>NC_089754.1:184935-492435 GCF_040412425.1 Macrobrachium rosenbergii | reverse complement strand
ATGTTTATTCCCACATCGTCAGGGCGTAAATGATATTCAGTTTGTAAGAATGGTATGTTCCTCATTGAACGGGTGGGTACCGTTCTCAGCTAGTATTCTGCTGGCCCCGCGTTCGAATCTCCGACCGGCCAATGAAGAATTAGAGGAATTTATTTCTGGTGATAGAAATTCATTTCTCGCTATAATGTGGTTCTGATTCCACAATAAGCTGTAGGTCCCGTTGCTAGGTAACCAATTGATTCTTAGCAACGTAAAATAAATCGAATCCTTTGGGTCAGCAATAGGAGAGCTGTTAATCAGCTCAGTGGTCTGGTTAAACTAAGGTATACTTACTTGTAAGAATGGTAAGGCGTAAACGAAACGGAAGAACATAAACTCCAGAAGGGTAATAGTCGAAACGTAATAGCGAAAGAGACAATTCAGGATAATCCGGGATAATCTGGTCACAAAGTGATACCACTTACCTAACTTTAATGGCTACGGAAAGGGTGACTATACAATTTTCAAAACATTCCATGATCCTGAATTTAAATCTCTTCGCCTATATTTATCAGCAACTTTTTTTTTCAGTTATAAAAGCATCAAGCTTAAACAGACCACGACTAAATTTCAAAACACTTTCAGTTTTTTATTATATAAAACAAGATTCAATGACATTCCTTTTAACCGAATCATTGTATGGAACTATGGACCTCTCTTCATTAAAGTTAATAGGTTGATTTGAGTGGGTGTTCAAGTGATTTTCCAGTTAATAGGCTGTTTGAGTGGGTGTTCAAGTGATTTTCCAGTTAATAGGCTGTTTGAGTGGGTCTTCAAGTGATTTTCCAGTTAATAGGCTGTTTGAGTGGGTGTTCAAGTGATTTTCCAGTTAATAGGCTGTTTGGTGGGTGTTCAAGTGATTTTCCAGTTAATAGGCTGTTTGAGTGGGTGTTCAAGTGATTTTCCAGTTAATAGGCTGTTTGAGTGGGTGTTCAAGTGATTTTCCAGTTAATAGGTTGTTTGAGTGGGTGTTCAAGCGATTTTCCAGTTAATAGGCTGTTTGAGTGGGTGTTCAAGTGATTTTCCAGTTAATAGGCTGTTTGAGTGGGTCTTCAAGTGATTTTCCAGTTAATAGGCTGTTTGAGTGGGTGTTCAAGTGATTTTCCAGTTAATAGGCTGTTTGAGTGGGTGTTCAAGTGATTTTCCAGTTAATAGGCTGTTTGAGTGGGTGTTCAAGTGATTTTCCAGTTAATAGGCTGTTTGAGTGGGTGTTCAGGTGATTTTCCAGTTAATAGGCTGTTTGAGTGGGTGTTCAAGTGTTTTTCCAGTTTGTCAGTAATCTAATCATAGTGTTTGCAAGGAATTTCACATATGCAGACCGAAACAGCACGCGGAGAAATTCTTGTTACCTCAACGTTAAAATTACCGAGAAAAATATTTATGTTGAAAAGCTGCAAAGCCCATGAATCTGCAAAAACTTTTCATCATACGGTAACTTTAGAATGTTGCAACTATTAAATTCGGGCTTGTTGTCACTCATATAAAATGTTTTCCTGGCTCTCTTTAATGCTGCATCTACAAAAGTCCTGAGTTATCTAAGTTTCGAGGCAACATCACCGTTTTTATCTCACCATCAATAAACTGCGAACTGCAAATGCGAAGAGTCCTTAAAAACATGCTAGAAAGAAACATGATTTAACATTTCGATGATGGTTAGAGTAAAAATGAACAAATGAGCAAATCTAAGTAGATTTTCTGGAGACCGCAGACTGAATAAGTTAAATCTCTGTCATTTTTATTATCAAGAAAATTCAAAACGCAGTTTCTTTCCTCTTCGGTAAATTTGATAGATGGGACAAAGCTATTCGGCTTAAGCCAGTGGTTCTTAACCAGGGGTACCAAGCCGGTTCCTAAGGGGTGGAAGGATGCCCATGAATAATTAAAGCAAAATATATTTTTATATACACATGTTTTTTCTGCAAAGAAAAAATAAAATAAATAATAATTATTATTTTTTTTATTTCTGCAAAGAAAATAAAATAAAATAAATAATAATAATTATTATTTTTTTATTTCAGCAATTCAGGGGGTACGAGAACTGTAGAGTTCCCCTGTCGTCCAAGACAACCAGTAGAAGTTGTGTATACTGTTGTATAGGTTAGGCTGTGCTGTAGTAGGTAAGTTAGCCAACCGAGTACCCCTCGTAGCAGTTAGGTAGGTCCATTTAGCTATTGCACTACAAAAGCACAATTCATGTAGGGACGCTAGCTGACTAGTCGGGACGACCTTCACTAAGACCTTCACGCCCAAAAGGGTGTGAATGCCTTTTCAAAGGGGGAACATTTCTTAGCCAGCCAGATAATAATTCGAACTTCTGAACAAAAGCACTTCTCAGTTAACTTGTAGGCTAGATCTATTGACAGGAAAGCAGGTTAGCGCCTTGTTTTGAACTTATGTAGAAGAAACACCCACATCACCTGACCTGGGGTAGAACAATAGCACCCCCTTTGCCCCCCAATCATGTGACCAGTAGCTGATGCCCGTACGTTAGTGTATAGGGACGAATCTAGGCTGTGGTAGACTAGGAGCTTAACCCTTAAGTCCCTAACCATAAGACCTATTTTCCTACACCCTTTTTGCTGGTTTGTGAGTATTTGAAGATGACTGACCCCGCCGCTCGGAAGCAAACAACACGGGAGCGTCTTGACCACGAAAAACCACTCCGGACTCCAGACCTAGCTAGCATCGCGTGAAGTCGCGCTCCTCCATCCTTCTTCCCCTGGTGGAGACTAACAAACTCGGACAGCCAAGCCCTCACACGTTCAGAGCTCAACATCAACAGGCATAAGGTATGTCAGAAGCAATTAGTCTCCAAGCCAGTTCTGTTTCTCTCAGTGAATTTCTCTTTTTATTTTTTCCGAATTTTCACTTTTCATTCTCCCAACCAACCCCTTTTGTTAAGCCAATCTACCAACAAAGCAGGCCAAAATTCGCCCCACTGCCTTGTCCTAAACAAAATTTAGTTCAATTCAGTGATCAGCTCTGGATTACTCCCTCCATAGTGTTACCACGGGCTAATTAAATTTAATAAATCAACACCTCCATGGTACATTTTTTTGTTTAATGTGAGAGAAACTCTTTTGTGCTGAATGTAATCCTGGATTCTCTTCCAGGGTCCTCGTTACTTTTCTGCTCAGTCGACCCAGCCTTGTGAACTCAAATCATCTTAAGAGTACTGATAACCAAGGAAGTCCAGACAGCATCTCCCACAGCTTATCTGTCCCCCATTCCGCGCAAGAGCCATTTAACTGCAATTGATATAAGCCTTATTGCGCTTCCTAATTAGGGACGTGCTATTCACATCCTGGTAATTTTCATTTTTATATTTCTTGCCTGCTGAATCCTCAATTCCAGATTCATTTTTGATTGCTCCATTTGTAAATAAATTCATTGCAACGTGACCAGTGACTCATTTCCCATGGCGACCTTCCATTCTCTGATTCCGTTGTTGAAAATAAAATAAGTCAACCCCCCTCTCTTCAGTTTGTTACATTTTGGTGTTCTCCGTTGGCCATTCTGGCAGTGCCTACTAATAAGAAACCCAACGATACCCAATCTGTAAAAACATATATATTATATTTGTATATATATACAGTATATATGTATGTATAAATATATTATATATATATATATATATATATATATATATAACATATATATATATGTATATACATAATATATATATATATATATATATATATATATATATATATATATATATATATATATATATATATATATATGTATATATATATATATATATATATATATATATATATATATATATATATATATATATATATATATATATATATATATATATATATATATATATATATATATATATATATATATATATATATATATATATATATATATATATATATATATATATATATATATATATATATATATATATATATATATATATATATATATATATATATATGTATATTATATATATATATATATATATATATATATATATATATATATATATACATATCTTCTTCTTCTTCTTCGTTTTAACGTGCTTTTTCCCATTTTTATATGGGGTAAGCACGACACCCTTCTTTGAAGGACTTTGATTTGGCGTTGGGGTAGGCCGTAGCCTCGATCGGCTGCCCTGCCTGACATCACTGCTAGACCCTGGTAGCGAATGTGTTTATGGATTGTACCAAATCCACAGCTCCCTTTCTTCCAGCAGCGAGGAGAACTGAGTGGTTAGGTCGACAGTTCGAGACATGTGAGGTGCCTGTTATGTTTTTAGATGTTGGAATGGCTTTGTTTGTGTGTATTAGTCTGTAACACCCATTTGCTTTCAGCAAACCTATCCATTGATTGCATACATAATCCCGGGGTGTCTACACGGATAGCAAAATGTCCGCATCTCTGACAGGTTGGCTGCGGATTTGAACCCGCTCCACAGACCTCTATGAAGTCCTAGTCTGCTGCTCCACCGATTGAGCCATCGAGGCTCTATATATATGTATACATATGTATACATTATATAATATATATATGTGAAATTTTTATCACACCGTGATAAAATGTTGTTTAATATCCAATTCACGCTACTTCAGGAATATCCCCATTGGGGAACTATCAACAAAGGGGAATTTTTTTATAAGTGATGAACGGATCGGTACTGCCGGGTCTCGACCCCATAGACCGTTGGCTGGAGTCATTGGAAGGCAACTGTGTCAAGTGATCGAGACCCGCAGTACCAATCCATTCATCACTTATAAAAAAATTCCTTCGTGATAATTCCCCATCGAGGATATTCTCAGAGTAGCGTGAACTGGATATTAAACGACATTTGTAACTTCATGATTGTATATATATATATATATATATATATATATATATATATATATATATATATATATATATATATATATATATATATATATATATGACTATTTATCACATCACGTGATTCATATACAATCAGAAGCTAAAACATCCTTTAATATCCAATTCATCTACCTCGGAAGTAATATATTTTCATATATGTTACCGAAGGGAATTTTAGTTGATAATAAGTCCACCGTCCCGTGGGGTGACGGTGGACTTATTATCAACTAAAATTCCTTCTTGCAACATATATGAAAATATATTACTGAGGTAGAGTATCGTTTGTAGCTTTCTGATTATATATATATATATATACATATATATATATACAAAAGGAGTTTGGCGGAGGGCCTTCTTCAAAAGGTTTCACTTAATTAATTGCATTTACATTATAAAAACACACATATCAGAAGAATGGAAGCATAAATAAGGACAGGGGGACAAAGTCTTGTTGTACAGTAAGATTTACAAACAAATGATTAATTCTATGAAGAAGCTCAAAGGGGGCCCACTTCAAAGGGCACTGCAGGGGAGAGGAAACGGTGGTTATGCCACTACAGTTCACACACAAGATGATAACAGGTCCACAGCAGGCTAACTCCTATCTGCAATCAAGAGCACATGTGGTTACTTAGTTGCAGCAAGGTGCTTTGGTCCAGAATCGAGGAATTGCACAGAAGGTGTCTAGGAAAGGACTCAATTCCGATGACTGTAATTTTACACAATTACGTTACACTTTCTTCACTGATTCGTAAATTAACAAAACAAAAAATAAAAGCAATACAGGCATATTGCACTATGAAAGGAAACGAAAAAATAGGAAAAAATTTACAGGGACATGACTGACATAAGAACCTTGACTCTGGAGGTGAGCGTGAAAGGGGCTCATACAAAAGTAACTCAGGCTCTGGACAGCCATAGGGGAACAGCAAGGGGCAGCTCTGGGGAGCAAGAGGGAGGACAGAGGTGTCCTAGTTAAGCTTCCAGCATCTTCTAAGGACGATCTGCCCATGTGATACCCTTTTATCTCGTTGAAGGATTACAATCCTGCTCTTCGTAGATGACGCTGTATGGTGGCAGGATCCTGTTTTTATGTGAGTCACTCCCATGGGACATGGGGTCTCTTTGCCCAGGTGTTCAAGATGGCGCCAGACACATGGGTCAGTTGCTAGGCGCTGGAGTCACTTTCTCTTTTGACTTGTCTCCTCTGCCAGCTTTCCCACAGGCAGGATTAGCGTCTCTGACAGAACAGCACCTGAAATCAAGGTCTATGGGCAGTCACTTGGACAAAGAAAGGAATTAAGGGCTTACCCAGAAGGGCAGTGGTGAGAAGAGTTGATAGGGGGCGAATCTTGCCCACAGCTAACCTTTTACTGTTTAAATTAAAACAATAGGCACTGTTAAATAGAACGTGAAATGTTCTTATATTGTATCTTTACTCTATGTCTTGGAGGAAGAGATGGTGTGTGTGAAGTTTACCTCATTACAATTAATATATATATATATATATATATATATATATATATATATATATATATATATATATATGTATGTATATAATATATATATATATATATATATATATATATATATATATATATATATATATATATATATATATATATATATATATAATATATATATATATACATATATATATGTATATATATATATATATATATATATATATATATATATATATATATATATATATATATATATATATATATATATATAATATATATATACATATATATATATGTATATATATATATATATATATATATATATATACATATCTTCTTCTTCTTCTTCGTTTTAACGTGCTTTTTCCCATTTCTATATGGGGGTAAGCACGACACCTTCTTTTGAAGGACTTTGATTTGGCGTTGGGGTAGGCCGTAGCCTCGATCGGCTGCCCTGCCTGACATCACTTAGACCCCGGTAGCGAATGTGTATATGTATCGTACCAAATCCCCAGCTCCCTTTCTCCCAGCAGCGAGGAGAACTGAGCGGTTAGGTCGACAGTTCGAGACGTGTGAGGTGTCTGTTATGTTTTTAGAAGATGTTGGAGTGGCTTAGTTTATGTGTGTATTAGTCTGTAACACCCATTTGCTTTCAGCAAACCTATCCATTGATTGCATACATAATCCCGGGGTGTCTACACGATAGCAAAATGTCCGCATCTCTGACAGGTTGGCTGCGGATTTGAACCCGCTCCACAGACCTCTATGAAGTCCTAGTCTGCTGCTCCACCGATTGAGCCATCGAGGCTCTATATATATGTATACATATGTATACATTATATAATATATATATATGTGAAATTTTTATCACACCGTGATAAAATGTTGTTTAATATCAATTCACGCTACTTCAGGAATATCCCCATTGGGGAACTATCAACAAAGGGAATTTTTTATAAGTGATGAACGGATCGGTACTGCCGGTCTCGACCCCATAGACCGTTGGCTGGAGTCATTGGAAGCCAACTGTGTCAAGTGATCGAGACCCGGCAGTACCCGATCCATTCATCACTTATAAAAAATTCCTTCGTGATAATTCCCCATCGAGGATATTCTCAGAGTAGCGTGAACTGGATATTAAAACGACATTTGTAACTTCATGATTGTATATATATATATATATATATATATATATATATATATATATATATATATATATATATATATATATATATATATATATATATATATATATGACTATTTATCACATCACCGTGATTCATATACAATCAGAAAGCTACAAACGTCCTTTAATATCAATTCACTCTACCTCGGAAGTAATATATTTTCATATATGTTACCGAAGGGGAATTTTTAGTTGATAATAAGTCCACGGGACGGTGGACTTATTATCAACTAAAAATTCCTTCGTAAATATATATGAAAATATATTACTTCCGAGGTAGAGTGAATTGGATATTAAAGGACGTTTGTAGCTTTCTGATTATATATATATATATACATATATATATATACAAAATGAGTTTGGCGGAGGGCCTTCTTCAAAAGGTTTCACTTAATTAATTGTATTTACATTATAAAAACACACATATCAGAAGAATGGAAGCATAAATAAGGACAGGGGGACAAAGTCTTGTTGTACAGTAAGATTTACAAACAAATGATTAATTCTATGAAGAAGCTCAAAGGGCCCACTTCAAAGGGCACTGCAGGGGAGAGGAAACGGTGGTTATGCCACTACAGTTCACACACAAGATGATAACAGGTCCACAGCAGGCTAACTCCTATCTGCAATCAAGAGCACATGTGGTTACTTAGTTGCAGCAAGGTGCTTTGGTCCAGAATCGAGGAATTGCACAGAAGGTGTCTAGGAAAGGACTCAATTCCGATGACTGTAATTTTACACAATTACGTTACACTTTCTTCACTGATTCGTAAATTAACATAACACAAAATAAAAGCAATACAGGCATATTGCACTATGAAAGGAAACGAAAAAATAGGAAAAAATTTACGGGGACATGACTGACATAAGAACCTTGACTCTGGAGGCGAGCGTGAAAGGGGCTCATACAAAAGTAACTCAGGCTCTGGAGAGCCATAGGGGAACAGCAAGGGGCAGCTCTGGGGAGCAAGAGGGAGGACAGAGGTGTCCTAGTTAAGCTTCCAGCATCTTCTAAGGACGATCTGCCCATGTGATACCCTTTTATCTCGTTGAAGGATTACAATCCTGCTCTTCGTAGATGACGCTGTATGGTGGCAGGATCCTGTTTTTTATGTGAGTCACTCCCATGGGACATGGGGTCTCTTTGCCCGGGTGTTCAAGATGGCGCCAGACACATGGGTCAGTTGCTAGGCGCTGGAGTCACTTTCTCTTTTGACTTGTCTCCTCTGCCAGCTTTCCCACAGGCAGGATTAGCGTCTCTGACAGAACAGCACCTGAAATCAAGGTCTATGGGCAGTCACTTGGACAAAGAAAGGAATTAAGGGCTTACCCAGAAGGGCAGTGGTGAGAAGAGTTGATAGGGGCGAATCTTGCCCACAGCTAACCTTTACTGTTTAAATTAAAACAATAGGCACTGTTAAATAGAACGTGAAATGTTCTTATATTGTATCTTTACTCTATGTCTTGGAGGAAGAGATGGTGTGTGTGAAGTTTACCTCATTACAATTAATATATATATATATATATATATATATATATATATATATATATATATATATATATATATATATATATATATATATATATATATGTATAATATTATATATATATATATATATATATATATATATATATATATATATATATATATATATATATATATATATATATATATATATATATATATATATATATATATATATATATATATATACATATATATATGTATATATATATATATATATATATATATATATATATATATATATATATATATATATATATATATATATATATAATATATATATATACATATATATATATGTATATATATATATATACATATCTTCTTCTTCTTCTTCGTTTTAACGTGCTTTTTCCCATTTCTATATGGGGTAAGCACGACACCTTCTTTGAAGGACTTTGATTTGGCGTTGGGGTAGGCCGTTGCCTCTATCGGCTGCCCTGCCTGACATCACTTAGACCCCGGTAGCGAATGTGTATATGTATCGTACCAAATCCCCAGCTCCCTTTCTCCCAGCAGCGAGGAGAACTGAGCGGTTAGGTCGACAGTTCGAGACGTGTGAGGTGTCTGTTATGTTTTTAGAAGATGTTGGAGTGGCTTAGTTTATGTGTGTATTAGTCTGTAACACCCATTTGCTTTCAGCAAACCTATCCATTGATTGCATACATAATCCCGGGGTGTCTACACGGATAGCAAAATGTCCGCATCTCTGACAGGTTGGCTGCGGATTTGAACCCGCTCCACAGACCTCTATGAAGTCCTAGTCTGCTGCTCCACCGATTGAGCCATCGAGGCTCTATATATATGTATGCATATGTATACATTATATAATATATATATATGTGAAATTTTTATCACACCGTGATAAAATGTTGTTTAATATCAATTCACGCTACTTCAGGAATATCCCCATTGGGAACTATCAACAAAGGGAATTTTTTATAAGTGATGAACGGATCGGTACTGCCGGGTCTCGACCCCATAGACCGTTGGCTGGAGTCATTGGAAGGCAACTGTGTCAAGTGATCGAGACCCGGCAGTACCGATCCATTCATCACTTATAAAAAAATTCCCCTTCGGTGATAATTCCCCATCGAGGATATTCTCAGAGTAGCGTGAACTGGATATTAAACGACATTTGTAACTTCATGATTGTATATATATATATATATATATATATATATATATATATATATATATATATATATATATATATATATATATGACTATTTATCACATCACCGTGATTCATATACAATCAAAAAGCTACAAACGTCCTTTAATATCAATTCACTCTACCTCGAAGTAATATATTTTCATATATGTTACGAAGGGGAATTTTTAGTTGATAATAAGTCCACCGTCCGTGGGTTCGACCCCACGGGACGGTGGACTTATTATCAACTAAAATTCCCTTCGGTAACATATATGAAAATATATTACTTCGAGGTAGAGTGAATTGATATTAAAGACGTTTGTAGTTTTTATATATATATATATATACATATATATATATACAAAAGGAGTTTATGGAGGGCCTTCTTCAAAAGGTTTCACTTAATTAATTGTATTTACATTATAAAAACACACATATCAGAAGAATGGAAGCATAAATAAGGACAGGGGACAAAGTCTTGTTGTACAGTAAGATTTACAAACAAATGATTAATTCTATGAAGAAGCTCAAAGGGGGCCCACTTCAAAGGGCACTGCAGGGGAGAGGAAACGGTGGTTATGCCACTACAGTTCACACACAAGATGATAACAGGTCCACAGCAGGCTAACTCCTATCTGCAATCAAGAGCACATGTGGTTACTTAGTTGCAGCAAGGTGCTTTGGTCCAGAATCGAGGAATTGCACAGAAGGTGTCTAGGAAAGGACTCAATTCCGATGACTGTAATTTTACACAATTACGTTACACTTTCTTCACTGATTCGTAAATTAACATAACAAAAATAAAAGCAATACAGGCATATTGCACTATGAAAGGAAACGAAAAACAGGAAAAAATTTACGGGGACATGACTGACATAAGAACCTTGACTCTGGAGGCGAGCGTGAAAGGGGCTCATACAAAAGTAACTCAGGCTCTGGAGAGCCATAGGGGAACAGCAAGGGGCAGCTCTGGGGAGCAAGAGGGAGGACAGAGGTGTCCTAGTTAAACTTCCAGCATCTTCTAAGGACGATCTGCCCATGTGATACCCTTTTATCTCGTTGAAGGATTACAATCCTGCTCTTCGTAGATGACGCTGTATGGTGGCAGGATCCTGTTTTTTATGTGAGTTACTCTCATGGGACATGGGGTCTCTTTGCCCGGGTGTTCAAGATGGCGCCAGACACATGGGTCAGTTGCTAGGCGCTGGAGTCACTTTCTTTTTGACTTGTCTCCTCTGCCAGCTTTCCCACAGGCAGGATTAGCGTCTCTGACAGAACAGCACCTGAAATCAAGGTCTATGGGCAGTCACTTGGACAAAGAAAGGAATTAAGGGCTTACCCAGAAGGGCAGTGGTGAGAAGAGTTGATAGGGGGCGAATCTTGCCCACAGCTAACCTTTACTGTTTAATTTAAAACAATAGGCACTGTTAAATAGAACGAAATGTTCTTATATTGTATCTTTACTCTATGTCTTGGAGGAAGAGATGGTGTGTGTGAAGTTTACCTCATTACAATTAATATATATATATATATATATATATATATATATATATATATATATATATATATATATATATAATATTATATATATATATATATATATATATATATATATATATATATGTATATATAATATATATATATATATATATATATATATATATATATATATATATATATATATATATATATATATAATATATATATACATATATATATATATGTATATATATATATATATATATATATATATATATATATATATATATATATATATATATATATATATATATATATAATATATATATATATACATATATATATATATATGTATATATATATATATATATATATATATACATATCTTCTTCTTCTTCTTCGTTTTAACGTGCTTTTTCCCATTTCTATATGGGGTAAGCACGACACCTTCTTTTGAAGGACTTTGATTTGGCGTTGTGGTAGGCCGTAGCCTCGATCGGCTGCCCTGCCTGACATCACTTAGACCCCGGTAGCGAATGTGTATATGTATCGTACCAAATCCCCAGCTCCCTTTCTCCCAGCAGCGAGGAGAACTGAGCAGTTAGGTCGACAGTTCGAGACGTGTGAGGTGTCTGTTATGTTTTTAGAAGATGTTGGAGTGGCTTTGTTTATGTGTGTATTAGTCTGTAACACCCATTTGCTTTCAGCAAACCTATCCATTGATTGCATACATAATCCCGGGTGTCTACACGGATAGCAATATGTCCGCATCTCTGACAGGTTGGCTGGCTGGATTTGAACCCGCTCCACAGACCTCTATGAAGTCCTAGTCTGCTGCTCCACCGATTGAGCCATCGAGGCTCTATATATATGTATACATATGTATACATTATATAATATATATATGTGAAATTTTATCACACCGTGATAAAATGTTGTTTAATATCAATTCACGCTACTTCAGGAATATCCCCATTGGGGAACTATCAACAAAGGGAATTTTTTATAAGTGATGAACGGATCGGTACTGCCGGGTCTCGACCCCATAGACCGTTGGCTGGAGTCATTGGAAGGCAACTGTGTCAAGTGATCGAGACCGGCAGTACCGATCCATTCATCACTTATAAAAATTCCTTCGTGATAATTCCCCATCGAGGATATTCTCAGAGTAGCGTGAACTGGATATTAAACGACATTTGTAACTTCATGATTATATATATATATATATATATATATATATATATATATATATATATATATATATATATATATATATATATATATATGACTATTTATCACATCACCGTGATTCATATACAATCAGAAAGCTACAAACGTCCTTTAATATCAAATTCACTCTACCTCCGAAGTAATATATTTTCATATATATTGCCGAGAGGAATTTTTAGTTGATAATAAGTCCACCGTCCGTGGGGTCGAACCAGCGACGGACGAGGAATCAGGACTACACTAACCAGTCTTGTGGCCGACTGGTTGGTGTGTCACTGTAGTCCTGATTCCTCGTCCGTCGCTGGTCTGACCACGGACGGTGGACTTATTATCAACTAAAAATCCCCTTCGGTAACATATATGAAAATATACTACTTCCGAGGTAGAGTGAATTGATATTAAAGGACGTTTGTATTTCTGATTATATATATATATATATACATATATATATATACAAAAGGAGTTTATGGAGGGCCTTCTTCAAAAGGTTTCACTTAATTAATTGCATTTACATTATAAAAACACACATATCAGAAGAATGGAAGCATAAATAAGGACAGGGGGACAAAGTCTTGTTGTACAGTAAGATTTACAAACAAATGATTAATTCTATGAAGAAGCTCAAAGGGGGCCCACTTCAAAGGGCACTGCAGGGGAGAGGAAACGGTGGTTATGCCACTACAGTTCACACACAAGATGATAACAGGTCCACAGCAGGCTAACTCCTATCTGCAATCAAGAGCACATGTGGTTACTTAGTTGCAGCAAGGTGCTTTGGTCCAGAATCGAGGAATTGCACAGAAGGTGTCTAGGAAAGGACTCAATTCCGATGACTGTAATTTTACACAATTACGTTACACTTTCTTCACTGATTCGTAAATTAACATAACACAAAATAAAAGCAATACAGGCATATTGCACTATGAAAGGAAACGAAAAAATAGGAAAAAATTTACAGGGACATGACTGACATAAGAACCTTGACTCTGGAGGTGAGCGTGAAAGGGGCTCATACAAAAGTAACTCAGGCTCTGGACAGCCATAGGGGAACAGCAAGGGGCAGTTCAGGGGAGCAAGAAGAGGACAGAAGTGTCCTAGTTAAGCTTCCAGCATCTTCTAAGGACGATCTGCCCATGTGATGCCCTTTTATCTCGTCGAAGGATTACGATCCTGCTCTTCGTAGATGACGCTGTATGGTGGCACGATCCTGTTTTTTATGTGGGTTTACTCCCATGGGACATGGGGTCTCTTTGCCCAGGTGTTCAAGATGGCGCCAGACACATGGGTCAGTTGCTAGGCGCGGGAGTCACTCTCTCTTTTGACTTGTCTCCTCTGCCAGCTTTCCCACAGGCAGGATTAGCATCTCTGACAGAACAGTACCTGAAATCAAGGTCTATGGGCAGTCACTTGGACAGAGAAAGGAATTAAGGGCTTACCCAGAAGGGCAGTGGTGAGAAGAGTTGATAGCAGGCGAATCTTGCCCACAGCTAACCTTTTACTGTTTAAATTAAAAACGATAGGCACTGTTAAATAGAACGTGAAATGTTCTTATATTGTATCTTTACTCTATGTCTTGGAGGATGAGATGGTGTGTGTGAAGTTTACCTCATTACAATTAATATATATATATATATATATATATATATATATATATATATATATATATATATATATATATATATATATATATATATATATATATATATATATATATATATATACAGTATATATATATATACATATATACAGGGTGTTTTGAAATTAGAGCCCCCACCTCTACAGCTAAACTAAAATTGATATGGAGAAAAACAAAAGTAATTCAGAACAGGTATTTATTTAAGTTTCTCTCTGAGTATTTAATATTTTGTGTGGCCTCCATCTGCCTGTACCACAGCCTGCATTCTTGAGGGTATGATTTCAGCAAATCACAAAAAGCTGAGACCCAAACTCCATTTCCATGAGCACTTTCACCTCTCTTCGCAGGTCGTCGAGGCTTGGTATACCATCATAGTTCACTGTGTGTGCTTCAACACGATCCTTTAAGATACTACCATTGTTTTCACACACATAAAGGTCAGGGGAGCTACCTGGAAATTCACTTGACGTGAAGAAATTGATACCACTGTTTCAAGCAGCTCCTGTGTCTGAAGAGCCTTGAAACATGGTGCCTTATCATGCAAAAATGTGACTTCTTCAACAGATAACACATTTTCAGGATCTTTGAGGAAAGGAAATACTCCACCAGTAAGCACAGTTTCTCTGAAGTATTTGCCATTTCATGATTATCCTTTTTCTTTGATGATCCACATTAACCGTTTGGGTTTGGCTGTGAAACAGAGAAAAATTTCCAAACATTCAGGAAATTTCACAACTTGGCGATAGCGCAGGTCATCGCTGATATCATCCAACTTTGCAGCCCAAATGATGTCATTTTTATGATTTGGCTTCCTGACTGTGTAAATGAAGAATTCATCTGATGCGGCAACATGGAGAAAGTCGGCTTTATCCCAATCTTTAAGAAATGAACCACAAAACCATGCACAGTCTTCTCTCTGTTCCTGAGAGATGTTGGGCTTGCTGACAACATGAAATGGCTTGATACCAGATTTTTTCAACTCACGATATACAGCACTATAACTTCTCTTCTTTCCCCTTTTTGTTTCTAGTTCAAGTGCAAATTTACATAAAGACTTTCTTGGTCTGCCCACTGCCTCAACTATGATGTCTTTTGACTCCTGAGAAAGGACTTCAGGCCTTCCAAGATTCTCACTCTTTTTGCGATGACAGTCATATGGATTTTGTTCCAGTTCCAAAGGATTTTAAATGTATTTAGATCCAGGATGGAATCATCTCTTAATGTTATTTAGCAATATCCAGGAACAAGAAATGAAAATGAAAAAAATAGGATTAAAATAATGTACTTGGTGATAGCCAGCATCCCTGGCCTCTCTGAAGGTTATAGCCCGGATTCAGTCAATCCATCTGATTTCCTATATATATATATTGTTAGCCATGGCTGTATTTGAACATAGATAATAGTCACTCAGTCAATGAAAATACAAGAAATTAATAATATGTTCTTGCTAAAATAACTTACATCCAAATGAAAAATAGCTTAAACCAGAAACTTAAAATAAAAATGGATTTGATTCTGCAATTGGAGATCTGGCTAATCAATGAAAACTGTTCATAACATTCCTTTTAGACCATTTGTTCTGTGGAGGGTGCTTGCAGTGACAAAGACATGTACTGTCTACTGCCAAACTTAAAGCTATTTCTCTACAGACAATGAAACGAATCACCCATGAATAATATATATATTATATATATATACATATATATATATATATATATATATATATATATATATATATATATATATATATATATATATATATATATATATATATATATATATATATATATATATCCACTGAATGGATTTGAATTAATGCTTATATATGAATCTGATCTAAAATTCATTCATAATACGGTTTGATACAAATGCATAGATAACAGTGATATTCTTTTTATCCATGCATCAAATACCTGAGTTCATCAGTGATTTGTAGGTGGGAGTCGGTATCAACTTGATGGCTGTGTGGTTTAATGCACGTCACTGTAGTCCTGAGCTCTTGTCTTCCGTGGTCCGAGCCCACGAGACGACGAACTTATTATCAACTAAAAAAAAATTCCCCTTTGGGTAACATATATGAAAATAGGTTATTTTCAAGGTAGAGAGAACTGGATATTAAAGGACATTTGTAGCTTAATGCTTGCAAATGAATCACGGTGATGTGGTGAAATTCATATATACATATATATACATATATACATATATATATATATATATATATATATATATATATATATATATATATATATATATATATATATATATATATATATATACATATATCAAATTATTGAAATTACTGTACTTCAGAATAATGTGCTCTTTCTCGTTTGGTTCAGACAACTGTCTCCTATCTTGCATCCATTCCAACAAGTGTTTCAGCCAAGCCACAGCTGCACATCTTATCATCAGGTAATGCCTACGAAATCGTTGGCATCTGGGGATGGGATGGGCACAACACCTGCCGTCAGCGGCGGTGACCCGTACATAACAAACACCTGTGACAAAATGAATTTTCGGGGAAGTTCTGGATGTTCGGATTTTCCCTCCTTATTTTTCATTTAGATTGCTCTGAATCCTTGCGGGTGTGTGTGTGTATATGTATATGTATGTATATGTATATATATATATATATATATATATATATATATATATATATATATATATATATATATATATATATATATATATATATATATGTGTGTGTGTGTGTATATGTGTGTGTATAATAAACTTGATCACCTGAACAATTGTTCTGTGAATTAATACAATTATTCACAGGACTTAACTTAAACAGGATGGCATATAACGAGCATTTATATTAAAAATAGTTCCAAGGTTTCAAGACAATGAGGACATACAAATACAATCCTTGAAAGCTTGTAAAAATTTTTGAATAAAAGACTTTGTTAGATGCCATCCTGTTTAAATGAGGTCCCGTTATTATATATATATATATGTATATATATATATATATATATATATATATATATATATATATATATATATATATATATATATATATATATATATATATATGTTTAGCATACCACCATTGCTTGCCACATAATTAGCATCTGCGATTCAGCAATCATACAGGTGTCTTATCGTTGCTCTGGCAAATAGCTGTTCGGAGTAAGTTCACCTTTTCATCGTTTGGAAACTGAGCAAATTCTGCTCCTGTGGGATCGGAAACAGACTCAGCTTTTTGGCCCCCCCCCCCCCCCCCGCCCGTGGAGGTGAGAAGATTTCATTCGAACGAGTTCATAAGTGATTCAGCATGTTCTGATCATCGACCTGAGTATGGTTAGAGATGACCTTTATTGACAGGATTGCACTGTGTGATGGAATATTCCTGTACCGAGCTATGGAACGTTTGAGGCCGGTTCTAACCGGTTTGTAAATGACATGGGAATGTACAGGACGTGCGTATGTTTGTACGAATGGGAAGGGTGAGAGTCAAAGATGGTGAACTTTTTGAAAAGGTGTTTCATTGAGGCACATAGCCTACCATCTGGTGTGATAGACACCGTTCTTGTGGGCGTTTTGATTATCGCTGAAGAGGTAAGCGACATTTCACGCCCTAACATATTTTATCTTTCTAATACACCTTTTCACACTTTAGATGAGACAAAATCATACAGCTGTTTGACATAATTCATAAATAAATGACAAATCTTATAATTAATTGACGCGAAACATATATGATTGAACATTTTAAGAAGACTGAATGACAAAGTCACACTATTCAGTCAAAGTTTAATACCAAATTGACAAACCACCAAATCTTTGACATTGTTACAACAGTAAACCGACAAATTACCATATTTGTTTGACAAAAACGGATTAAATTGACAATTAACACAATCGTTAATTATACGTTTCTAACTGTTCAGAAGTGGTTTTCTAGGTATATTAAAAGCTTTTCATGAAAGAGTTGACTTTGTATATGTTTGCTCTACACTCTGCAGTCTTTTCGAACTTCCTTCTCAAGAGACTGCTTATCAGAGCTTTTCTGATTTCTGTGACTAAGCTGTTTTTTTTTTTTTTTATCCATGCCACGTAGAAGGTACCAGCGTGTTTCTGATGAAGAACGGGATCGCATAATTATATTTATGAAGCAGAGAGGACTTTGATAAACCGCTGCAGAACTAAAATTCCAAGAACGACCGCCCAGAAATTGTTCGAAAATATGTTCAGACAGGGGAAAGGAGAGAGAGCCCATCTTTACTTGATGATGAAGCAAAGGACTTCTTAGTGATGTTGGTAGAGGCTACACCCACCATTTCCATTCGTCAACTCCACGATGATTTGTATTTTTTTCCAGACAAGCCTAGAGTATGCCATATGACCATATCGTGAGCTTTAGTTGGTGAACTTTTAACTTTGAAGCAGGTACATAATGTTCCCATTAACCGCAACTCAGAGCAGATCGAAGCCACTCGTGCAACGTATGCGCACTTTATGTACGAAGAAGGTATTCACCAACATCGTATCTATGTGGACGAATCTGGCTACAAACTTGTAAATAGGCAGGGCATATGGACGAGCTCCTCGGGGACAAAGGGTCGATAGGATTGTTGCAGGGCAGCGTGGGAATAATGTCACTTTGATTGCTGCCATCTCCAATGTTGCTGGGCTCTTCTACTATGAATTTCACACAACATCTGTGACTAAAGAGGTGTTAGGAATTTCATGACCTCTCTTGATGCTGTGTTGGGTCCCAACCCAGCAGTGGTGTATATGGTCAACGCACCTTGTCATGCAGGAATCGAGCAAGATCTAGACAGGCGTATTAACAAAAGGATTCCGCCGCACTCGCCTTTTTTAATCCTATCGAGAATTGCTTCTCTGTTCTCAAGGCGTCTTTATGTTAAACGGTTGCTTAATAACATCGTTGATCGCTGTGATGTGCAAACTGCACGCAGGCAGGGATTAACCCTAAGAGTGTATAGGGAGCAACTCGTCAAACAAGCAATCAAAGGTCAATTCCTGGCATTGATGCTGCTCTTTGTTCCAGTAACTACTAACATTCTGATGCATATCTACGGAGATGCATTGCCCGTGAAGATATCTGGGATTAAATTCTACAATTGCAAGTTTAAATATTTGCTCACGAATTGTTATTAAGTAATAAAGTACTGTAATTATGGATACAATATGCGTGAAAAAGGCTATATTTATGATATTGCAAAGTCATTAAAATGTAAAAGTTGATTTTCAATTATATATAAACTTTTTGTTAACTGTCAATTAAATAAATTAAATTGTCAAACATTTTGTCTTGTTGTCCTTTTCAAATGTTGTTTGTCATTTAATAGTGTGACAAAACGATTGTCAAACAATTGCGATACAATGTCAAAGACTTATCACTCTTTGTCATTTACATATGAATAACTGTCAATAAATATGTTAAAATGTCAAGAACATTTGTGAATTGTCAATGACTATGAACATTGTCCCATCTAAAGTGTGAAATGGTGTAGTTCTTCGTTGGGAGACTGGGTTCCGTTCTCAGCTAGCACTCTGCTGGCCGCGAGTTCGAATCTCCGACCGGCCAATGATGAATAAGAGGAATTTATTTCTGGTGATAGAAATTCATTTCTCGCTATAATGTGGTTCACATTCCACAGTAAAATAATCTAATCCTTTGGGCCAGGCCTCTCGAGGAGAGCTGTTAATCAGCTCAGCTGTCTAGTTAAACTAAGGTATACATAATAATCATATTTTTCTATTTGTATTCTGAATATTTTCTATTATTCCCATTTTCTTTGATGATGAACGACTTTCATTCCAGTGTTAGGTGGACTGCCCCATATTTTCCTATATTATATTTACAAAGTATTTTCTTTTCTGGTTAACAGATGGATCGTGGTTAGAAGCCACAGTCATGGGAAACAGTGAAAAGACTCTGACGTCTGTCATAACTGACTGTTAGGCACGATGGGTTTTGGGGTGATGTCATTAGTGAAGGTGACGGGGAACGTAGTTTTGAGTTCTCCCTTGCATTTTGATTCTGTTTGGAATTAGGGTCAGATAACCCGCTTCTTGCTTACCCTACTTAACCAATATCTTGTTAGACTTGACAAGTAAATTATATTTTGTAAGATAGGGATTTGATTTAAAATATCCTAGATAAAATGAGAGAGAGAGAGAGAGAGAGAGAGAGAGAGAGAGAGAGAGAGAGAGAGAGAATGATGGATGAAAAGATTTTTCCCAGCTGAACTCCGAGATGCCGATAGAGTTTTTGTGTGTGTGTGTGTATGTAAGTGTTTCCTTTCAGGAAGGGTAATAGATTTGGTGAGCAGCGGTTTAAAAGAATGGGGTTGGTTTTTCCAGGGTTCATTCCTGCTCCGAAGAGATGCCTGTGACGTGAATGAGATAGAAATAGGAAACAGGTGTGTAGTTAGGAGACGTGTTTTATGGGAGTTTAGCCTGAGATGGTTGACACTCATGGGCTAATTGCTGACCTCACATTACAGAGCAACGAATGCGAGGTGTAGCCTCTTGTCTGACCCTAGTGGTTCTCTTGCAAATGTTAAGTGTTTAACGCAGTGTGTTTTAGCGTATGTAGGACAGTCGCGCTGTGGTTGGGACTCGTTAGAGCTCAGTTTATTTTCATTTTATTTTCCCCTGTGTTTACTTCTCCTCTGTCGTTTTCTGCAATTATCTCACCATGATTTTTGCGTGCTGAATAATTATGAGATCGTGACATGTTTATATCTGGCGTATGTGGGTGTATTTAATGAGGGAGCTTTGTTTAGGGCAGTGTAGCCTACTCGCATTCGGGTCGTCTTGGCCGTAAGTCGTTTCGGCCGTAAGCACGTTTACGTGCAAAATGGGCGCCGTGTTTAGTACCAGCCCCTTGGGGATGTACGTAAAACATGAAATAATAATGGTAAATACCATAAACATAACGGTAAATACCATAAACATAACGTCTTACATTGTTTTGGGTGTTACGGCTTAAAGTGACTTATGGCCGAAACGACCAGGACCGGTGTACTCTGGCTTGATGACAGATGGCGGTGCCTTTTCTCATGCCATCATCATTCTAGCAGCTCAGAGACGGATGCTTGTAGCTGCTTTGCAGTGTCAGGGTTTTTGTCCTTGCAACCAGCAAGGGGGGAGGGTGAATCTTTTTTTACTCGGGTGGATTATTCATCTTCTCTCTTTTTATTTTGTTTTTTTAGGGGACTTTGCATTTCCACCCTTGACCCACATTTTAACTCCGCTGTTTCGTGCGGTCATAAAGGTGTGATTTACTTCCATAGAGTTTTTAAATTATTGTTGGATTAATGGGTGATTAAATATTTTGTTTTTCCCTGTTTGTGTTTTTTTGTTGACTTAGAGAACATTATATGGGACATTGATATTTTGGTTTTTATTTTGTTGTTAGATGTGTTTGCGTTCAGGCAGGGTTTTTGCAGGGGTGTGGAGTAGTTATCATTCACGTAGAAACCAAAAAGGGAAATTACTGAAAATGGCAGGCAATGATGAGAATAAGAAAAGTTAACCCATAAGGTCACAAATGCTGCGTCGTCAATATAGCCTTTTGGGGGATTGATAAATGGGGTCTTGCTTCAGCCAGTAGAAATTTCATAGAATCTGTGCAAAATTATATGAATTCGAAGAAAATCACAAATGGAGTGGGAGCATTTACTGAAGCCAAAAATTTCTTGGCCCTGGACATTGAAGATATTGGACGTCGCTGTCGTAGTTTTCAATTCCATAAATGCCAAACTTGGGCAGACATCCAGAGATTTCTTAGAACGCGTATGGGTCAGTTGAGTGCGGAGATTTAGTCCGTAATTTGAGGTCATTCTATAAGATCAGAAAGGGTCGGAATTTGATGGTTGATTTTAGTTCCAAGCTGTTTGATGCGGCAGGTGATTTCGTGTAGAAAGTGAAAGTTTCTAGATGGGTGTCTGGTGATTCTATTTCATTGGAGAACTTGCGTAAGTTGTTGCATTTTTCCTGGTTCTTGAGTGACGTCCCTGATGCGTAGTGAGTAGTTTTGACAGTAAGATGGAACCTGTGTCTGATGAGGCATTGATTTTTTCCCAGATTCATGAGCACACGTCAAAATGTCCGACGGTAGATAGCACATCTTTCAATGGGATGCCGAAAGCTTCCGTGGGTGTTTCAAAGAATCTATTACAAGGGGATTCAGGTTTTGCTTCCAGTGGTTTTTGTGGGAAAGTAGAGGTTGATAGAAGACCCAGTTTAGTTTCCAGTGATTTTGGTTCCAAAGTAGGGGTGTTGAGATAGTCTGGGTCGTCGTGCCATACGTGCAGATGGGAGTTCCGTTTGCTGCTATGATGGCAGGTGTCGAGTCAGGTATTTTTTCTAAACCTTCCCTGGACGGTGGGAAGACTGACTGCATTGCCCCTGCATCTACCAGCAGGTGCCGTTCGGAAATTTTGTCTCTGATGAAGAAACCTGCTGGGCGGGGGGAGTTAGATTTCGCGGCCACAGCTGTTACTTGTGGCCGCTTTTGTCATTTTTTGTGAAGGAACAGGGAGGCCTGCAGTTTCTGGTATTGGTTCCGAACTTTCTGTGGAAGAAGCACCATGCCGGATTTGACCATGTCCTGTGTTCCCTGAGTGGTGTCTTCTTTCTGTAAACGGCGTTGATGTCTCTGTCGTCGTCGTCGTTCTCCTCCGCCAGGCTGCAGGCTTCCAGGGCGGCAGCTACGAGGGTGGCGTCATTTTTCGAGGCCTTGGTGGCCTTGTATAGTTTCTGGGTTTAGTCGACTAAGGCGTCCATGTCGAGGGTGTCTGCATCCCTTATCTGGCGCCTAACTTCTTGCGGGAGGCGCCAAAGGAAGATTGCTTTTCTTAAATCTATCGTTCTTCTCCTCCCGTTTTTGTCACGGCCTGGCAGTGTTACCAGCCCCCATAGTTTGACAAATCCCAGGCTTCCCTGGGTGATGCTTCTCCGAGGGGCTGGGATAACAGGCTGAGTGCACACTGTGCTCTTTCGGTCACGGGCATGGAGTAAGATTGCATCAGTTTATCTTTCAAGGCCGCGTATGTGACCTTGTCTAGTTGCGCGTCGAGCCAGGGAGAGATTCTGTTGAACACCTCTTCTGGGAGCGCCGTCATGGTGATATCGGATTTGATAGCATCGTCTGAGATGCGCGCCAGGCGAAAGTGCGCATCTGCATGCAGGAACCATGATGCCATGTTCAGCCGCGAATATGGGGGAAGTTTGACCATGTCTGGCTTTGTCGGCGAGAGAGGCGTACAGACGATGCTCCCGGGTTCGCATTCAGGTTCAGCTTCTGACATATTTACTACTCATGCACCAAAACGTGGAAAAATGCACCGTATTGAGTCCGTTAATAGTGCTGATTGTTTGAGTAGTCGAATGAAGTGCCAAAACATGCCCTTTTTGTGTTAGTCTGTTAATGGCACAGTTTCCGCCAGGGAGGGAGATATCAGAGGCCTAAAATTTGCGTCATAGTTAGTCCGCTAAAGGCTCTCTAATGGTAGGCTGCGGCCGTATTTAGTCCATTAATGGCTGGGCCAAAACTGCGCTACCTGTCCCTTTTCCGGGGTCACCAGTGTGAGGTTCAAGAAATGTCAGAAGTGAAAGACTGATCCTTTATTATTCTCAACAGGTGTTTATAATACAGAAAGCGGACGGAAAGGTAGTGGGTGACCTGAGGCCCCCTGCTATGTCCATACGAAGGTTTTGTTTGTTAGCAGGCATAAAAAGACATATATAATGCATTACAGAACATGTAAAAGGCAAGTATATATATCAGCAGACAGGCTGTGCAATGATGCATACAATGAGATACATAAAGAATCTGAAATATCAACACGTAACATATATGACATGATTAATGTACATATGAAGAGAGAAACACAAGAAGGAGAGGCGATTTGACACCCTTTGACACAGAAACTGTAGTCACCACACCTTTGAGCTTCTCACTACCTTCAGCTACATATACCTGTTTAGATATTTTTACATCTTTCACCCGAACTTTCACCAGACCAACGATGCCTGGTTTTAAAATAACATCTTCTAACAATACTCTTATATATCTTTTTCCTCTCAACATCTGGCTCCAAATCTCCCTGTTATCTGCCACAGATTCCTTATCATCTTCACTGATGGAAGTATCCCCATTCATTTCATCAATGCCCACACACGGGACAAAAACTCACAGGTACCCCAATTGTTATACCTCCTACCCCCAGTATGGAAATTTGATTCTTCCTACAAAAAGGATGACCCATTAAAATTCTGTTCCCCAAGGCAACTCCCTTTATCACCAAAACTGGTTCCTTAATTAACTGGTTACCCAGCAAAAACAAATATCCGTCATCCCCATAACATCCAGATTATGAGCCTGAACATCACATACCTTCTCTTCTGAAGGTTTTAACAGATACTGAGAAAACATCGACTGATAAAAATCAAAGTTTAATAAACTGGCTGAAGCGCCTGTGTCCACAGAAATCAAAACACTGGCCCCAGACACGCTTCACCACAGACTTTGGTTCTGGCACATCTCGCAAAAGCGCAATATGACACGAACTGTTCACCTTTTTCTCTTTATCTGTTCGGCCTTCCAAAAATCCTGCTGATCTCTAGACACCCTGGAAAATCCCCCTTGAGGAGCTTTCTTATTGTTACCAAAATTCTGAGTTACCAGTCTAACATTACTCCATTTAAGAGATGGACAATACCACTCTTTCACAATCCTAACTGATCACAAACCTTTGCATCTGTGGTCACACCAGCAGCAACACCTGACCACCATCTCAAAGCTGGCAGGAAAAATTTGGTAGTCCACAATCTCTCCCATCCATCAGGGTGCACAACGGTGCGCCTCATGACCAACAAGTTCGTCTGGCATGGCATCAACAAGGACATTCGACAGTGGGCAAGGAGCTGCATCCCGTGTCAGGCGAGCAAAACGTCCCAGCACACAGAGTCCAGGGTCGGTGACTTCCCCCAGCCTCGTTGGCGTTTCGGCCACATCCACATCGACATCATCGGGCCCCTTCTGCAGTCAGGAGGAGCCAGATACCTCCTGACAATCATAGACCACTCCACCCGCTGGCCTGAGGCAACCCCCATGGAGGAGACATCAACAGCGTCATGCACAGAGGCCCTCCCCTCCAGTTGGATCAGCCGTTTCGGAGTGGAAGGAACAACTGCCCTGGGTCCTGCTTGGTCTCTGCACTGCACCAAAGACAAATGGTGATGCCTCCCATGCTGAGAAAGTCTACGAGGAGACACTGGCCGTTCCCGGAGAATTCTTCCTGCCATCGGCCGACAGCGCCGACACCCCCCTCCCGAGGTTGAGGGAACTCGCACAGAAGTTCGCGCCCTGCCATAAGACCTTCACTGACAGAACCAACACCTACAGCCCACCTGCCTTACACTCCTGCGCCTACATCTTCGTTAGGGTGGACACCCGTCAGCCGCCCTTAACCAGGCCCTACAAGGGGGCCCCGCCAAGTCATCAGGCAGGCCGCTAAGGCATACCTCCTTGACATCCACAGGTGGGAAGACTGGATCACCATCGACAGGTTGAAGCCAGCATTCCTGTTGGACAGCGAAGTACACGAGGAAGAAGGCAGGCACCCCAAAGTTCCCCCTCAGTACCTCCCCACAGACACACCCACTCCCCCACCAAAGCAGGGTCCGGGCTAGCCCAGGAAACACATCGAGCCAACCCCAGATGTCGGTTCCACCCCACGCCCACAGTTCTCCAGGAGCAGGGGCCCACTCAGACTGCGTCAGCGTTTACGTGATTAATGTTTCATCCAGTAATTGCTCCTCTAATTATTGTCTTGGGGGGGGGGGGCAGCATTCATAAGGGCATCAAATCGCCTCTCCTTTCTTGTGTTTTGTTCTTCATACATACATTAATCACGTCATATATGTTACTTGTTGATATTTCAGATTCTTTATGTATTTCATTGTATGCATCATTGTACGGCCTGTTTGCCGATATCATTGTACGGCCTGTCCACCGATATATATACCTGCCTTTTACATGTTCTGTACCACATTATATATGTCTTTTTATGCCTGTTAACAAACACAACCTCTGCATGGACACAGCGGGGGGCCTCAGGTCGTCTGCTACCTTTCCGTCCGCTTTCTATATTATAAACACCTGTCAAGAATAATAAGGATCAGTCTTTCACTTCTGATATTTCTTGAACCTCACATAGGCATTAAGCCTAACAATGAACAACTTGATACAGACAAATGTTTTTGACCAATAGACCTAGTAATGAGATTTAATTCTTAATGACAGCTTGAAAATTAAAACCATACATAACTAATAAAGCAAAGGCTTTGCTTTTTTTATTTTAGTTTTCACCTTTTAACTTCTAAAGTAAAAACATATCAGAGCCCGAAATTACAAGTAAGCCACTACTATAAATTTAAAAATAACGTGTCACTTTAAAACAGTCACTTCTCAGCCACTCTGCTGCCTAGGCACCCTTCCCATGCTGTAGTTGCCAGATGCTGCTTTCTGGGTTGACGATTTGTCCGAAAATCTAGATTGAGAGTATCTAGAATTTTGTACGTGACTGTACAGTGTACCTGGAGTACCCATCAGTCCTAGTGGATGGGTTGTAGTTGTTTTCAGAGTAGGAGACAGGACTGTCTGGTTGTTTTCAACCTGGTAATGCACCCAGGGAAAGGGCACTTTTATAAGCTTAGCTAGCCATCAGGCCTATTCTCCACTGCAAAGCTCCCACTGAAGTATAGGTGACCCATGGTTCAATTGCCACACCAATTCAGCTTAAGATGAGCACCAACCAGAGGCAGTATTCACCTGCAGTAGCTCTCTTACCAGGTGAGGAAACAACAAGCATTGTTTCAATGCTGGCCAAATTTTCTGTTTCAAAGTCATTACCATACTTTAATATTTTGAAATAGAATATGTCCATGTATCCCACCTCCTTTCAGTGTGGGATTTAGCTATGTAATTACTTGGTAAGTTACTTATATGAAAATGATATTTTCATTATAAAATTAAGTTTCAGTTACCAAGTAATCATATAAGGGCACAAAGAAAGTGAGCTTAATGGCCAGGTTGTTCCTAGTGTTCCTCGTTAGTGGGCGGGGCTTGTCACCCACACAAAACAATAGACTCACTATTGCGAATTTTTAAAAAGGCTGCCACACAAGTAGGAACGCTAGCTATGTAAATACTTGGTAAGAGTATGTGAAACTTAATTTATTATGAAAATATCCTTTTTAGTTTTTTGTAAAAGAAAACTATTGAGATGGCTTTGTCTGTCCATCCGCACTTTTTCTGTCCTTCCTCAGATCTTAAAAACCACGGAGGCTAGAGGGCTGCAAATGGGTATGTTGATCATCCACCCTCCAGTCATCAAACATACCCAATTGCAGCCTTCTAGCCTCTGTAGTTTTTATTTCATTTAAGGTTAGCCATGATCGTGCATCTGGCACCGGTAGAGGTGCCAGCAACACAGGCCGAGTCCAACCCCGGAGGCGTCGCCGATGCATCTTCACTTGACCACATCTAGGGAGCAATTGAGCGCTTCCTGGTCATGGCTGAGAGCTTCATAGTGCAGCACATCGAGAGGCTCGTAATGATGTCAATCGAAGACAATTGCAAGATCATGACGCTGTGGCTCATTAAGAGGCTCCTCTAGATCCCCAAAAGTGCTTTTTTTAATTTCAATCTGGTCAGCCTAGGAACACAGGCCAACACCGAGCCGTGGCTGAAATTTTCATGGGCCACGGCTGAGAGTTTCACGGGCTGTGGCTGAGAGTCTCTTACAGCATTATACGCTTAAAATGAATTTGCCTCAGAGATGTTGTCACTGCGATATGCCATCTGCACTAAAGATGTAAAGACAGGGAGTTGTACACACAGTTTCCATGATGAGGCCAAATGAGAAATCAGTAATCATATTAAAACAGAAGATTAATGATAATTTTTTTAAATAATGTCCTTAAAAATACCATACTGAAAGAGTCCAGTCTACATTGCAATATGAATGATGCAATACTTGTAATTCAGGGTAAGGAAACTCTGTGAATAAAAACGAAAAATGTATCAAATTATTAGTTCGACAAATGAAATACAATATATTTTGGCAACAACTGAAAAGAAAGTTGCTGTATAAAAATGTGTTAACGATGATAAAACCATGGTAGGCTGTGGGTAAACACAGGTAGGCTACCTACCTACCAAACTGTGTCATTTAAGAGAGAAAAAGAATATGGTTGGTCTTTCAAAGTATATTTTTATAGAATATTTTGTGACAGATATGGGAAAATGAGGTAGACACTTGCCTCTTGCATAAAGTTTTCAGTTGAAAATGTGATGACTTTTGTTTATAAGCATAATGAGTGTTTATGGTCTTTTATAACTTGACTGGGCTCTATTAATCCGGATAATGATAACTTGTATAGCAGTTTTCATGTACACTTTGTTAGTACTGTACTCATTTTTAGCATGCTTCGCTCTTGTAAAGATTGCGATTTATCAATTTTGATGAATCTTTTCCTTAGATTCTCTAATCTTCCAGCTGAATGTTTGTTTTGCCAATTCCGACAGAGTATCTGACCACCATAGGAAGTGGTTTAGAATGAGTTATGGCTTTATCTATGGCATACTTGGAAAATTGTAATAATAAAATTAATTCCATTTGTCTTTTGTGTAATGGAATTTCCCAGTTGCCTTGATGAATATTGTAATGATAAACACGTAAAAGTGAAATAAATGTTGAAAAATGGTCACTTGCACTGTATATAGTTACCACAGTGTTATATTCAGATCTACTTACTACGTTGGATGAGGAAAGTCTGACATTCACTGATGAAGACGTCTCAGGTGCTTCAGGGAAATATGTATTTGTTTCACTGTCTCTGAAACCGAAGATTATTTGAACTCATCAATACTCTGTTCTGCAACACTTCCCGCAAGATCCGGTGATATTCAGTTGCCATCCCAATTAGAGTTATGGATGTTAAAGTTGCCACCCATTAAAAAATAAACTAAAATCACTGATCATAAAGAGGGCAAAACTCCCGAAAATATTGTATTCAAAATTGACGTATTTTATTAAAACTTTTTGTTACATTCTTTTTCATTTTTTAGGTGATTTTTGAAGTTGATTTTTTACTTAAATAGTGATTGTTTTTTAATGGAGTTATTTTTTATATAATTCTGTTTTAATAGTATATCAGTAAACGTTAAACTAAAATCATTCATCAACAAGAGGGCAAAACTCACAAAGGATTTTGTGTTCAAATTTAAATATTTTTGAAATATTTTACAGATTTCATTTATTTTCCTTTTCTTTTTTTAAGTTGATTTTTGACTGAAATCTTGAATGTTATTAACAGTATTTTATATACAAAACGTGTATGACCATTTAGCCTTTAATTTTACCTTGATTGTTTTATTATTAATTTTTATTTATTGATCTTCTATTAATTTTATTTATTATTATTTATTTGTATATATTTATTTTTACTTATATTCTTTCGTTATTATTTTTATTTATTCTTATTTATTTTTAACAAGAAGACGTCTTATTTATAAAAGGGTTATTACCGTTGGACAGTGAGGTCCCCTTTGGCTTTAATAACTGGATTTAATATCCGATAACTAGAGGGTAATGGATCCACAATATATATATAAAACAAGAAGCAAGTCAAGCAGCAGTCCAAAAGCCAACCAAATATAGAGGTCCAGAACGTATAACTCCTATATAAGACCCTCGTCCATATGGGGGAATGGAATGTATATCAGCACCATATGGCATTAGTAAAATTAAAAAAGGAGCGAACACCGGAGAGGAGCAAACAAGCTAACAAAACACTTAAGTAATTTACATTCAAAAATTCATCCAGACTCATTTTTACCTTTAAATTGACAGTTTTTATTCATGACCATTTAGCCTTTAATTTTATTCTTAATTTTTATTTATTGATCTTCTATTAATTTTATTTATTATTATTTATTTGTATATTTTATTTTTACTTATATTCTATTATTTATTTATGTTTATTTATTTATTTATTTCTATTTTAATATATATATATATTTTTTTATTCATTACGTAATTATTCTGTTTATTTTTATTTATTTATACTTATTTTTTATATTTATTTAGTTTTATTTTTTTTTATTTTATTTATTGACTTAATTATTTTTTATATTCTTACATATTTGTTTATTAATATTTTCATTTACTTCCTTATTATTATTTATTCATTTGTTGATATTTTTATTTATTAATTTTTAGTTATTTATTTTTATTTGTTTTTATTTACTTTTTATTTATTTATTTTATTTACTTTTATTTATGTATATTATTTTTATTTATTGTAATTTTTTATTTTTTTATTTTTAGTTATTTATTATTTATATTTATATTTATTCATTTATTCAATTTTTTGTTTTTTACATTAATTAATTTTTCTACTTATTTTTATCTATTCAATTTTTTATTTCCTTTTATTTATTTATTTATTTATTTGTATCTATTTTTATTTTCATTTATTTTTTATTTTAATGTTTATTTTTATTTATTTATTTTAATTAATCTTATTTGTTTTTATTTAATTTTATTTATAAATATTTATTTTGTTTTACTTATTTATTTATTTTTTTTTTTATTAATTTTATTATTTTATTTTTATTTATTTTATTTATTCATTTTTCTATTTATTTACTTTTATTTATTTTATTTTTATATATTTTATTTGTTTACTTATATGTATTTATCTATTTTAATTGATTGATTGATTGATTTTTTATTTAATAATATTTATTATTTTTCCTAATTTTTTAAATTTGTTTCCATTTAATTTCTTTTATTTATTCATTCATTTTTTCATTTATTTTCCCTTATTTTTATTTTTTTCCATTTATTTATGTATTTATTTATTTATTTATTTTATTTATATAATTTTAATTTAATATTTATTTTTTTTATTTTATTTTATTATTTATTTTTATTTATTGTTTATTATTTTTTAATTATTTAATTTTTTTATATATTTTTAAAATTTACTTTTTTATTTATTTTCATTTGTTTTTATATATTTTTATTTATCTTTTATTTTATTTATTTTTTATTATTTTGTTTTTTATTTCTTTTATTTTTATTTATTTTTATTCATTTTTATTCATTTATTTTGTAACGACTTGTTACGGAACTCTTGTTACAATAAAATTTTTCTTATTCCAGGTTGTGAAATATATTTTTCAAAATGCCATACTACATAGACAAAGCTCGTCTAAGAGCAGGAATACCAGTGACGCAATTCAATGGAAGCACTCAAAGGGATAATTGATAGTCATTAACGTAATATTTAGAAATTTATTACACAGCTTAAACATCAACAGGTCCCCGAATAAATGAATAAAGGGACAGAAAAACTCATTCACTTATAATGCAGAATCACTACCTTCAATCACCTCATTCGCTCTAATCCACCGATCTATCTTGCAATAGATAAATAAACAGGTTAGAGGAAAACAGGTAGAAACGAAACTGTCTCTCACATACGACAGGAAGAGACACAGGAGGGGAGGAGAACCTTAATCCTAATATTTACAAACTCGAAATTGTACATATTTACAATTAGGCTAAAGCTATTTCCTTCGCTTAAGTAATCCTAATTAATCCCAACACCGACGAACTTAGACGAATACAGCCCTCGGGTAGCAAGCACAGGACCGTCTTAATAATCACGAAGATATGGACAGCTGAACAGGGGTCGTCTTTTTTAAAAACAAAACTGGTAATTCACGGAAGGCACGCTTACCCTTCTTCGCGACCAAAAGGCCTCCTAACGGCCCCGAAAGACTCGAAACGGCAAGGAGGCAGAGCCACAGTAGGTAGAGAGGCGGTGCAGCAGAGAGGCGATGCAGTAATGTATAGAGAGGCTGTGCAGCCGAGAGGCGATGCAGTAACGTATAGAGAGGCGGTGCAGCAGAGAGGCGATGCAGTAACGTATATAGAGGCGGTGCAGCAGGGAGGTGGAGCAGTAATGTATAGAGAGGCGGTGCAGCAGAGAGGCGATGCAGTAACGTATAGAGAGGCGGTGCAGCAGAGAGGCGATGCAGTAATGTATAGAGAGGTGGTGCAACAGAGAGGCGATGCAGTAACATACAAAGAGGCGGTGCAGCAGAGAGGCGATGCAGTAACGTATAGAGAGGCGGTGCAACAGAGAGGCAGAGCAGTAATGTATAGAGAGGCGGTGCAGCAGAGAGGTGATGCAGTAATGTATAGAGAGGCGGTGCAGCAGAGAGGCAGTGCAGCAGAGAGGCGATGCAGTAACATATAGAGAGGCGGTGCAGCAAAGAGGCAGAGCAGTAACGTATAGAGAGGCAGTGCAGCAGAGAGGCGATGCAGTAATGTATAGAGAGGCGGAGCAGTAACATATAGAGAGGCGATGCAGTAACGTATAGAGAGGCGATGCAGTAACGTACAGAGAGGCGGTGCAGCAGAGAGGCGATGCAGTAACGTATAGGGAGGCGGTGCAGCAGAGAGGCAGAGCAGTAACGTATAGAGAGGCGGTGCAGCAGAGAGGCGATGCAGTAATGCATAGAGAGGCGGTGCAGCAGAGAGGCGATGCAGTAATGTATAGAGAGGAGGTGCAGCAGAGAGGCAGAGCAGTAACGTATAAAGAGAGGCGAGCAGTAAAATAAGAGGCAGGTGCAGCAGAGAGGCGGAGCAGTAGCGTATAGAGAGGCGGAGCAGTAACGTATAGAGAGGCGGTGCAGCAGAGAGGCGGAGCAGTAGCGTATAGAGAGGCAGAGCAGTAACGTATAGAGAGGCGGTGCAGCAGAGAGGCAGAGCAGTAACGTATATAGAGGCGGAGCAGTAACGTATAGAGAGGCGGTGCAACAGAGAGGCAGAGCAGTAACGTATAGAGAGGTGGTGCAGCAGAGAGGCGATGCAGTAACGTATAGAGAGGCGGTGCAGCAGGGAGGCGAGCAGTAATGTATAGAGAGGCGGTGCAGCAGAGAGGCGATGCAGTAACGTATAGAGAGGCGGTGCAGCAGAGAGGCGATGCAGTAATGCATAGAGAGGTGGTGCAGCAGAGAGGCAATGCAGTAATGTATAGAGAGGAGGTGCAGCAGAGAGGCAGAGCAGTAACGTATAGAGAGGCGGTGCAGCAGAGAGGCGGAGCAGTAGCGTATAGAGAGGCGGAGCAGTAACGTATAGAGAGGCGGTGCAGCAGAGAGGCGGAGCAGTAGCGTATAGAGAGGCAGAGCAGTAACGTATAGAGAGGCGGTGCAGCAGAGAGGCAGAGCAGTAACGTATATAGAGGCGGAGCAGTAACGTATAGAGAGTCGGTGCAACAGAGAGGCAGAGCAGTAACGTATAGAAAGGTGGTGCAGCAGAGAGGCGATGCAGTAACGTATAGAGAGGCGGTGCAGCAGAGAGGTGATGCAGTAACTTATAGAGAGGCAGTGCAGCAGAGAGGCGATGCAGTAACGTATAGAGAGGCGGTGCAGCAGAGAGGCGATGCAGTAATGTATAGAGAGGCGGTGCAGCAGAGAGGCGGAGCAGTAACGTATAGAGAGGTGGTGCAGCAGAGAGGCGATGCAATAACATATAGAGAGGCGGTGCAGCAGACAGGCAGTACAGCAGAGGGCAGGATGTCCCTCATCAACACCTACAGGATATATCACCCAAAATAACAGGATGGCTTCGGTGTGATATCCTGACAAAGAGCCGCCAGCAGCAACAAGGCGCCCAATGACACGCCCCAAAACGTCCATACAACAGCAGACACAAGGAAGGTCGCCACAGGAATACACTGCCAAGTTGCCGTTATCTGAGAGTTCTTTCCTATAAGAGGCGAGCTACAAAGATCACCCTAAAAACACAATGCGTTGGGATAAAACAAAGGCGGTAAACCCGCCCAGTACTGCAGTAATGCAAAGAAAAGATATTTCATGGGAGAGAGGCAATATACAAATTAACAAACCCTTGATGGGCTGAGGCCCAAAATAAATTAAAACTTAGAAAGAACTGAACAAAATATTTACGTTAATAAGAGCCACGAACAAAAAATTAAGCAGCTTAAAGTTACAATTTATTTATTTATTTTTATTTATTTATTTATTTATTATGATTTATTTTTATTTTTATTCATTTTATTTATTTTTTTATCTTATTTATTATTTATGGTATTTATTTTCATTTATTTATTTTTATTTATCTACTTATTTTTACTTGATATTTTTGTTTATTTCATTTATTTTCATTTATTTAATTTTATTTCATTTTCTGATTTTTATTTATTTCATTTATATTTATTTATTTTTATTTATTTATTTTTATTTTTATATTTTTTATATTTTAATTTTTATATATTCATCAGTGTATTTTTATTTATTTTTATCTTTATTTTATTTTTTATTTTTATTTATCTTTTCCTTATTTTATTTACTTTCATTTTTGTTTTTATTTATTCATTTTTTTTTTCATTTTTATTCTTTTTGTTTTATATTTGTTTATTTTTCATTTCTTTTTTTATTTTTATTTAGCTTTATTTATTTTTATTAATTTTTATTTTTTTATTTTTACATTTATCTTTTGATTTTTATTGATTTTTACTTTTTAATTTTGATTTATTTATTTTTATTTAATTTATACTATTATATTGATTTATATTTATTTATTTATATATTTTTATTCGTTTATTTTTCATTATTTTTATTTATTTTTATTTTTTACTTCCATTTATTTTTATTTTTTACTTTTATTTATAATTTTCATTTCCTTTATTTTTCGTTATTTATTGATTTATTTTTATTATATTTTTATTATATACTTATTTTATTACTTATTTATCTTTAATTATTTATATTTATTTATTTTTATTTATTTATTATTTATCTATTTTTATTTGTTTATTTGCATTCCTTTTTATTCATGTTTTTATTTATTTTTTATTCATTTTTATTTCTTTGGTTATTTGTATTTATCTATTTTTATTTATTATTATTAATTTTATTTATTTTAATTACTTACTATTTATTTATTTACATTTATTTATTTTTAATTATTTATATTTATTTATGTATTATTATTTATTTATTTTCATCTATTTATTTTTTATTTATTTATTACTAATTTATATTTATTTTCATTTATTTATTTTCTATCATTATTTACTTTTCAAATTCTATATTTACTTTTATTTATTTAATTTATATTAATTTATTTTCATTTATTTAATTTTGTTCATTCCTATTAATTTATTTGTATGTTTTATTTTTATCTATTTGAATTTTTTATTTTTTTTTATTTTTATTCAATACTATTTATTACTTTTTATTTATTTTCCTTTTTTCAGTCATTTTTATTTTTATTTATTGATTTTTAGATATTTTTTACTTTTATATTTATTTATATTGTTATTTTAATGTATTCATTGTTTATTATAATTTTTATTTATTTATTTTCCATTAATTTTATTTATTATTTATTTGTATTTATTTATTTTTATTTTATTTATTCATTATTATTTATTTATTTTTATTTATTTATTTTATTTTATTTATTTTTATTTATGTTGATATATTTATTTTTTATGTTTTTTATTTTAATTTATATATGTATTTATTTTATTATTTTTATTTATTTATTCTTATTTGTTTTTATATTTATTTAGTTTTATTTATTTTATTTTTAATCATTTATTAATGTATTTATTTATTTTTTAAATTTTTATATATTTCTATTAATTTTTAGTAATTTATTATTTTTGTTTTATTTATTTTTTATTTATTTATTTTTATTTATTTTTATTTGATTTTTTTATTTATGTATATTATTTATTTTTATTTATTCTTATTTTTTATTTTTTCTTCTAATTTATTTTTGTTTATTTATATTTTTATTTATTCATTTTTATTTTTACATTTATTATTTTTTTACTTATTTTTATTTATTCAATTTTTCATTTATATTTATTTCTTTTTATTTATTCATTTATTTATTTTTTATTTCTATTTTTTTATTTCTGTTATTATTTATTTATTTTTACTTATTTATTTTTATTAATCTTATTTATTATTATTTATTTTTTATTTTATTTATATATACTAATTTTGTTTTACTTATTTATCTATTTTTGTTTCTATTTATGTCTTTTTATTATTTTAGTTTTATTTATTTTCATTTATTTTTATTTATTAATTTTTAACTTATTTATCTTTTTATTTATTTAATTATTTTACATATATTTATTTATTTATTTTATAAGTATCTATCTAATTTTAATTTATTGATTTGTTTATTTATTTATTTTTTATTAATAATATTTATTATTTTCTCCTAATTTTAAAAACATTTTTTCATTTATTTTCTATTTGTTTTTTATTAATTAAATTATATTTTCGTTATTTTTATTGGTTTTTCATTTATTTATTTATTTATTTTATTTTTTATTTATTGTTTATTTATTTTTATTCATTTTAGTCTATTTTTTATTTATTTTCTTATCTATTGTTTATTATTTTTTAATTATTTAATTATTACTATTTTTTATTTACTTTTTTATTTATTTATTATTTATTTTTTATTTTTATATTTATTTTTTAGTTTATTTATCTTTTTATTATTTTGTTTTTTATTTTTATTTCTTTGGTTTTTATTTATTTTTATTTATTTATTTATTTATTATTACTAATTTTTTTACTTATATTTATCTATGCATTTTTTTATTTATCATTATTTAATTTATTTATTTTCATTTATTTAATTTTATTTATCTATTTTTACATTTTATTTTTATTTATTTCATTTATTTATTTAAATTTTATTTTTTTATTTTTATTTCTTTTATATTTATTTATTTATTTTTATTTATTTTTATTTTAAATTTTTCATATTTTAATTTATATATATTTATTAGTATATCTTTATTTATTTTTATGAATTTTACATATTTATCTTTATTTATTTATTTATTTTTATTTTTATTTTTATTAATCTCATTTATTTCCTTTTATTTTTGTTTATTTTTATCAATTTATATTATTATAATTAGCAAGAATTCGCTAGCAAATCGCTCCCTTTTTCGTTTCCTGTCTGCCGATCTATCAATGACATATCTATCTAATATCTGTCTATCGACATGCGTGCCACCTATCTATCAGCCTGAGCTGGACAATGGTCAGAATACAAGGGATTAAAACCAATTGTAGGCCACTCCCTTTAAGTAGATAATTCCTTATTCGAGGCAAAAGTGAATCTGTCTGGCCGATTCTCTCCAAGCAACACCCTCCCTATCGGAGAATGTGCCCCCTGCCCATAGGAGAGGCATAAAAGGGACAAAGAGACAAGGGCTCGCTCTCAGACTCTCGCTGTATGACATGGCATAAAGACGACGAACACACTCACCACCACGCCCTTGACTGGACGACGCCCTTAGAGCACCCCTTATCCATCTAACCACGTGGCCCCTAAAAGTATACTTTTACCTTCGTGCACTTCAACCGCCAACCACGTGTTCCCTTCACTGCTGGCCTGATCCATAACACACTCCATTACCTGGCGCTTCGTGAAGTCACCCACGTGTTGCCCACGCCGTCGGCGCCCCTACGTCCTACCACATGGAAGATCAACGCCTTCGCCCTTGTGAATCGGGAATCATCCCTGGGCTGCCTTCTTCACTGGAACCACTTCTCCCTTACAGTAAAGTGCTCTGTAAAGACGTTCATTCAGTCATGCTTTTTCCTCGTAGAATTTACTTAATTTGAGTGCCAGTAATCACAGAATCTTTTGTTCAATTCCACCCATGCTAATCGAGTGTCGGCTCTCAGTGCTAAGGCATTATTAACTTCGTCGAAGCCCATTGGCACACTCAGTGCAGCTTCGAATTCATTATCCTTTTGTCTGTTTCCATTACTGGCGTATAATCTGTGTATCTCTCATTTCAGAGGGACCCTATATCGTGGAATCTTCTCGGACTGTGTCTTGAATCCCCCAGTTTCATTCGTCCCGTAGGAATCCCCTTCAGGATCAATAATTTAATTGCATTTCTCTTTCCCGTACTAATGTTCTTTATGTAAATATACTCCTGTAAATTTACCCACGAGTTTACATAATATTTCCTTTCAGCAGTGAGAGCCTTACGCTCATATGAAATTCCCCCTTTTTTCTCTTGTTTTATGTTTCACTGGACCCACAAAGTCAGAATCACAAGGCTAAAGTATCTGTAGCTGTTGCCACTGTCTCACAGAAACTATCTCAAAATCAGATTGTCCAGTAAATACATAAAAATATTTATTTGTATTTATATTTTTTTATTTATTTATCTATTTTTATTTATTCATTATTTTTTCAATTCATTTATTTTGGTTTTTATTTATTAATATGTATTTTTTTTGTTTTCATTTGTATTCATTTTTTTATATTTGTTTATTTTTTATTTCATTATTTATTTTTATTTAATTTCCTTTTTTATATATTTTTATCTATTTTAATTACTTTTATGTATTTTTTAAAATTTTTATTGATTTTAATCTTTTAATTTTAATTTATTCATTTTATTTAATTTAATTTATGTTTTTAAATTTATTTATTTTTATTTATTCATTTAATTTTATTCAACTTTATTTACTTATTTATTATTTATTTTTTATTAATAATTATTTTTTATTTATTTTTAATTATTTATTTTTTATTGGATTGTTTATATCTTTTTATTTATTTATTTTATTTATTTTTTAATTTATTTGGTTATTTTATTAATCAATCTTCATTTATTTTTATAATTTTTATTTATTAATTTTAATATTTTATTTATTTATTTATATTTAATTTTTTATATTTATTTATGTATTATTATTTATTCACATTTATTTATTTATATTTATTTATTTTATTTATTTATTTATTTATTATTTATATATTTATTTATTTATTTATTATTCATATATTTTTATTTATCATTTTTTTATTTATAATTTTTTTTTATTGTTTTATTTATTATAATATATCTTATTTATTTTTATTTGTTTTAATTAATTTATTTATATTAATAAAACTACCAAAAAAATTAAAAAAATAAACAAAAAAATAAATAAACATAAATGTAAATAAATAAATAAAATAATAAATAAATATCAAAAAATAATAAATAAATGAAAATAAATAAAAAATAAGTAAACATGAATAAAAAATAAATAAATAATAATAAGTAAATAAAATTGAATAAAAATAAATAAATAGGTGGAGAAAAAAATAATTGGAAATATATATAAATAAAAATAAATAAATAAAAATAAATGATAATAAATAATCAAAAATAAAAAAGTAAATATAAACATAAATAAATCAAAATACATAAATAAATAAAAATAAATAAATACAAATAGCATAAATAAAATAAAATAAAATAAAAAATAAATTAATAAAATTTATAAATTAAAAATCTATGGAAATAAATAGAAATAAAGAAAAGTAAAAAAAAAAATAAATATAAATGCAAATAATTGACAAAAAAAAATAAAAGAGTAAATAAAAAATAAATATGATCAATAAGAATAAAAAATTAAAATAAATAAATAAAGATAAATAAATTAAATATATAAAATAAAAAATATACTACTAAAGATATAAAAATTAAAATACAAAAAATATAAAAATAAAAATAAATAAAAAAAATAAAATAAATAACAGAAAAAAATAATTTAAAATAAATAAACAAAAATTATAAAAATACATAAAAACAACTAATAAAAATAATAAAGAAATAAAAATAAATATAGATAAATAAAACCAAAAATCAAAATAAATAAATAAATAAATGAAAATTAATTAAACTAAAAGTATAAATAAATAGAAACATAAGAATAAAAATAAATAAATGAAAATAATTAAGATATATAAAAGTAGATAAATATAAATAAAAATAAATAAATAAAAATAAAAAATAAATAAAAAGTTAAATAAAATAAATAAAAAGTAAATAAAATAAATAAAAAATAAAAATATGAATAAAAAATTAAAAAAATAAAATATAAATAAAATAAATAAGTAAAAATAAAATAAATAATAAATAAAAATAAATAACTATAAAAAACAAATAAAAAATAAAGAAATGGAGAAATTTTTTTTATCTTATTTATTTTTATTCTCTTATTTTTTTATTTTTATTTATTTATTTGTATTTATATTTATTTATTTATTTTTGTTTTTACTTTTATTTATTTCTATTTGTTTCTATTGATTTTTAATTTTTAAATTTTATTTTTTTATTTATTTTATTTAATTTTCTTTATACTATTTGTATTTACGTATTTTTATTTGTCTATGGTTTTTTATTTATTTATGTTTTTATTTACTTTTTTTTATTTTTGATTATTTATTATTTATTTTTATTTCTTTTTATTTATATATTTTCAATTATTTTATTTTTCTCTTTATTTATTTATTTATTTTAATTCAATTTTATTTATTTATTTATTTATTATTATTTTTTTATTTACATTTATTTATTTTTATTATTTTTTTCGTTTATTATTTATTGATATTTATTTCTCTATTTCTATTTATTTATTTACATTATTTTTATTTATTTGTTTTCGTTTTTATTTATTTTTAGTTAGTTTTATTAATACAAATAAATTAATGAAAACAAATAAAAAAAATAAAATAAATTATAATAAATAAAACAATTAAAAAATAAGCAGTGATAAATAAAAAAAATGATAAATAAAAATATATAGATAATAAATAAATAAATAAATAAAATATAAATAATTAAATGTGAATAAATAATAATACATAAATAAATATAAATAATTAAAAATTATTTTTATTTTTTATTTATCTATTTATTTATTAAGGGCCCTCAGCAAGAGGAAAGGCCCCCTGTAGGGCCTGGTTAAGGGTGGACGTACAGCATCATCCCTGACGAAGACGTGGGTGGCGGAGGACAGACCGGGAGGCATGAAGGGAGACGTCCTGTCGGTATATGTCTGCTGGCAGGGGGCGAACTTCCCAACCCTGTCGCGGAGCCTCTGCGATGAGTTCCCCCGGGACTACAAGGGTCTCCCCGAAGACCTTTTCTGCTGCAGACAGGTTGCCGTTGACTCTGGGGGAGGCCCTCAGCCCGAGGAGGACCCAGGGCAGCTGGTACTTCCAATTCTCAGAGGTGCAACGAGCCAAGAGGGACGCCTTCAGGGACCCGTGGAACCTTTCCACCATTCCATTGGCTGCAGGGTTGTAGGTGGTGGTGCTGTGGTGAGTGGTCCCCAGCAGGCGTGCCAGGATGGTCCACAGCTTGGACAGGAAAGCGGGGCCCCTGTCCGTAGTTGTATGGTCCGGGACACCGAACCGGCTGATCCAGCTGGAGAGAAGGGCCTCTGCGCACGCACTGGAGGTGACTTCTTCCATGGGCATCATTTCGAGCCACCTAGTGGAGCGGTCGACAACTGTTAGAAGGTATCTTGATCCTCCTGATGGGGGAAGAGGACCCACAACGTCGACGTGGATGTGCCCGAAACGTCTCCCTGGCTGGGGAAAATCGCCCATCCCAGATTCGATGTGCTGCCCTACTTTGCTGGCATGGCACTGTATGCACTGCCTTGCCCAGGCCATCGCATCCTTCCATATGCCGTGCCAGACGAATTCTCCGTCAGCAGCCTGGCCGTCGTTCTTCTGGAGGGGTGGGACAGTCCATGGATGACGTCGAAGACCAGCAGACGACGGGAGGCGGGCACCAGTGGGCAGGGGTGTCCAGTGCTTACATCACTCAGCAGTGTTGGCCCTCCAGGGCTGAGGGGCACATCCTTCCACTGCAGCAACGTGATGGCGGTGCGGTAAGCTTCAGTCTCTGGGTTGGTGGCTTGTTCACGGGTGAGGTCTTCATAGTCGATCCTGAGCTGCACTGCATCGATTTCAATCCTCGAGAGGGCGTCGGCTACTGGGTTCTTGCCAGGGAGGTACTTGATGGTGCAGGTGAAGTCCGCGATGGCAGCGAGGTGCCACTGCTGCCTGGAGAACCATGCATCCTCCAGCTTCGTGAAGGCGTGGACCAGCGGCTGGTGGTCAGTCCAAACTGTGAAGGGCATACCCTCCAGGAGGAACTTGAAGTGGAGTACTGGCTGGTACACCGCGAAGAGTTCCCTGTCAAAGATGCTGTAGCAGGACTCAGTGGGGCTGAGTTTTCTGTTGAAGAAGGCGATGGGCTGAGGGGCTCCGTTGACGACTTGTTCCAGGACGGCCCCGCAGGCGACGTTGCTGGTGTCTGTTGTCAGCTGGATGGAGCGCTGGGGTCCTGGTGAACCAAAGCTGTTGCCTTGGAGAGGGCAGCCCCCGTCAAGGAGAAGGCCCTTTGCTGGTCGGGGCCCCACTCTAAGGTCTTCGGATGGCCCTTGAGGATCCCCGTCACGGGGGCCATGGTATGAGCGATCCCTGGGATGAATCTCCTGTAGCAGTTGACCATTCCGAGGAATTCTTGTACGGCCCTGACGGAGGTAGGGGTGGGGAACCTGACGACGGCTTTGACTTTCGATGAAACTGGGTAGACACCTCCTGGGGATATCTTGTGGTCCAGGAATTCCACCTTATCGACGCCGAAGGTGCACTTTTCGAACCTGATAATGAAGCCACTCTCCTGCAGGTGCTGCAGGACCTTCCGGATGTGCCATAGGTGTTCCTTGTGGGATCTGGAAAAAATTAGGATATCATTGACGTAGCAGACGCAGAAGTTCAGGTCCCCAAGGATGCTGTCCATCAGTCTCTGAAAGGTCGCCCCTGCGTTCCTCAGGCCGAAAGTGGAGAAGGCGAAGACGTAGGACCCGAAAGGCGTGACAATGGTGGTTTTGGGGATGTCCTCTGGAGCTACTGGTACATGAAAATATGATTTCAAGAGATCTAACTTTGAGAATATTTTGGCCCCGTGGAAGGAGGCCATTAGGTCCTGCATGTTTGGTAGAGAGTAGTGGTCAGGTTCTGTGGCGAGGTTGAGCTGCCTGTAGTTGCTGCAGGGTCTCCAGGTGCCATCCACTTTCTGTACCATGTGAAGGGAGGAGGCCCATGGGCTGGGAGCTTTCTTGCATATGTCCATTCTTTCCATCTCGGCAAAGGCCTTGGGCCTCCTGAAGGCACTGTGGGGAAGCCTCTGGAACTTTGCATGCATCAGGGGGCCCCTTGTCTTGATGAGATGATATATCCTGTGTTTGGCAGGGGCCTCGGGCACCTGATGAAGCTCGGGTTTGAACACTTCAGGAATTCCTTCAGGAGGGAGCCGTACTGGTGGGGAGCGACAGAACAGATTGTGGGCTCCCTGGGCCCGGCGACAAGGGCAGGGACTGGCAGGACTCAGTGTCCAGCAGGTGCTTGTGGCCAACGTCGACTGCCAGTCTGAAGTGGGCGAGGAAGTCCGCACCCAGGAGTGGGGTCCTAACGTCTGCAATGATGAACTTCCACCTGTACCTCCGGCCAAGGATAGAGAACGACAGGAGCCTGGTACTGTAGGAGAGGATGGGGGACCCATTGGCGGCCATCAGGAGGCAGCTGGGTCCAGCGGATGTCTGCGGTCCTCTCTGAAAGGCGGGAACACTGATCGCAGGGCCGCCAGTGTTGATCAGCATCATCCTGCTGGAGATAGTGTCGCGGACATAGAAGCCTGCTGGTGCTGGGGCCCCTGGGTGTTTCGGATGCTGCTGCCATGGTGGCCTGTGAGGGTGGCTGCCACTTCCCCATTGTTTGGAGGGGAGAAAAGGCAGGGGCTTCACAATTCCAGGCAGCTTTACTGAACCTCTGGTGGTGATAGCAAAGCCCCGGCCTTTCCTTCTTCTGCTGGTGGGGTGGCCTCCTCCTGTTGACGGCATTGATGCCCTGTGGTGGGGTCCTCCGGCTGGAGGTAGTTGATGGGGTGTGCGGGCATGGACGCCCGCTTCGCCGCCTTCATGGAGTCCGTCAGCTGCTGCGCCACCCTGATCAGGTCCTCGACCGGCAGGGTGTATGGTTCTGTGATCTGCCCACGGACCTCTGTGAGTAGCTGCTGCAGGAGGATCTCCCTCAACAGGCTAATCTCTTTGCGCCTGCCGCTGCTGTCAGTCTTGGGGAGGAGGAGGAGGTCCTGGAGGGCATGCCACATCTCCAAGAGGTTTGTGTCCTGCCAGGGGTTGATGGCGAGGTTGAGAATGCGGGCGGCTATCTCGGAGACCAGCAGGGAGCAGGTCTCGACGAGAGTGGCCTTTAACTCCTGGAAGGTGGCAGGGCTCGTCGTTGTTGTTACCCACGGGGCGACCTTTTCATATATTTCCTCCAGTAGGGCATTGACAGCGATGTCCGCCTTCAACACCTCATCGGTCAGGCCTGCCACCCCTAAATTGCCCCTCGACCCTGTAGAGCCAGGACACTGGGTTCTGATGGGTGAATGGCAGCAGCTTTATTCTGAGGGCCACCCTTGGTTGGTCCATCAGGAGGGGCATCACGCGGGGAGCGGGCACTGGCATGGAGGAGCGCACGGGAGGGGGTTGCGCGAGGGAGACGTCTGCCTCCGAGAAGTTCGCAGTAATTTGTTTGTGGTTGGGGATGTCTGTGTCCATGCTCATCCCGTGCTCTCACTTGGAGTGTGAGGAAACACTCGCGTCAATACACACTTGGGAGCGTGCCGTGTGGGTCTGCTAATGACGCCGGTGATTTGCCGACGAGGGTCGGTAACGCCCAAACACTTTGTTAGAGCACCATGGTTAGTCCACTGGGGGCATGGGGTGGTTCATTAGGCCAAGACCAAGTCGCAGTTTGAGTCCGTTAATGGCTTCCAGGAACCACTCTGAGCGTCGCCACTGTGAGAGAGGTGCGAAATAATGAGCAGGAAGACAAGTACTGCTGCTTTATTGATGAAGCTACCCATTTATAAAGCGGCGTGCGGACATCGGAGTATACGCAGAGACCGCGGGTACAAAAATTTACAGGTGACCTGAGGTCAAAATATTTCTCTACACAAAACAGGACACATAAATACAGAAAACATGATGATTAACAATAACTGGTTGGACATAAAAATACTCTGCCACATATACGTGGTACAAGGGCAGATGAACAGATAATAAAAATACAATTCACAATAATGATAATAAGATTGTGTTCGTCCGATCTTAGGTCGCAAGTGAAGGCACCGCAGAAAACGGGATATTCATCATAGAGAACCCATTGAGCGGGGATTTCACATGCTCAGCTTACCTCTATGATATGCCCTCAAGAAAAAAGCATATCACCCCTTTGCATGGCAAGTCGTCACCTCGGTTCCCTTTCAAAACTTCTGCATAAGTTATTTTATCAAAGAATGCCTTTGAATCATTTAAAAACCCTGAAACAGTGCTGTGAGGGAAATTCTTACCCTATGGTTTTTTTTTTTTTTTTTTTATTTAGCAGCCCATGCTCCCAGTGTGGTGGTGTTCTCAGTAGCTTCTTATTTCACTATGGTGTTGTAATGAATGTTAAGTTAAGTGTACCTTAGTTTTACCAGACCACTGAGCTGATTAACAGCTCTCCTAGGGCTGGCCCGAAGGATTAGACTTATTTTACGTGGCTAAGAACCAATTGGTTACTTAGCAACGGGACCTACAGCTTATTGTAAAATCCGAACCACATTATAGCGAGAAATGAATTTCTATCACCAGAAATAAATTCCTCTAACTCTTCATCAGCCGGCCGGGGAATTGAACTCCGGCCCAGCGAGTGACAGTCCGCAGCTTGTTGTAGTGAATGGCATAAAAATGCTCATGGTGTTGGGGGGAAATTTACCCCACCACAGTGTTACATGACAAGAACAGTTAATTCTGTCCTGGGGTGAAAAATACCCCAGGACAGTGGTAACAAATTATTATATGTGGGTATGTGTTACCCCACAGCAGTAATTATGCACGAACATACGTGGGGTATATTTTATTTTAATGTGTTTTTTCTCCATTTTCAGTTGACTAATATAAATGGGGTTTATTTTAATGGTGTTTCTCTATTTTCAGATGACATTGTGCAGGTGAAAAAATTGAAAACAGTAAGATAATAGAAGAAAGAGATGAAAAAATATATGAAAACTGTAAACAGAAATCAGGAACCGGGGAAAATAATAATACTGATATTGTGGAAAGTGAAATTTTTAAACGTGACAACGAAGTGTTGAAAGATGATGAAAATTTATTGTTATCAGGTAGGCCTACCAAACAAAGACAATACAGAAATGAGACTGAAAATTCTTTTGTTGTTTTACTAATTTAATTTTCATCTCTTTGCAGATATAACTAAATTTTTCAGATATATTTTGTTACAAATAAAGTAAAATAAACATGAGTGGAAAAAAAAAGAGACTCCAAAGCCTAAATGAAAATACTATACTGGAGATGAGTTTGTAAGGATAGTATTGAGTGACATACTGGCGGGGAGTTGTCAGGTTCATTGGTGGTTCCTTACTGAATGAATGTACAGTTGTTTTAGATTTAGCTGGCCTTGTGCCAGCACGGGGTCTTGCTCCTAGAGTACAGAATCTTCGAAGTTGTTATTGGCTGGTCCGAGCCGCGAAGTAGTTTCTACACACAGACAGGGCAGAAAAACAGAGGTAATGTTTCGGACATCTGTGTTTGTTGACAGGCAAACAGATGGCGATTGTGAGAGACATAATAAACATACGATGATAAGACATATATCAATGGAAAGGCCAGGAAATTCCACATATGGCCAGTTGCATGAGATTCGAGACAGATCAATGAATACAGTGCAGTAGCATAATATATGTGAAAAATGGCGAGACTGGGCGTCTTCACAAACAGAAACAAAATACAGTTTGATGCAGAAGATTCTGTGGAACATTATGAGTACATCATTGGAATGCTTGCATGGCAATGCAAGTAGTGGTGATTGTACATAAATCGACACAACAATGGTTAGGGAGAAACAAACGGGAATATTGTATGACGATTCTGACTATGATAAAAAAGCCAAGTGAAGTAGACATTGATAATGCAGAAAGTGAAGATAATTATTAAAATAATATATAAAAATTATACTTAATAAGTTTTTATTAATATAACATATTAAGATGCGTAATTTTAACTCCTAATTATTACCTAAAATAAGAGACCTTTAGGTCACCCCATGAATGCCTTAAGGATGATATTTATCAGTCAAATAACTCGATTTACAATTAAAATATGGTTTAATTATATTTGGTACATTTTTATCCATTTATTATGTTAAAATACATTATTATTAACCCATAAATAAGTAATATATGCTACCGTATTTGCGATACACTTTTACCACTACCAACGCATTAAGCGGTAGAAAATAAGTAAATCGCTAAAATGCTTGATTAATTTCATTTACAATTAAGATAACTAAATTTTATATTAAAATAATATTATTTAATAATATTCTATGTATTTCTGTACATTTAAACTGTTCAAAAACAGTATTTTCTTACCCGAAAAGGACTCAAATAAACCTCTTAATCATTTCGGTGGAAAGTGGCCGAGTGACTGTAATCAATAACAACCTTCGTACGGATTCTGTCGCCAGAGAAATAGTCACAGAAAATCAATTTCGACCGGAACCATTGGCTGAATGGTCGAATCGAAGGTCAACCGAGGTAAATCAATGATTGAGGTTGAATTCGTGAGTTAAGAATTGTGTAAAATTTGTGTTTTTGAGTTAAATATGGTTGAATTAAGTGGGGGCATTACCCTTGTCTGAACGGTAAAGGTTACGATGGTCGGTCTTATTTAAGCGTTATTTAATGGATATAAACCGTTGTTTTCATTAAATAAACCGTTGTTTTCGTTATTTAAATCGTGTTTAAATAACGCTGAAGGTCGACCCGATGTAAGGACACTTATTATCAAAGGAACTATACAAGCCCAGCGTACCCAAACCTACTGTAACCTAATCTAACCTAGCAGACCGTGTTACTCAGTAGGGGCTCTGCCCCCCCCTGGACCCCCCGTGAAGGAAACTCCGATTTGGTAGAACTAGGCATTAGCTCCGCGTCCTATATCCTGTAAAATGGTCTCTTCCTGTAGTATTTTGGTTGCTTGTCAAGAATCGAGCTTTCCAGTCGAGAAACATGCCAAGCGCCATTTTTAAGAGATATAATAAATAAAACTAAGAAATACTTTGACCCAGGATGGCGCTTGGCATGTTTCTCGACCGATAGCCGCGATTTACCATTATTTTTTGGCGGTCGACTGTAATTGACGTCAGAACCGATACGTTTTTGCAGGTTGGCCCTCCTCGAATGCCATTGTGCATTTGCAGTGATATATATAATATATATATATATATATATATATATATATATATATCTCTCGAATGTCTTTTCCTGTAATACTACAGTGTAATATGAAAATAAGAAGGCCCATAAAACACTATTTAAACGTTGAAACCATATATTTCGGGCACTTGTTTCTGTGCCCCTGTTCACTGGTAGAATATGGACAGGTGGAAAGTTACAATGGTATGTATACAAAAACATGAAGGTGTGGCCTTAGGCCTCCGATGTTAAGGAGGTGGCGTTTCTTAAGAAGGAGGAGATTGACCAAATTCCCTAGTGGTTTTTGGCCTCATTAGCTCCCGTTTGGCGATGGATCTGGCGGTCGCGTTTGGCAGGTCATCTTCTTCAAAAGAAGTCCGAGGATTAAGGTGTCAATGGCGTCCGATTTCCAATGTCCTCCTGACAGGTTCATATTGTTGGTTGATTGGTAATGTAGATTCCAGCATCTTTCTTTTATGCGGACGCTACTCTTGAAAACAACTCCTTACTCCAGTTAATGACATGCCCTGTATTTCTAATATGTAGGAAAATTCCCGAACTCTCCGAAGCGTAACGTACTGATCTTTTGTGCTCTGTTATTCTTTGCGAGAGCGCTCTACCTGTCTCGCCTACATAGATGTCATGACAATTACTACACGGTACCTTATAGCTCGGCTTCTTCCCTTTGTTATTTAAGTATCGTTGAAGCGAACTCGATGGATTTGGGATAATGGAAAATGAAAGGATTATTAGAACTGAGTTGCTCGGTGGCCTTTTGGATGTTTTCATCATTATGGAAAGCTTTATTTTGTTGTTGAAATCTATTTGTCTGTTGTTGTAGTGGACCTCTGTAGTATATTTTATTTGCTTTATTAATAGCCCTCTAGATAATGTGGCAATTGGATAGAGCAGTTTGCGTTAGGTGTTGGCGGATCGTGTTAGAATTCTTGATCCAGGTACTCATTTTAGACATATCCTAAGTCCTCTGAATAGGTTGCACCCTACCATGATTTTTCACGAGGCGTCGTGGTAGCTTAAGAAATGAATGTAGGAGACAGCCCGAAGGTGGGTTTCTATATACTGTAAATGCATACCTGTTCTGTTTTCTTATGATCAGTACATATCGAGGCGGCAGTTTTCCGTCCTTTTCCCATTCTGTTTTAAATTTTATGTAGGTGAACTAGCGAATTTAGCCTATTAAAAAATTCTTAAAGTCCCCAGCTATTGTCCCAGAAGTAAAGATATCATCTCGTATCTAAGCAGATCATGTTATGGGGTTTGGGTTCAAACGACAAAGTTTTGTTTCAGAAATATTATGTACAAGTTTGCTAGAAGGGTGATGAGGACTTCCATGCTACAACCAAATTTTTGTTTATAAGTACCATTGAAAGAAAACACGTTGTTAGTTACACAGAGGTTGATAAGTTTTAAGTTTTATCTATGCCAAGAGGAAAATGGTCTTCATATGGTTGTAACTTCCTCTCCATATTCTACCAGTGAACAGGGCACAGAAACAAGTGTAAAATATCGTTTAAGCGTTTAAATAGTGTTTTATGGGCCTTCTTATTTTTCATATATATATATATATATATATATATATATAACATACTTACTATATATATATATATATATATATATATATATATATATATATATATATATATGTACTATTAATATATATATATATATATATATATATATATATATATATATATATATATATATATATATAGGGAAATTTTAGTAAAAGTGGTTTTTCCCTTTACTGAAGTTCAGGGGCAGAGCCCTGACTTTCATCTTTCCCGGCCTACATTAGGTTAGTATGGTTCCTTTGTTCCGACACAATACACAACCGTCGGTCCTTTACATTAGGATTTTGGTGTAGGCTGGAAATGGCCGTTGAACTTTCGAACAAGGTGGTTAGGCAGTTAACTACCGTCCGGGAGTTGGGAGTACCGACTGCCCGGATGTATATTCCAATTTGCTTCGACCGTCGTAGAATGCGAACGTTGTTCTTCGCTCTCGGCCTGACTGCCCTTCAGCTTTTCGGTGGGATTTTTCATTACTTTTCTGATAATGAATGTTGATAAGCCTTCTAAACCCTCTATCCCCAGCTTGTGTGTCGGGGTAGGAGGCAAAAGATGTAATACCTTTCTTTCTGAGTGTGGAGCACAGACCCACGCCATTTGCCCAACTTGCAGGGGCGTGTGTGTTCGGCGCAGTGTTCCTTTATGCTTGGGTGTTGTACCTGGTCTCCCGAGCAATGGAAGAGGTTCGAAGGAAGGAGACGCTAATGTCTGAAGCCCGCCAAGGAATCATCCAAGGGTAACACGCCCCCGACAACTCCAGTGGTGGCTAATGTGTCGAGATCGTTTCTCCCTCCCTGCTTGCTCCCTCTCCCTCGGGTGAGGACTCCCCCTCCCCTTCCTCATTCGTTTCATTGGGTGTCGAAGGGTGTGGGGGTGTGGTTGATCAGGACATCCTCTCAGGGGCCTCTCCTCGCTCTAGAAATGAAATTTTTCCCTGAGGCTTAGCGGAGGCTTCAATTTTACCCGACTGTTTCCTCAAGTTTTGAGGCTGGAAATTCCTGGGCAGTATCGGACTTGTCTTCTGCCTGGATACACCTGGGTCTACCTGGCGTTCTGTCACTGGAGGGCCTGGTGTCCCACCTGTCTGGCACTCCAGTAACAACCCACTCAGCTACCGCTACCACTGCCGTGACTGTCACCATGTCTGTGTTCAGGAAGCTGCCTGTGACGGTGGCTTCACACCTAGACACCCAGGTTTGGCTGCTCTACCTCTCACCGTCCTGTGCCACTGCCCCTGATTCTGGCGCTATCGACCTAGACGCCGTATGGTGATGTGCGTCGGTGCAGTACATGACATTGCCTGCCCCTGTTGCTGGCCCTGGCTCGTTCGTGACAATGGTTCCGGCTCCTCGCTTCCCTGTCTCTCGGCCCGGCCTGGCTGCTGACACGCCTCCCGTGCCTTCGACCCTGGCTTGGCCCGGCCTGGCTGCTCACGCGCCACCCATGCCTTCATCCCTGGCTCCTCCACTGGACATTCCTGGCTGCTGCGCAGTGTTTCTGCCCACCAACGGTGTGCTGGCCCGAGCACCGTCTACACTACCCAGGTTGCACCTGCTGCTGTGACCCCCCTGGTTGCTCTTCAGTCTTCAGCTGCTCCTGCATGGTTTGGGGACCTGACCTCAATCCTGAGGGAGATGGCAAAGAAGAAGTCAAAGAAGAGATCGCGGAAGGTGTCGTCGTCTTTGCCTTCGTCTTCGTCACCTTCGTCTTCATCTGCTGCCTCTTCTTCCTCTTCTCCTTCTGAGGCTACCCAGCCAAAGAAGAAGAAGCCTGCCTCACCCCCCACCAAGAGGTCTCACACCGAGACCTCTAAGGGACTGCCTCCTTCCACAGGGAAGGCAGTGGGATCTCTCCCTGGCTCTTCCCGATCCACGGATCAGGGAACCGCTGCTCTGGCCCCCGGGTCAGTCGCATCGGAGCCAAGGGCGTGCAGACCACGGTCTGCACTCCCCCTGCTGCGCCGAAGAAACCTGCTTCTAAGGCCAGCGGGTCCACATCGGTTGTGTGTGAGTCGCTCCGTACCAGGTTTCAGGGGCCGTGCCCCAGTCTAGTATGGGAGAAACCTCTCTCCGTACAGACTCGGGTGTGGGGCGAGAGAAAGAGTCCTGGCATGCAGGTGCCCCGACTCTTCCTGCTGGTACTTCTGCGAGTGCCAAGCCAGGAAGGTCACCAGTCCTCGAGTCCAGACACCTGAAGAAGCAGAGAAGAGGTCCCCAGACTTCTCGAGAGGTTACGCCTCAAGAAGACTGGGCGTGTTCCAGAGGACAGCGCAAGTTCACACCAGCCAGCTGCGCACTTGACCTCCTCCCAGTCCCCAGCCACGCCTGGGCGCGGCCAGCCTGGCTCGGGGAAACGGGCCTCACTCGCGCCGAGCCACCAGCTCTCCTGGGAGACTGCTTCACCCAGGCGAAGCACTCTTCCTCGACCCAGGTTGCCGCTACCACCGCTGGCTGGTGATCGCCTCCCAGCTCGGGCTGCCCTGCTGGTTCAACCAGCAGGGCCAGTGGAGCACCTGATTCTCCTCGCCTGCTTCCTCTACCCTCCTGACTCTTCCAGGGGCACAAGTCAGACAGAAAGAACTCTGGCGAGTAGTCTCCCCAGAGTTTTACCTCAGGGGCGTAAGTACCTGGCTCGGTCCTCAGTTCGACCAGGTCTTATGCCCCCTGTAAGGCTAGTTAGTTTGTCGCATTACATGTCATCGGAATACACTTTGGGGTAGGCTGCCACCAGCCTAGGTGTTTATAACACACCAAAAGCAAACAAAAAAATCATTTAAAATATATACAAAGTGCATTGAATTCACAGTAGCGGATTCTAAGGAGGTGTGTGGGTAAGGATTTGCCACGTAGGTTTAGTCTATTACCACCAGATACTGCTTGTGGGTAACAAATGAAACAGACTTATAACACTAATACCACATGTATTAACATCAATAATATATATATATATAAAAAAAACAATGGCATTCACTTAATAAAGGAAGTACACCTAACACTGAGCATGGTACCACCTACTGAACTCAACATTAACCTCAATTTAAAATGGTCCCAGACACAAGAAAGTACATTACATAGTGTCTACATCATCACTCAGAAAAAAAATATAAAAGACTCTTTGAGGCAGTACAAAAGGCACAAAGTTTTCTCCAAAGTTCGGCTACTACCAGACAACTTAACCTAATTTCCCCAGACAAAAGGCTTGGCTTACCTTAGCCTACATTTCAGACAACCTAATAAAACAATTCTCAATATGTACTCCACCTTACCTCAACAAATATTTTCTTACTCTGGCACCCTTTTACAATGTAGGCATAATATACTCTGTGCGATGCTTTCATTTGTTGGCAGGCCAGTTGCACATGGTGTTGTTCTCCCCCAACAAATATGCTAGGCCAATAGGAATCCTGCACTTCTCACATATGTGGGACTGGACTCTTTATTATTTCACCCTTGGCCTTGAGAGGGAACATCACCCTTGGGACTTGCACTCCATCAACTTGTTGCCTGAGAGGAAAATAAAACTCTCAGTGTTCCTACTTATGAACTCAACTTGGTCAGTACATGGGGCCTATAACAGAGCCTGCCTTTTTGGCAACATCAAGAAATGTAAATGTGAAATTAAATTCATAAAATTGTTGTTATGACACCTTCCCCTTTAAACCATCTTTAAGCTAACTTAAACAAATCCTCATTTTCTCCGATATTACGGCATTAATTATGAAATATTATAAGTAGTCCGGTAGCCAGAGTCCTTGAGGCTGGGACGAACGGGGTAAAAGGACGCCCATTCTGGATTGGCATCATTCTTTCCTCGCTGACTTGCTACCTCTCAGATTAAGACGAGAGTCTTGCTTCTCATTTTCTGGCAAAGGTGACTTTCTCACAGTACTATATACAAAATTTACTTTAAGTCCCGAAACATCACTTCAAGTTTGGTGCCATGTTCTAAGGTAGGCCTAAATGTGTGAGCAAAACTCAGCAAATTTTGGTTACATAAACAATAATCATGTAAGGCTTTCATTCAGTCTAGCCTGCAATACACCCAGGCACTACACCCCGTGGTGCAGGAAGGATCACAGGGGTCTGCCGAGGTTCTCCCTCCTGCAGGGAGAGTAGATTGGGAGGACCACACCCTGGAAGGACTCGAGGGTCTTTTCCCCCAGGATGTGGACACCCCTGAGATACAGAGGACGTTTGCTGAGGTTATCACGCTGATTCTTCAGCACAACGACCTTGGGGAAGGGACCACGGCCTCGTCTGTGGATTGTCCGTCGCACCTCGAATCCTACTTGGGACCCAAGAAGGAACCCAAGGCTTGGGTGGGGCTGCCGTGGTCCACGCTTGCCGAGGGAGTCCTCGATCAAGTGAACTGTCTCGTGTCTGGGCAAGACGGTTCGCTCAGATCGAACCGCTCGAACAAGCTTCTTCCCCCTCCTCTGCCTCACCAGAAGCGCTTCTGTACTCCGTCGGAGAGGGCATTGCTGCCTAAACAGGTTGACCCAGACCTGGTTCATCTGGATCCGGGTCTGACGTTGCAGCAACTTGCTGCAGAGAGCATCTCCCTCTCTCAGCAAGAAGCTGCCAATCCTGGAAGCCACTGCCATGGTGGCCCTCCAGGCAGTCTCCTGGCTGGATCTGTGGTCCTTCAGTATCCAAGGTGGCTGCTTCCTCAGGCACTATCGCACCTGGGGAGGACTCCGCCTTCGGGAGACTATGCCAGTCTGGAGGTAGGGCCATCTCCTACCTCGCCCACCAGACGGCAAGCTTGTGGGCTGACCTGGTCCTGAAGCGAAGAGACGTTGTACTCTCTCGCTTCTCCAGATCTCTGGGGCCCGAGTCGGGTCAGGCTAGCACTTCCTCGGCCCCAAGAAGTCCCAGTCTTCAAAGGGATTCCGTCAAAACACCCAGCCTTCTTCTTCCTCTAGAAAGAGCGGGTCTTCCCACCCCTTTCAGCCTGCTTTCCAATCCGGAAAAGGGGGCAAAGGGAAGAAGGAGAAGGGGAAATGCTAGGGGAGGCGTTCCCCCCCCAAATGCTGCCTGTCGAGCCATTGGGCAACATGGCAGCAACACAGAGCCGAGACCTGGATAGTGGATGTCCTTCGGGAGGGATATCTACTACCCTTCGAGTCTCGGCCTCCATTCACCTACTCTCCGGTCCATCTCCGCACATATGTCCAAGGAACTCCAAAGGACACCTCACTCCAGCAAGAAGTGCAAGCCACGCTGAGCAAGGGTGCTGTGAAAGTCGTGTTAGACCAGTCTCCAGGCTTTTACAGCCCTGTCTTTCTCGTAGGAAAAGCCACAGAGGAATGGAGACCAGTCATAGACCTCTCTCCCCTGAACAGATTCGTTCGCCAGCACGATCCATGCTTGCTTCTATCAGGGAGAACGGCTTCATGCTTATGGTGGACTTGAAGGATGCGTATTTTCAAATACCCATTCATCCGTCCTCTCGCAAGTACCTCCGCTTTATCCTTGGGGAGATGGTCTTCCAATTCAGGGCACTCTGCTTCGGGCTCTCAACCGCTCCCCAGGTGTTCACAAGAGTCTGCTCTTCTCTCGTGTCAGCTTGGGCCTACTTGCACAGGATACATCTACTGAGGTATCTCGATGACTGGCTCGTGGCAGTTGCTACAGGACAGGGATTGACTCCTCGAGTTTTGCCGCGATCTTGGGATTGTGGTGAACCTCGAGAAGTCAGATCTCACCCCCAAGCAGAGGGTAAAGTACCTGGGCATGCTGATAGACTCAGTGGCAGCAAAAGTCTTTCCCTCAGACTCTCGTATCAGCAGGTTCATGCAGGCAGCACAGCTGTTCCTGTCACGACAGGAGCAGCCAGCCTGGCAATGGCAAGTCGTCACCGGTCATCTGTCATCGCTGGAGAAGCCTCATGGGCGTCTTCACCCGCGGTCTCTACAATGGAAGTTAAAGGAGTATTTGGTCCCAGTCCCGAGACCCCCAGTCATCTCTCATCCCTCTTTCCGAGGAGGTGAGAGAGGACCTTCACTGGTGGATGGACGACAGGAACCTCTTGATAGGAGTATCCCTGCACACTCCCCCTCCAGACATGCTCCTGTTCTCAGACGCATCGACCGAGGGAGGAGTTGCTGACTTCAGGAATGTGGCACCGAGACGACAAGCACCTTCACATCAACATCCTTGAACTCAAGGCAGCCTTCCTGGCTCTCCAAGAGTTCCAGGATCGAGTGACGGGACACTCCATGGCACTGATGAGCGACAGTACCACGGTAGTGGCATACGTCAAGAAGCAGGGGGGCCTAGTGTCCCTCCTGCTCCACCAGTTGATAATGCAGGTGCATGAGTGGCCCGTGGCTCACTCAGTAGAGCTGTCAGCCAGGTACATTCCAGGCAAGAGGAATGTCGTGGCAGACAAGCTCAGCCGCCAGAATCAGGTGATAGGAACCGAATGGTCCCTTCACTCGGAAGTGACGGAAAGGTTATTCGACCTGTGGGGGCATGTCCAGTCATCAACCTGTTCGCCACCCAGCGCAACAGAAAACTCCAGGTCTTCTACTTGGTCGTGCTGGACCCATGGGCCGCTGCATAGGACGCGTTCCAGCACCCGTGGGACAACCTCGACATTTACACCTTTCCTCCGTTCTGTCTGATTCGCCGAGTAATCAACTAAGTGATGATCACCCCGAATCTCAGAATGATTCTGGTGGCACCCAAATGGCTGCAGGCCGTTTGGTATCTGGACCTGCTAGCTCTCCTCTCCGAGGCGCCGAGAGATCCCCGGCCCAACCTGCTGTGTCAACTGCATGTAGAGCAGTACCACCAGGCAGTGCATTCCCTGTGTCTTCATGGCTGGAGGTTATCCACCATCTCCTGCGAGCAAGAGGCTTTTCGCGCCAAGCAGCAACAGAGATGCTTGGGTACACGTTAGACGATCCTTTTGCCGCAGCTGGTTACCAGGGAAAGTGGTTGCTGCCTCCTTACCTTCAAGGTTTTTTTGTTTTGATGTTCGTCGGTGAGCAGGGTTTTCTTTCTCAGTCGGGTCTGGTAGCAGCTATTCAGCAGCAGCAGCAGGCTTTTTGGAGTCGACGTTCCTTACCAAATTGAGAGGCTTCTCTCGGAGCACGTCAGCTGTGGAGTGTGACCATGGCTAGTCGTGTGACTTGGCTGCTCATCTTTGATGACAGCGTGAGGCTGTTTTCTCTTCTCCATCGAGATATTCTGGTTTGATGAGAAGTCTTGTCCCTGTTGTGCAGCTGGGGCTGTCTTGGCCCCTGTGTGGAGGATGTGACTGCCTGCTGTTGGAGCCTGACTTTTTTTTGTTTAATGCTAGTTTAACTTTTTTGTTTAGTGCTGCCAGACAGGCTTATTTTTGATTTATCAAGACCATCTTTTTGACCTGGCCCTGGCAAATCAGTGAAGAGAGTAATTTAAGCTCATTTTATTGTTTTTGACTTTTCCTTTTGTTTGTTGCATCTGATGTTAAACAGCTCCGACTCCTAATTGGGAGAATGAATGTGCAGTAACTGCTCACTCTCGTTACCATCCTGGCTTTTTCCGCACGGGCATACCAGGGCGTGTCCGTACAAGCTGTGGTTGGTGTCATCGAAGGTATCACCCAACGGAGCTACCCAGCAGGTCGCGGACTTTCTCGTTCCTTTTGATAGAAGAAGCTTCTCTCACTTCAGCTGTGCAAAAAGGGTACCAAGCACAGGCCTTATCTTGTGGCTGAAGACAAACCTCTTCCTCCTTGTGATTGCCTTTATGTCATCCGACTCTTGCCCACCCTGGGATCTCAGGCCTACTTTGCATGTGACTCTGATCCTTCCTCCTGACTTGCATGCAAGGGGACCTTTTAGAAGTCATCAGACAATCTGAGCCTCAAGACCGCCTTCCAACTTGCCCTGATCATTTTGTCAGAGGCAGACTTTTCCTTCCTGGTAAACACTCTCAACCATGGAGGAAGACAAGGAGGTGAACTTCAGTCCCCGTTTCAGAGACTCAGTCAGATTCCTCCTCCAACCAGTAAGCCCCTTCCTAATTTATAGTAAAGGAGATGCTACTGTGTTGTTATATTGTGTCAGAACAAATCTGAAATTTTTAAATGTAAATTGTATTTTTGGCTAACTATACAAAGAACACCATCTCTTTCTGGCTTACATTTTATGCCCACTGCTCAGGAGAAGATGACACCCCTCCAAGAGCTCTGATACGGCATTGGTCCGTCCCTCGCAAAGAACAATGTTGTACATCCGCTGAAGGCAGGCGTGTGGTTCCAACAGACCACCTTCACCTCCTTCTACCTTGGGATGTTGCTCACAAGTCCTTGGACACTTTTTCCTTGGGTCCTGTGGTGGCTGCTCAACAAGTTGTGTAAAGGACATCGGGCTCCTCTAACAGGACAGGTTGCACAATTTATGTTTAAAAATTGTGGTTTTTAGAATGAATGTCGAATTGGCCTCTTTCTTTCCCCCATCCTGATTTTTTCCCACCAGGAGCGGACGTGCTTTACATGCTGGATCTGGTGTTACAATCAGGTGAGGCACCCAACCAGAGCTCCCTTTTATTTTCTGTTCAAGGTGATAGGCAGTTACGCCTTCCCTTGCCAGGGAGGCAGGAAAACCCAATGCTTGCCCCTTTTATGTAAACCGATTCCAGTTTGCTTAGCCTACTTTGCACCTAACTGACGCTCCTCTTCGTGCAAAGGGACCCAGTAGACTGAGCCCGTTTTACAACCCGATCATTTTGTCAGACTGTCGTCCCCTCACTCTTTCGACCAGGAGGGGAAGACAAGGAGGTGAGCTCCAGTCAGTTCAGGAGACTCAGTCAGATTTTTGTAAGTCTTCTATGTAAAGGACCGTAGGTTTGATATTTATTAAACAAATCACAATTTTTAAAAGTAAATTGTATTTTTGATAACTATACAAAACCCGAGGTCCTTTACATGTGATGCCCACCTCAAATGCCACCCCCTGATCTGGCAGCCTGGGTATATTTAGAAACTGGAATGTTTACATCCGGGCAGGCAGTACTTCTTCCAGCCTAACCACTTTATTTAGATAATGAAGGCATTTCAGCCCTAAGCCTGAAAGCTCCCTAATGCAAAGGATCGGATTTGGGTTAGAAATATACAATTTCTTTTTAAAATTGTGATTTTTAAGAGTAAATTGTATTTGTTCCATCAAACCGTGGGCTTTACATTAGGAATTACAAGCGGGCTGAAACGGCCGTAAACTTTGGGCAAGGTGGTTAGGCAGTTACTATGAGTTGTTTTATAACCTGCCCTGATGTAAACATTCCAGTTTGGGGAGGTTGCATGTCGTTGCAGACGTGGTTTGGATCTCTTTGCCTGACTGTTGTTAAGCTCTTTATTATCCCGGTGGGATCTTTCTGTATTTTTGTTCTATGTATAGCGTGTGTTTGATATTCATTAATACAAACTCATGATTTGTGATAATTTTGCATCGCCGTCATTCACTGTGATGTGTCTTGGGTTTGACGAGACCAAAGGAGAAGCATAACCGAGTGGTTTGCTTCTTCCAGTAGCCCCATATTTAGATAATGAAGGCCCTTCCCCTGTGAGATATAGTAGATTGGGACATAATATCTTCGCCCCCTACATTGATAACGAAGAGTTCGCTTCCCATCTTGGGCTTCCACCTCCATGTATGACTACTTGCTTCCTACTTGTGCTGAGTGTTGTTTCGCCGGTTGACAGTGAGCATTGCAGACACAGGGGGAGGACAGAATCTAAGGGAAAAATGCATGAGTGGAGTCCTCTGTCCTTCTCTCATTCACTGTTCTTCCTTATCTCCCTTGGTAGAGATCTCTCACAGTACCTGGTTGGAATGACAGTGGAGACCATGTCGGGATCGTTCAGTCTCTGGCGACCTCTTTGAGAGGCCTCCTCATCGATTGCTGTCATTGCTGGCCTTCATGTACTCCGTGGCACTGCCTCTGGTGTATCTGTGGTCCATCTGCTCCTGGTGTTTCCTGTGTTATGCTCCTGTTAACTCAATGACAGTCTCTGGGCGGCTCTTCCTGATCTCCTGCTGCAGCCGTCCTGATCCTTCCTGTCGCTGTTGGTGACTTTCATGTGATGTTCCTGGCCGTTGCTGTAGCTCCTGCCTTCCAAACTGCTTCCGTAGCTCCTGCATCGGCTGTCCTGATCGTGCCTGCTGCTTCTCCTGGTGGTCGTGCCCAGGGCCACTTCTGTTGTGTTCCTGCCTAGCTGCCCTGGAGGTTACAATGTTTGCCATTCTGTAGAAGTTGTTGGAATGAAGGTGAAGGAAGTCGCCCTGGGGAATTGACACTCCTGGCCGTTGCGGTAGCTCCTGCCTTCCGAACTGCTGCCATAGCTCCTGCATCAGCTGCTTCCGTTGTGTTCCTGCCTAGCTGCCCTGGAGGTTACGATGGTTCATGTCCACCAGCCTGTAGAAGATGTCGGAGTGAAGATGAAGGAAATCTTCCTGTGGAAGTAGCTGCCGCCTTCTTCAACTTATCCTTGATTTCTTCTTCTGCTGCCTCTTCCCTTCCTCTCCCAAGGTCCAAGGGGGTCCTGGAATCCGGACAGACCGTTGGCTGAAGGAGAGGAAGGCTGCTTCTTTACCTTTGATGCCCTTAGATGTCTAGGGACTGCCTCCTTCCGAGGAGGCATAGGGTCTCTTGTTGGCTCTTCCCAACCTTCAGGTTAGAAAACTGATTCGCATACCCCTGGGTTTTGTGTTTTGGGAGTCGTGGGCACTCATTCCTCGGTCTGAGATCCTGTTCCCAGTCCTAGAGGTTCCGCCTCTAGACAGGTGCTCCTCTGGGCGCTCGTTCGCGAGCCACTGCAAGTGCTTGAGATTTGGTGGAATATGGAGTATCCCGATGTGGCCTGGAGAGTACTCTCCCTGGCCCAGTTCGGGAGCAGTGCGAGAGAAAGGGACGAGGCACCCAGGTGTCTCAGCTCTTCCTGCCAGCACCACAAGCACTCCTCGAGTGCTTACCAGTGCTCGGTCGGGTTCCCAGTCTGGTGTCTCGATCCTATCCATTCGAACACCAGAAGAAGCAGGGACGAGATTCCCTTCAGGAGTCCTGCAGGACATCTAAGGGACTGCTCTCTTCCGGGAGACAAGTTTCTCTCGGCTCTTCCAGCCCTCTGGGGGAACCCGATTCACATTCTTTGGTGGGGTCTGGCGTTTCGGGGGCCTCGCTCTCATGGCCTCTCAAGGCCACACCCTCATTGCCAGTCTTGGAAGTCTGCGTCTAAGACTTGTTCCGTGCCTGGCTTTTATCGATTTCTTAGAAACCAAAAGCAGCCGCTTCCGGATTTTTGGGAGTCTCGTGGGTTGCTCGAATTCTATGAATCATGAGCACTCTCCTGACAAAAGGCACAGGACAAGAGAAAGTGCCGAGACACCCAGGTGTCTGGGTGCCAAGACACCAGGTGTCTGGGTGCCGAGACGCCAGGTGTCTCGATACTCCCTGCCAGCTGCTTCGGTTGCTTGGCCGTGTTTCATCCTTGTGTCTTGAACCTTAGGGTTCGAGCATGCAGCATAGCAGACACAGAATTCTCCTTTGAACCTTCTTCTTGAAGGGCCTTGGCCTCGAAGGAGTTGAGAGTTCAGAAACTAGCGCTAATTCATGACAGACGAGTTCCCCTCTGTCCTGTGCCGATTGTGTTTGAGCGATCGGCTCGGCTCGCTTGGCTTGCCTGCTCCGCCCAGCCCCTGGTCACGCTTGCGAGACTGGCTCGGCTTGACTTGCCCTGCCTGCCTCCCAGTCTGGATCGCGTTCACGTGATCAGCTTGGTTCGGTGCGTCTCAGCTCGGCCCCACTCAGTTTTTCTGAATCGGGTTCTCAGCTCTGTTCGAGTGAACTTTCTGCTTTCCCCAGGAAGCGCTTTGCCACAGCACAAGCGCTCTTCTTCCCCCGTGTGGTAGTAATCTCCTATGGTTGATTATCACTCACGGTCTGCCTCTCCTGCTGGTCAAGGTCTCCCTCCAAAGGGAGAGGTACAGGAGTTTCATGCTTCAGAAACATCAGGGTCTTCCTCTTCAAGTTGCGATCGCCCACATTTTATCGGAGAACTTCGTGCCGACGAATCGGCATGAGGATCCCCGGTACGGGACCTCGGCTCCCCCAATGAATAATCTTCATCACTCACAACCCTTGCAGTTCCCAAGGGGCTGGGAGTGTCGGGGACCGCTGCAGTCCTGGCTTCTGAGAGCATTCTCGACCAGATGAATTCTTTTCTTCAGGCAAGGAGTTCATTCAGGTCGAGACACCAAGCTTCTCCCCTGCCTCGACAGAATACTAATTCTTCTTGCCTCGGAGGGTCTTGCAGACTGCAGTTCTGTGGGGAATTCTGGTTCTAAGAAAAAGGATTTTGTCCCAATTCAGATCTCCTGTTTTGTAATTCCCAAGTTGGCTCGACCCTTAGGAACGAACCTTTACTTGGTTCTGCCTTTCTCTTTCAGAGATTTGCCAGATACCTCAGTAATCAAGGTCCGTACTAGGGCACTGCCTTGTCCTTTGGACAGTGGCCAAGATCTTGGGGTCTTAGTCATCTCGACTCGACCTTGAGTTCAAGCCAGCCCCCCTCAACTCCTAGAAGTCCCAGGCTTTGGAAGAAGATTACGGAACACATAGCCCTCTTCTTCCCTTCTAGGAAAGTGCACATAACTGTGTCTCCTTCCACCCTATTTTCCGTAAGGGAGGAGAGAAGAAGGGAAGAGAGAAAGAAGTATCAACTGGGAAGAAGTTCTCCTACTGCTGATGCCTGGATGAAATGATACTTATCGAGTCTCTGGAGCTAGCAGCAACATTGCCGAGACTTGGGAATTGATTCCTTCAGGAGAAGTATCTATTTCCCATAGGTCTCGGCAATTCTTTTCATCAAACTTCCATCCCACTCCTCTCCTGTGCTCCCAATTCAGGAAAAGCCAGCCCGGCTAGAGCTCATTGTCTCAGTACCCTGTTATCTTGCAGAAGCTTCCCCATGGTGGAGAATGGAAGTCTGCTTCCTTTCCTCCGTTCTTTCCTCTTTGAGCATGAGGAAAGAGTTAGGTTAATGCTTGATTGAAGGAACCTTCGAATATGCTTGCATACCCCCTCACATCTTGTGTCTACTTACGGATTCACCGATCGAGGAATAGGCGCACACCGGTAAGACCTTGTCTTGAAGGTTTGTGACTGAGACGATTAGTACCTTCTCATCACCGTCCTAGGCTCAGGGCAGCCCTTTGGCCGTCCGAGAATTCAGGATGAGTTTTGCGACGCTCACTTGTTTTGTTGAACAACAAAACCACAGTAGTGGCATTTGTCGACAAACAAGAGGCAATCGTTTTTTCCTCCTGTTTCATCTGTTGACACTTGCAGGTACTCGAGTGTTGTTCTATTGCACACTCGACAGCTCAATTAACCCGATGTATTCCCGGTGGGGATGTATTGGTAGGCGAGCCTGGCCTCAGGTTTGAGTGATCAGGACGGAACGTGCTGTCACTCTTTTCTTCATGAAGATTCATGCAGAGACTGCTCAACTGAGAAATCCCTACTGTCCTTCTGTTGCCTCCCTGCACAACAAGTCGGTCAGTTTTTCTCGCTCCTTCATACCAGACCAGGGGCCACTGCGGTGAGGCATGCTGTCTTTTTTGGGGAAAATTCAATATCTACGTTTTTCCCCACTGTATTTGTCTGTTTCGCTAGGGGTTCACAAGCATTGCTCACCCCGAGTTACAGACAAATACTAGAAGACGTCGCCTTCATCCGACCTGATAGCCGAGGCATCGAGAAGAGTTCTGCTTGACCCAACCTCCTGTAGCAGCTACACAAGAAGCAGTTCTTGAGGCAGTACATCCCTGTGTGTTCAAGACTAGGAGACCTTCCAGCTTTCCTTGCAAGCACAGGCTTTCATGCCGAGTGGCAACGGATATAGCTGGATATCCCTTGAAGTCCTCTGCAACACTGTCCCAGGGACTGGATCTGTCTTTGCGGTGGGTGTCGTTGAAGGAACTTCTTCCAGGGTCAGAGTCGCTCTTCAAGTCTGGACTTCTGGTCTTCTCTGCCGAGGGTTGCTTCTCTCCCTTTCATTTGTGAAGAACGTAGGCCCTTGTGACCTAGTCTTCTATCTGAATAGCCTTCATCTCCTCAGTCGAGAGTTAGCTACGGATGAGAAGCTTCTTTGGTCGTGCTGTCCCAGGGAACTGTTCCCTGGGTGGCATGTGACTCTCGTTTAGGGTTCCTGTCCGTGCTCTGCACACGCCCTTACGAGAGTCGTTGGATAGAGATGTGCCCTCTTAGGACCATCTCTCAACTTACTCCAGCCTTGGTGTAGAAGATGGAAGAACAGGGATGGGGATCATACCTCGACTTTGTGTTGATGATCCAGATCATTGGCATCTACTGTTTTGAGTCCTTTGTCCTGTGTTGATGATCCAGATAGGTTAGTCCTATTGGGAGCTTTCCAAAGGCTCGACATTCATAACCTGGATGTCGTCAACGTTTTCGATAGTACTGTCTCTCGCAAGGAAGAAGTGTCTAAGGACACATCTTCCTCCTGACTTCGTGAAGCGATCAAAGGAGGTACTCGGCAGCTGATGACGACAATACCAGTACCTTCCACCCGAGAGCTCACGAAGTCGATAGCTTGGCCCATCCCTCGCATTCCGGAAGTTTCTGTCGGTCTGGAAGCAAGACGTGGTCTCATAGACCACACTCTTGTCTTCTTGTGGTCTTGCCCACAGGCCCTTGGAACCTTTTTTCCTTGGCCCTGTGGTGGCTGCTCAACAAGTTGTGTTGTCTTACCCGGCTCCTTCAAGAGGACGCGTAGCATCTCACCTAAGGTGTTGGTTCTGGGAGTGAGAAGGATTCTGAGAGTGACTGGCCTCTCTTCCTCCTCCTTCCCCGTCCTCCAACTACTTCTCCTTCGGGATGAGAATAGGACTCGAACCAATAGCTGCTGGATCTGGCGCTGATGCGGTAAGACTACATGTCCAGCACCCACTTTATTTTTCTTATAGAATCATAGAAGCAATTCCGCTCCTTCCTCTAGCAAGGGGAGGAAGGCGAGACTGGCAATAAGGGAACCCCATCTCGGCTTTTCCTTACTGCCTCCGACTCTAGATCCTTCCAGCCTATTTCGTAGGAGTTACGTTTCCTCACTCATGCGAAAAGGTCCAGTATCTGACATTTGATCTTGCAGTTCCTAAACTCCGATCAATATGTCAGAGGCTCGGGTACTCCTCCTCGCTCTTTCGACCAGGAGGAGTAGCCCAGGTGTGCAGAACTCCAGTCAGTTCAGGACTCACCCAGATTCCTCCCTCCAACCAGTGAGTCTTCCTAATGTAAAGGACCAAGGGATTGTATATTGTGTCAGAACAAATCACAATTTTTGAAAGTAAATTGTATTTTTCCTAACTATACAAACCTGAGGTCCTTTACATTACATATTATGCCCACCTCATGCCACCCCCAATCTGAACCTGGACCGAAAGGCAAACTGGAATGTTTACATCTGGGCAGGCGGGTATTCCTGCCTACCTGGCGATAGTTACTGCCTAACCACCTTGCTCAAGAGTTTAACAGCCGTTTCCAGCCTACGCTGAAAGTAATTCCTAATAAAGGACCTCAGGTATGCATAGTTAGGAAAAATACAATTTACTTTCAAAAATTGTAATTTTTCCATGGATCTTATAAAAAATTATACTTTACTTCACTGTATCCATTAATATTCTATGTCTTCTCATATTACTGTTATGTACAGTAAACCCCCCATATTTGCGTTCTCATGATTCACGGACTCACGCATTCGCGGGTTTCTCTGTGGAACATATCTAGCCATTATTCGCGGAAAATTCGCCCATTCACGGTATTTTTCACTGAGAAATATTCACTAATTACTGTATTTTCATATAATTTTCATGAATAAATGCAATTTTTGTGATAAAACTGTTAAAATACTCAGGTATATGCATTTTTACAGGGTTTTTCTGTGTTTAAACTATCAAAATGGGCAGTTGTAAGTGTTTTTAGAGGGGCTTTAAGTATTCGCAGATTTTAGCTGTTTGCGGCGGGTGTGGGACGCTTCCCCCGCGAATACGGGGGCTTCACTGTATTATAAAATACAAACATAGCGATCATGCGCCACTTGCATTGTTTAGGAGTTCATGAATGTGGAAGATGGTACCATTCGGGAGTTTTTGTTCAGGCATCAATTTCTGTTTAAAGATAACCATGGTGGAAACTTTCGTGCCCTTGGCCACACTCATTAAAACAACTGTAAAATGTGTTCTCTCATGCCCAGTAGTTTTGATTCAAATTCTCTCCTCTCCAGTCGAAGCTTAGGGGTTTCGTCCTTGTTGCCGATGCACAAATTATCAATAATTTATAGTCATTATAGAGGGATGAATAAATTTGTTTTTATTTAGCATTTCCCAACGTTTTGTGAGAGAGAGAGAGAGAGAGAGAGAGAGAGAGAGAGAGAGAGAGAGTGTGTAATTGTCGTAAGTGAGTGCTTCGGTTGTTGGAAGAGGGATGAGGTCGTTAGTTTGTTTACGGCGCTGTCTGTCTGTCTGTGGAATATGTGAAGGATTTTTCGGTTTTAGAGGGAGTCTTTTTGAGTCTTTAGTCAGAGCTAGTGCCGGTCAGTGGTTCTTGTGTGGGACAGTTTTTGTCGTATGCTTTTCTGGGAGTTGTTGGTCTTCTTGTTGGTGTGCTGTTTATTTGTGTGTGTTCCGTTTCTTTTTTTTGTATTTCCTTGTTGTGTTTGTGGTTGTTTGCGGTTGTGGTTGTTACAGCGGCCTTTATCCATCTCCAGCAACCGAAGATCAGGGTGAGTGTTGTTTGTTGTTTTGTTTGTGGGTTTGAATTCCGCCACATAAATTTGGCGCCCAACGTGGGGCTGTTGTAAAATAGCCGTTAGGATTGTTTGTGGTGGGTCGAGTGAGAGTAAGAGGTCAGGATGAGTGAGATAGAGAAACTGAGAGAGGAACTCCGAGTGGCTAGGGAACTCCAGGGTAGGCTGGAGGAGGAGAATGGGAGGCTGAGGAGTGAGAATGAGGAGTTGAGGAGTCAGTTGGAGGAGATGGGGGGAATGCTAAGAAGTGCAAAAGAAGAAATGAAAGGGGAGATGAAAGAGTCAGAAGAGAGAATGGAAGAGAGGGTGGATAAAAAGTTGGAGGGAATGATGAAAGGTGTGGAAGAAATGGTGAAAGGTATGTTCAAGGGTGTTTTTGGAGAAGGGGCTGTTGGAGGCAGGTTCTCTGGAACGTGTGAAGGGGCAAGAGAGAAAGAAAAGGAGGAAGAAGTGAATGGAAGCGTGAGTGATGAAAGTGATGTGGAAATAGGAAGTAAGAAACGAGGGAATGAGAGGCAGGGTAAGAAAAAGGGGAATGAAAAGCAAGGGAAGGAACAGAGGGAAAGTAAGGATAAGTCAGGGGAGAAAAAGGGAAGAAGGGAAAGGGAAAGGAAACTGGTAAGAAGGATAAGGAAGTGGGAAAGGCAGGAAAGAAGGGAGAGGGTGAAGGCAGTAGTGATAGTGAGGTGGATGGAGGTTAGTGGATAAAAGTGGATAAAAGAGGGGAAGAAGAGTGTAATGAGTAAGATGAATGTAAGTGCAGAAGTGGACTCTTTGTATTCGGAAGAGGGTATGAAAGGACAGAGGAAAAGTAGCGAAAGTGAGAGTGAAAGTGAGAAAGAAGTGAGAAAGGCTATGTATGTGAGGGAGGTACCCCGTGTGAAAAGTATAATGAGTATGGAAGTAGGGATGTGCATGATTTCTTTAGGGAGTATGAAAGGTTTTGTCAGGATAAGTATGGGAAAGTAAGAGAGTGTGGGCACGAGAATTAGGAGAGTATTTGACTGGGTTTTTACTTGATATGTATAGGGTTATTATGAGTGTGTGGGATGTTGAGTATGACAAGGTGAAAGCTAGACTAGTTGAGCAAGCGAGGCGTATGAAAGCGAGTGTTAAGTATAAGAGGAAGAATGAATTTGATGAGGCAAGAATGAAAGCTGGGGAAACCTTGTCACTGTATGCTTGTAGGCTGGAGACGTTGGCAAGGAAGAAGTTTGGGGATGATGGGATAGATGAATGTAAGGAGTTAGTACGGAAGTTGTTAGGGACAGTGCCAGATGGAGTTAGAGAATTTGTGAACTTGAAGCGGAAGGAGAAGAAAAGATGGACGAATGAAAGGTTGACTTGGGGAGAAATTTTGGAAATTGTAGAAGATTATGAGCTTGACAGGGTTATAAAAGAGAGCAGAAGTGTAAGTGTAAGGGCTGGGGTAGATGAGAGGGTACCAGAGTTCGGAAGCTTTAGGGATGCAGTGTTGAGGGGCCCAATGAGAATGGCCGATAGTGTAATAAATAGGAGTGTAAGAGCAAGTAAGGTGGAAGTGCCAGTGAGGATGAATGGTGGGTTTGTAAGGGAACAACGGGTTGGACGGGTTAGGGATAGTAGTGTACAAAGGGGAAGGTCGGTGAGTGGAAGTCGAGCGAAGTGTTTTAGATGTGGAAAGGAAGGACATACAAAGAATTAGTGTAGGTGGGCTTTAGGAGCGTGTTTCGGGTGTGGGCAATCGGGACATTTGGTAAGGGAGTGTACGAAAGATAGGGGGGTTAAATGCTACAGGTGCGGACAGGTGGGTCATATTGCTAATGGTTGTAGGGGTACCCGAGTGATTGTAATATGTGGCAACTGTGGTAAGAATGGGCATTATGCGAGAATGTGTTCAGAACCGAGAGCGAAGTGTGTCGAATGTGGAATGGAAGGGCATGTATCAAGTGTATGTAGACGAAAGAGGGTGACTGTGACAGCGAATTCGGGAAACTGAGTGTGAAGGGGGTTCAAATGGGTGGGTCCTCCAGGATGCAAGCGGTGCGTGTGATGCATGTACGTGAGTGGTTGTTGCATGAGGATCAGCAGTTTGTTTTGATAGAGTATGGTAGGAAACGTAAGAAAGGGAAGAACGTAAGTGAACGGAATGATCGTAAGTTGTGTGATAGGGGTGTGAGTGCCAAAGTGAAAATGAGTGATAAAGCGTGTAATACGGATGAATGGGGTGGTATGAATAGGACGTATAGCATATGCGGGTTTGATATAACTGAGTTGACTGAACGTGTAGGGGTTAGTGAACGGTTGGAGGTGAGCGAAAGTGTAAGAATAAGAGAGCGTAGCAGTAATATACGAGTGATTGAAAGCATGAATGAATCGTTGCAAGAATTGGAAAGGTCAATGAGCGAATGGGATGGGTTAGTTGAAGAATTGGGGGAGGTATTTGGGAACGAGTTAGAGGGTATAGATGAGATTGTAGATGAAATTGAAAGTGGTAATAGTGAAGAAGATAGCGTGAATCTGAGAGAGAATGGAGGAGAAGATGTGAGTTTGAATGTTGCTAGAAGAGAGAGTGATTCTGAGAGAATGATTGCGTGCCCGCGAACGCGATCTAGAGGACCTGCTAGTGAGCATCCGTGGGTGTTGCGTAAGGCGATTTGAAAGAGGTGTGAAAGGTGTTGGTTGGGAAATGCTAAAAGGGGGAGAAATATAAAGGGATGAATAAATTTGTTTTTATTTAGCATTTCCCAACGTTTTGTGAGAGAGAGAGAGAGAGAGAGAGTGTAATTGTCGTAAGTGAGTGCTTGGTTGTTGGAAGAGGATGAGGTCGTTAGTTTGTTTACGGCGCTGTCTGTCTGTCTGTGGAATATGTGAAGGATTTTTTTAGGTTTTAGAGGGAGTCTTTTGAGTCTTTAGTCAGAGCTAGTGCCGGTCAGTGGTTCTTGTGTGGGACAGTTTTTGTTGTATGCTTTTCTGGGAGTTGTTGGTCTTCTTGTTGGTGTGCTGTTTATTTGTGTGTGTTCCGTTTCTTTTTTGTATTTCCTTGTTGTGTTTGTGGTTGTTTGTTTGTGGTTGTTACATGGCCCTTTATCCATCTCCAGCAACCGAAGATCAGGGTGAGTGTTGTTTGTGGGTTTGAATTCCGCCACATCATTAGCAGCTTGACCATTGTTTGTTTTCTCAGCTTCAGTTACAACTTGCAGCTTAAATTTAGCAGTACAGTGAACCCCATATCCCCGGGGGATGCGTCCCACCTCCGCGAATAGGTCAAATCCGCGAATGCTTAAAACCGCTCTAAAAACACTTAGAACTGCCTTTTTGATAGCTTAAACCAAGAAAACCCCTGTAAAAATGCTTATACCTGAGTATTTTAATAGTTTTATCACAAAAAGTACATTTATTCATGAAAATTATATGAAAATACAGTAATTAGTGAATATTTCTCAGTGAAAAATACTGTGAATGGGCGAATTTTCCGCGAATAATGGCTAGATATGTTCCGCAGAGAAACCCGCGAATGCGTGAGTCCGCGAACCATGAGAACGCGAATACGGGGTGTTCACTGTATATTTCCTTGCCGATCTTTTCTCCATACAGTATCGAATAAGGATATACTTCAATGTAAAAATATATCGGTCCTATTCTATCTACCGTCATTTGTAACCTAACGGTGGTAATTGTTTACTAACATACTATGGTTGAAATGCAAGCAAAACAGCTGTTATGCGATTCAGTTGTTCACAGCAAAACAGCTGTTTCTTGTTCGGTTGTTTATGGCTGTAAGCATTTACCCAACAATTATAACGTTACTAAGGATATTTTTATCGTTCTCTTTTACTTTTTAGCTTATTTAACCAGAAGATGGGATAAAGAGATGGAGGAAAAGAGGTTAGTCTATTGTAATTTGGTCTCTCAAGCAAGGAACTCGTACGACACAAGATACATGGTAAAATAATTTTTTATGGGCGAAAATTTGGGGGTCGCATGATACAGGAGATCGCGCGTTGCACGAGTGTATTTGGTAAAAATATATTTAGTCATGAAAATAAAAAGGAAATACAGAAATTAGTGAATATTGATGTACAAAAAAAATCCACAAATTAGCGAATTTTCTGCAATAATTTTGGAGATGCGTTCCACAGAAAAACTCGCAGCTAACTGAAGCTGCGAAAGCTGAATCGCGTTCAAGCTGGGGGCCACCATACCTGCACCCTTGTCTATCCCTCCAAAATACTGTACCCCCTTCTTGGTAGGCTATATGAACTTTTAACAGCCTTTCCTTTGCATTTTTCCACCCTTGCAGCATTGAAAACCAAACTTTTTTTTTACGGTATTCATTTTTATTTATGTATGTATAGATTCATGTAGATTTTAGCGGGCTGGAGTTGAATGTGGACGTACTGCCAAGTCGCAGACAGTGCATATACAGATACAGTAATCGAGGAAACACTGTAATATGACGTTTTCATATTACAAACCAAAACCTTACAATCATATCTCCCAGCTCAGGCCAAAAGAAGAGTCCTTGGTGACGGCATGTGAGCGAGGGGAATTCCCTTACTCACTCTTCTTAACCACCAATTAACCCATTTGCAACTTGCACTGAAAGGTATCCCTTCATAGAAAGCTCTGGCACTGAAAAGAATTTGTCAGTTCACCCTTACTATTTTTTCTTCTTTTTTTTGTCTACTGTGTATGTGGATAATATGGTGTTACGTATAACTGGATCACAATACTTAAGCATTTACTTTAAACCCTTCCTGCTGTTACTCCACAAAATTCGTACGCTGCTTTCTTCCATGTCCTATTTTTGGCCCGTGATTTGTTAATAAGAATATGTTCGTAAGTAGTACTATAATGTTAAGCTAAGAAGGTTTGCAGATCTGAGAGGGTGGGAGTCATTATTAAATGTGGATCTATTGTTGCATTGTTGCCTCAGGAATGTTTTGATGCTGTGTCTGGACAACATTTGGTTAGATTATATTAATATTTGGACATTACTGTCAAATGCACACCTTGTTAATTGGCCTGAGACCTTTATAGTAACTGAATTAAATTTGATTTATTATTTTGCTTCAGTTCTGGCATTACGTGTCCTAACTCTGCTGTGTTGCATTCTTTGATTTCAGATTCTTCCTCAGAAGAACCTCCGTTCCTACGTCAGTTTTGAGCAGCATCAAGATTTTGGGTCTGCATGTGTGTTTAATGGTGCTACATTAACATACCAGTAGCAGCTCTTAAAGTGTAAGACAACAGTGAGCTATTGTACTCCTGCCTACTTTAAACATTACAACAACAAATAAAATCTGTTCTGAATACTAGAGTCATACGTCAGCTATGAAACCTGGTTGTAGTCCTTCAAGATATTGTACTGAATTTATAACATTATTGGATAATCATTTGTAAACACTTTTGTGTTAAGGGTTTCCATTGAACGCATCATCATTACGGAACAGTGTTATGTGTCATTCTTGCATGTCATCATGTATTCACTGAAAATGTGAAGAGGTCGATGTATTTCAATGTGAATCAGTTTGTATGAAGAAGTGTTTAAGGCAGTAATATAGGACACTTTTGGTATTACAACCTCCTTGAAACTCGCAAGCAGAATCTTGAATAATGCTGCTCAGAAAGAAATGACAAAAATCTAATACTGTACAGTACTGGATAGTGTGACAATGTGGCACCTGAGCTGAAAGTGGATGCTGGTGCTTTGCAAAGCAAGCAGCATGCACAAGGTCCAAGGATGTGAAGTGCAGAGCTTGGATTTCAACCTGTAGCATATTGGGGGAAAGATGTTGTGAACAGTTGTAAACACTGAAGGACAAAAGGCTAAAATGAATCCAGAACATTCTTTAGAGTTACCTCTGAAAAGTGAAACTGAAGATACATCATCACTACCTTTCGTAACTCAAGAAAACAGTAACATGGCTACCTCTGGTGAAACTAGTGATTGTAACTTTTTGTCTCTGGATCCACTGATGGACGTCAAGGTAGAGCCAGAAGTATTCTTTGAGTCTAATGAAGGTGATGGATCTTCATATAAAAGGAATTCAGCACTGATTGAAAAAGGTTCACCAACTGTAGCATATTGGGAAAGAAATACTTGGAATGTTGAAGGGCCAATGCCAAGAATGAATCCAGAACATTCTTTAGAATTTCCTTTGAAAAGTGAAACTGTAGATGCATTATCACACCCTTCCATAAGTCAAGAAAACAGCAACGCAGCTGCCTTTAGTGAAACCAGTAATGGCAACTTTTTGTCTCTGGATCCATTGATGGATGTCAAAGCAGAACCAGAGGTAATCTGCAAGTCTAATGAAGATGATGACTATTCTTATGAAATGAATTCAGTAGTGAATGAAAAAGATCCACTGAGTTGCAAAATGGAAGTAAAACAAGAAAGACGAAAGAGTCACAATGAAGAGAAGCCTTTCAGATCCACTGACTGTGCGAAAGCATTTTACAAGAAAATTAATCTTGCCGGTCATATCACAAATCCTACCAGAGAGGAAAACTTCATATGCAATGAATGTGGGAAGGCATTTTCTGGTAAAATTGCCCTCACAAAACATATGAAAATTCATACTGGAGAGAAGTCATTTGTGTGCAAGGAATGTGGGAGAGCATTTTCCCAGAAACAAAATCTTACAGTTCATATGAGAATGCATACTGGAGAGAAGCCATTCATGTGCAAGGAATGTGGGAAAGCATTTTCCAGTAAATCGCAACTTACAGTTCATATGAGAACTCATACTGGAGAGAAGCCATTCATGTGCAAGGGATGTGGGAAAGCATTTTCCGGGAAACAGAATCTTACACGTCATATAAGAATTCATACGGGAGAGAAGCCATTCATTTGCAAGGAATGTGGGAAAGCATTTTCCCAGAAACCAGATCATATAGGTCATATGAGAATTCATACTGGAGAAAGGCCATTCACATGCAAGGAATGTGGGAAAGCGTTTTCCAGGAAACCAGATCTCACAGTTCATATGAGAATTCATACTGGAGAGAAGCCATTCATGTGCAAGGAATGTGGGAAAGCATTTTCCAGGAAACGTATTCTTACAAAACATATACAAATTCATACTGGAGAGAAGCCATTCAAATGCAAAGAATGTGAGAAAGCATTTTCCACGAGACAACATCTTACAGATCATATGAGAATTCATACTGGAGAAAAGCCATTCATGTGTAAGGAATGTGGGAAAGCATTTTCCGGGAAACATAATCTTACACGTCATATAAGAATTCATACTGGAGAGAAGCCATTCATGTGCACGGAATGTGGAAAAGCATTTTCCAGGAAATCAAAGCTTACAGCTCATATGAGAATTCATACTAGAGTTTAGCTATTTGTATGCAAGGAATTTGGGAAAGCATTTTCCAGGAAACATATACTTCCAGATTATATGAGACTTCATACTGAAGGGAAGCCATTCATGTGCAAAAATGTGGGAAAGCATGTACCAGGAAACATCTTATAATTCATATGAGAATTCATACTGGAAAGTAGCCATTTACAGTAAACCCTCAATTATCTACTGTGATATATCCGAGGTTCTTGTGGAGATTGGAAATTTGTGGGTATGGTAAAAACACTTCACGGATGTAAAATGTCAATTTGGAATGAATCTTACATACTGTTAAAGTTAGCTTATATCTTCGCTCCATTAGGTGTGATTGGCATACAAATTAAAAAAGTAAAGTTTGGCTAACCCGATAGGACTGTCTCTGTAATCACCTGTTTTCCACCAGGTGGTGTTGGAATGTTTGTGTTCTTGTCAGAGTTCTTCATGCCATGTCCTTATGCACATGGTGTAAACTGGCGTTAGTAATGATTATGATGGTTTCTGGCTTATTTTCTCGTGTGTGGTATTGTGCTTGTTTTCTGTTCATGCATTATCATCAGCAACAAATTGAGATCAAAGCATTAGGCTGTATAGGAAAGAGTTTGTGGAAGCCAAATGTTTCGGTTTTGCACGACCACGTAGCCTATGTTAGCCTAGCTGTTGAGGCATGAGTGTGGTTTTCTTGATGTGAAAATAGTGAGTGATCTGATGAGGGGATGAATATTTTTTGAAACATTGGAAAATGCTAGAGGCCAATAGATTACGATTACGTAGGCAGTTTGTTAGGGCACACCATAATCCTACTCAGTCTTTTCCTTTTGTCTTCTGGTATTGCTTCTCCTCCTCATCTGTTAGCCTACCTGGTAGCCTAGGTTAATTCCTCTCTCCTTCTGCTCCGCCTTCTTTTGCTCCCTGTGTGGTTCAGGAAAAAAAAATTGGCATACCCGTATTCTTTCATTATGGTTAGAAATTTGACCGTACTGTGTACAGTATATTAGGGAGATCACCCCCCATGCCATAGTGATCGATCTTTTTCGTTTTCCCCCATGAGAGAGGAGGAGTTGGAGCCTTGGCATCTGTCTGTTGCCCACCCTCTGGACTGCCCTGGGTCCTTTGGTCTTCTCCGCAGACAGAGAACCATGGCGTGTCTCGGGACCAAGGTCTGCGGCTTTCACCACCTCTCAACCATCTCTCCGGTTTGTGTGTGGCACATTCTCCGGATGAGTTGTTTGGTAGTTTGGCGATCACGCTCGCTGGCTCCGAGCCGGGCACCATTTCGTCATCATTTGCTCACCCAGTATCGTCCTCCGAACAGACAACAACCCTACCCCCTCTTACTCAGTTTTATCAAGTTCCTCGCCGGGTGAGCGGGTTCCGTTGTCAGCTACCACTCTGTTGGTTGCGAGTTCGAATCTCCGACCGGCCAGTGAAGAACAAGAGGAATTTGTTTCTGGTGATAGAAATTCATTCATCGCTATAATGTGGGTCGGATTCCACAATAAGCTGCAGGCCCCGTTGCTAGGTAACCAGTTGGTTCTTAGCCACGTAAAAATAAATCTAATCCTTCGGGCCAGCCCTAGGAGAGCTGTTAATCAGCTCTTCAGTGGTCTGGTTAAACTAAGATATACTTAACTTTCTTCTCCTGTATCACTTCGCATTCATCACCTTGTGACAATTATCCCTTTTTATAACAGCGGCTCGTCCTCTTCCGCCTCGTACTTGTCAAGAGTGAGTCAGCCTGGTGATAGAACAGGACTCGCTTCTCGGTTTTGGCATCGTAACTGTTGTGCAGACGGCACCGACTGTCGCCGTGGTTACGTGATGACGTCATGCAGGAAGCCCCTACTTTCCCCACCCAGAAAAAAATATATCTTAGTTTAACCAGACCACTGAGCTGATTAACAGCTCTCCTAGGGCTGGCCCGAAGGATTAGACTTATTTTTACGTGGCTAAGAACCAATTGGTTACCTAGCAACGGGACCTACAGCTTAATGTGGAATCCGAACCTCATTATAGCGAGAAATGAATTTCTATCACCAGAAACAAATTCTTCTTGTTCTTCACTGGCCGGTCGGAGATTCGAACTCGCGACCAACAGATTCAGCTTCCATTCACTCTGTCCGGTACTTACTACCGGCATCCTGCGACGCCAATGCAGATGTTCCATGGTACATCACCTTCTCTGGTGTTTTTTCGCCTCACTGGCATTGCCGGTAGATTGCCATTTTCTTCAGTCGTTTTTCCTCTGTTTAGGCTTTAGGGATTTCAACCGTGATTTGGTTGATTCTCCTCTAGTATTTAAAGTGTTGCATATCTCGCGTTGTTTCATTTTCACTTCCTTTTGCCAAAGATAAATTCATTAACCGGCGCCCTTTTGTCTGCTTCTACCTCAGCTCCTGTGAAAATGAGTAAGAAGTTAACGCTGATTATGGTAAGGTGCTTTATCATGGAAGTAGAGCCTGTGGGAAATGGATAAACATTCGAAAGAGAAAGCTAGGAAACTGCTTAGCGTTAAATAGGTCTTCATAACACAAACAGTGTAGTGTGCTTACAACTGTGTTTGTAGAGTGAACTGTTACGAAGCAAACAACCTAAGTGACGTGCCGGCATGTTGCTTGCGTAATCTGTAAACAACAGAGGCGATCTCAAAAGTGTATCCTTTAATGCTGGTTCTCGGATGCTACTGCATCTACAGTATTTCCAGTATTTGGGTTAAGACTTGCATATGGTATAAGTTTTTTTCGTGTCCCTCTGTTCAGCTTGAAAGTTTCAAGTTCTTGGACCAAGGGAACGAATAGCCCTCTAATTGGTAAGGTACTTTGGCCTAATTGTGAGGTGGGAGTACCTTTGAATTCAGTACAGGTATTGTCCTACTTACAATGGGGTTAGGTTCCAAAAACCCCATCGTTTGTTGGAAAAAACGTATCTCGAATTTAGCTTAGCCTGCACTGGGGTATTCAGTACCATTTATACACATATGGTAGCTTACCCTACACTATATATTACACTCTGTACTGTACATATATGGTATAGTAATTATTAATATCAGCTAGTTCTGAAGGCTCATGCAGATTGACTAATGATAATTCAGTACAAAGAGAAATTGAATAACACAAACAAGAATTAGTGCAGCCTACACTATGGTATGTATGTAGTATATATATATGGTAGCCTAGCCTACACTTTCCAGTACAGTTTACTCTATACATATACAGTGTAGTAAAAATTAATATCAGCTAATTGTGGAAGTTCAGTGCAGGTTGACTTATGATAATTCAGTACAAAAAGAAATTGGATAACACAAACAAGAATCAGACCTGTACTGTAAAGGTTACTCCCCAAGATTTGGTCCGTCGTCGGCGTATTTAAACGGTGATGGCTACGTATAACTAAAACTTGGAAGAGGAGGGATATGATAAAGCAGCATATTTGAGTTTTAAAGAATTTACTGTATATACTCGCGTATCATGCAACCTTTGAAGACCTAATTGCGAAGCAAATTTTAATGGGGTCGCATCATACGCTAGATATAAAATTAGCGTATGTAATGCTCACTTATCAGTGTCGTATTATAAAATACAAACTTAACGAATATGCACCTTTTCCATGGATCTTTTAAAAAGTTATGCCTTACTTCACTGTGGCCATTAATATTGTATGTATTCTCATATTATTGTATTATAAAATACAAACGTAGCGATCAGTGTTTTTGTTCAGAAATCAGTTGATGGCGATTACGAGTTAAGTTTATTTTGCCATATATTAACTCAATTCAGAGGGAATTTTCTTGCTCTAGTTAGGGTAAATGAATCTGTAGATACTTTATTTATATGGGACTAGGTTATTTTTTGTTATACAAAGTGTCTTTGTTGAATTATGATCACCGAATTTCAAGGGATTATTGATTTTTAGTTTTTACAGTTTTGGACTGGTATATGTCTAAATAAACATATCCTGAAATATTATTGCTAAAAAATTTTTTAAGTTGGTTTTTTACATTTTTGTTCACTGCATTTGAGCGGCATTGAGCGAAAAATTGTCACAAAATGTCTGTATGACTTTTTAGGTGGAAGTGAGAAATATACTTTACTTTCCTACTAAAGTACACATTATTTACAATTAAAACTGAAAAACTGGCTCTCTCTCTCAAAAATATATCAGAGTAAATATGTATCTGTGTATCTCGATATCGCCCTGCTATATTGCCTTGTGAGCGACATTGAGCAACAAATTGTAGTACAATGTCTGTATGACTTGCCAATTCTGAATAGTAGGAAGTGAGAAATTTACTTCAGTATCTAATAAAACTACCCATTTCCTATGATAAGAGCTGGTTCATTCTCTAAAAAAAATATCAGATCAAAGTAAATATATACAGCATTATGTATCTTGATATTTTGAACTCGTCATAGTCATATCACAGATGTACCATGCCAGCTAGTATACATATGATAATATTTTATATTTCTCAACATATTTTTACTGCATATTTTCGGAAATATGAAATTACATAAGTATGTAAACAGTTCCAAACAGAGAGTCGGGTTTTACAAATAAACCATCTCGATTGTATGTGTGGTTCTGGTTCAAGCGATATCCTAGTGCTTTGTGACGCACTTCCTCTTCGGATTTTCTTACTGTGTAGTGCATTCACGCAATTCCATTGCCATAAGCAAGAGAAGTACCACCCTTAGGAGGGAGAAATTTGAACAATTGCATCCTGCAAGTCCCTCCTTTACCCGAGGACCTCTAGAAGTCTTTCCTCATCCACCATTAAAGGATACTGAGTGATGCTTACCATGGTTTTTAAACACAGAGGTATGGATCTTTTATCTCACTAGGATCTTAATGACCTCATTAAGTCATTCAACACTTCCAAGCAGAGGAAATCTGATTTAGTGTCTTGGAACTTGGATGTAGTCCTTAAGTGGCTTATGGGCCCTCCTTTCGAGCCACGCAGTTCCACTTCCCTCAAGAACCTTATGCCGAAGGCCCTGTTTCTAGTAGCCCTGGCTATGGCCAAACGTATAAGTGACCTGCATGCGATTGACAAGAGGGTAGGCTTCTCCCAAGGAGACACAGTTTGCTCTTTCACCTTAGGCTTCTTAGCCAAGAACGAGGATCCTTCTAAGTCTTGGCCTTGCTCCTTCCAATTAAGGAATTTAATGGATATCCTGAGCCTGGATGAAGAGGAGAGGTTTTCTTTGCCCAGTCAGAGCCCTGAGGTACCATCTGCATAGGACCGGGAAGATCAGAGGACCTGCTAGCAACCTCTGGTGTTCTGCCGGGAATCGTTCTCGTCCCCTTTCAAAGACTGCCCTATCGTTCTTTATTAGAGACCTGAAGCGCAGTCCTGGATTCAGGAAGACTTTTCCTTTGATCAAAGTTAAAGCTCATGAAGTCAGAGCAGCGATTACCTCTCTCACCTTCAAGCACAATTCATCCCTCTTGTCCATTCTTCAGTCGACCTTTTGGAGGGGCAAAGTGATCTTCGCATCTCATTATTTGAAAACTGCAGTACCCTCGGACCATAAGCAATGGCTGGCATGGTATCGGGGAAAGAAGCATAGGAGAGATCCTCTCTCTCTTTGTCTCTTCGCCTTGGTGTAGGGTGTTGAGTTTTTTGGGGAGCCTGGGGGTACTTTGTACCTTGAGTGCCCACCAGTTCTTTGGATGGGTAGTGTGTTAGGGTGGGTGACAGTGTTTTCTGGTTGTTGTTTTGTGGCACTGCACCCAGGGCAAGGGCAGCTTTTTCCTGCATATGTCTTGCCAGCGATCAGGCATATCCTCCGTTACAAGACTTCCACTGATGTAGAGGTGACTCTCAGCTCACCGCCGCACCGCTACAGATTAAGATGAACACCAACCAGAGGCAGTATTCACCTGCAGTAGCAACAAGCATTGTTTCAGTGCCAGCCATACTTTTTTAGTTCAAGTCATTACCACACTTAATGTTTTTGAAGTAGAATAGTCCATTCATCCCACCCCCCTTGTAATGTGGGATTCAGCTGAGTAGTTCCTTAGCAAGTTACTTATATAAAAATGACATTTTTATGTGATAAAATAAAGTTTTATATATACGTACCAAGTAATTACTGAATCAGAGCCCTCCCTCCTCCCCTTTTGTCGTGGACTTTTGTAGCAATAAAATAGAAAGACGCCGCTGGTAGTAAGTCGCTCCTACGCTCCTGTTGCAGTGGACAGGGGCCTGTCAACCCCAGCTTTGCAACTGACACGTTACTGCGAATTTCGAATTTAGGATGCCATGCGAGCATAATCGTTAGCTAAGTAATATATATAAAACTTTATTTTATTATAAAAGTGTCATTTTTATTATAGAAAATGTATTTAGTCACATAAATAACAGGAAAATACAGTAATTAGCAAATATTTCTCAACGAAAAAATCTGTGAATTACCGAATTTCTTGCAAATAATTCAGGGGTAAGTTTCAGTAATACCTCGATCTTGCAAGGTTCAAGTTGAGCGAGTTCACAGACACGTGAACTTTTCGTTGGAACCTAACTAATTGTCACACGCAATTTTTTCACAGACACGCGACATTTGCGAATCCTCGAGAAACCCTGCAAAAGTGTTTTTTACATTTTTATGTAATTTTTAAGTTTTCAAACTTTTATGTGTAAATTAAATAACATTAAATAACAACAGTAATAATTCTCTCTGTTACGGAGATGAAATAATTTTTATGTATGATAAATAAATGATTTACTAATTTTCAAATATTAATAAGATTAAATAATAATACTATAATTATAATAATAGTATAACTGTAATTACAAAAGTTATACATTGCTATAGTAAATTATGTGATAATTTGAACAAACAAATATAATTGCCCGATCTTTTGTGGTATTGTAAATTATGTGATAATTTAAACAAACAAATATCATTTCCCGATCTTTTGTGAAACTTTTGAAGAGGGGGCAAAGCCAAAGCTGTCAAATATGTCAATCGTTGCCCACAACACACAGGATTTCTACGTACTCTCTCTCTCTCTCTCTCTCTCTCTCTCTCTCTCTCTCTCTCTCTCTCTCTCTCTCTCTCTTTATTTTTCCTTCATAAAAATCATGATTTTCCATCTTTTGATGTCTAATGTAAGAATAATTTCTCTCTCTCTCTCTCTCTCTCTCTCTCTCTCTCTCTCTCTCTCTCTCTCTCTCTCTCTCTCTCTCTCTCTCTCTCTCTCGTGTGTGTTGTTTCTGTCTCTAATAATTGATAAATAATTCCCCTATATTAAGTAAGGACAACCCTTTCTCTCTCTCTCTCTCTCTCTCTCTCTCTCTCTCTCTCTCTCTCTCTCTCTCTCTCTCTCTCTCTCTCTCTCAGTAAATAATTTAAATTGAAGTAAGGACAACCCTTTCTCTCTCTCTCTCTCTCTCTCTCTCTCTCTCAGTCGTAGTTAGCGCTCACACATTTTTACAACTTATTATTTCTCTGTATGTCTTTACCTGTACAGTAGTTGAAATTGATCTAATTTTACCTGTACCGTCTAGAACTGTAAATGCGCTAGCATTGGCAAATACGTTCTAAAGCATAGAGACATAATAACTAAGAGTTGTAGTAGTCCAAGTAAAAAACACTGTTCATGAAAAAGCATTTCAGAACAAAGAGGGGAGAGAGAGAGAAATTCTCTTCCAAGTCTCTATTTTTCTGTCAACCATTTGTTTCTTTTTTTTAAGGGTAATGTATTAAGCTAACTTTTAAATGAAATTATGGTAACTTTTATTTCATTTAAAATTAGCTTAATCCTTTGGGAGCATGATTAGGGTCATATTTAGTGTTTAAACTCTAGAAATAAGCATGTTTTAGCATTTTTAGAGACCATGCCAAACTTACGTGAAAGTTTGCCTTGCACGAGGGGTTCTGAAACCTGACCTCACGTTAGTTGCGGGTATGACTGTACATATAAGAGATAAGGATGATGATGATAGTTGTAACTATTAGTCCTGAAGAGGCAGTTTCACGATGATTCGTCAGAGTTGTAACCTCTCCTTGATAGACCTACTTCTGAGGCTAACGGGAGGAATATCTTATTCCTTTTACAACTCGGTTGTAAAGTAACGGAAACAATTGTGTACAAATCATATAAAGTAGCCCTGCTCAGCTATTATTATCATCATTGTCTCCTTAACCCCTAAGTGTTTAAGGCCATCACCTAAGATGTCTCGAACCAGGAGATTAGAAAATTCTTAGCACTACTTTTGAAGTCTTCCTTCTAAGGGTCCTTCCCCTACAGCCTTTTTTGCATGTAACACTACTTTTGTCTTCCTTCTAAGGGTCCTTCCCCTACAGCCTTTTTTGCATGCAAGTTCCATATAGAATTTCCCAGACCACTCTCCTAGTTCTGCTTCAGTAGTGATCTGGCTCACATTCTGTGTGGAAAATGACACATGTAACCATAACTGATGTTTTGAACTCCCAGTTCTAGTGTGGATCCTCAGAAGGCCATATGCAGAATTTCAGAAGTGTCTGGCCATGTCAGGGAGAACCTTTGGTAGTGATGGCTCTCAGGGATGAATACTTCCTACCTTTTTTACCCCCATCAGCTTCTGATATCCTTCTCCCCAAGCTCTTCACACTGAGAAGTTCAGAGTTGAGAGGGGTAAATTGGACAGTTATCATGAAATGAAGCCATTGAACCATGGAAATTTCCAGCCTCAACCAGTTCGTTTGGCTGAACATTGTTTCTCTGGCCACACTAACCCACCATCTTCATTCAGTGTGGTAGTCGGCTAACTTTAAAAGTAGGTAAGAGTCATTCCAAATGATAATTTTCATGATAAAATTAATTATTTGGGTACACTTACCTACTGCTGAGGTGGAAACCTGCCCAGCAGCCCCACAGCTTAGTGGGTGGTCATGAATTCTGACAAGAACGTAAACATTCCAATGCTACCTGGTGGGAAACAGGTGATTACAGAGACTGTCCTAATGTGTCAGCCAGGGTTTATTTTTTTTTTTACTTTGTACGCCGATCGCACCTAATGGCACAATGATATAGCTAACTTTAACAGTAGGTAAGTATCCAAATAATTAATTATATCTTGAAAATGATCATTTTGTGCCCTTTTTTCACCTGCTTGTTCCTACACAATATACAAACCCTCGATCCTTTACAATAAGAATTTACTTTAGCACAGCTTGAACACATCCATTTAACTTTAAACAAGGTGATGAAGTACATAGTTACTACCAACTATGGGTGGGAGTCCCGCCCACCCAGTCAGTATACACTCAGTTTGTTTTGTCTGCCGGCGAGGAAGGACGTGCACTGCTTCTCTCTGCCTGCCTTAAGCCCTTTGTTGGCCGAGTTGGTTGAGCTTCAGACCGTCATTGATGGGCTTCGATTCCGCCACCGGCTGATGAAGAGTTAGAGGAATTTATTTCTGGTGATAGAAATTCATTTCTCGCTATAATGTGGTTGGATTCCACAATAAGCTGTAGGTCCCGTTGCTAAGTAACCAATTGGTTCTTAGCCACGTAAAATAAGTGTAATCCTTCTGGCCAGCCCTAGGAGAGCTGTTAATCAGCTCAGTGGTCTGGTAAAACTAAGCTATACTTACTTACTTTCTGCCTGCCTTTTGACCTTGTTTACATTTTCTATGTTTTGTTGATATTGCTGATATATGATTATAATGTGTTATATGCAAATACAACTTGTTCTTCTCTTGAGTTTACACTTCCAGTATTCTAATATAGTGATTCATACTGACATTTATTAGCCGATGATGTGTCAAACTGGTTTTAATGTTGCTAAGGCAACGGGCTTAAACTTGTTTTTCACCTCGCTTTGTTAGCTCTTGACATACGTTTTCTAGGAGAGAATTTTATTTCTTCGCCTTGCGAAGGAAAGTTATATACTGAAAATTTCTTTGACGTTAGTAATGTTTTAGTTTTTTCAGATGTTTTAGAGTTCGAGTGCCTGGGAGTAAGGGTTCTCCCCCTGGCAATACTTGCAGTATTGCCTTGTATGTTGCCGATTGCTCCTTTTTGATTCGTTTGCCAGCATGAAGCAACTGTTACTCAACTCAAAGAGAGAGAGAGAGATTCCAGAGTGCATGTGCCACTCTTTCCTCCTTCACATTCCCTCGTGGAGATGGTGTAAGGGTCCCAGGACAGAGATAGTTTTGCCGTAGAAGTCAAAGAAGAGAATCGATTCATCATCGTCGTCTTCGCCCTATTGTTCTTGGTGCTCTCCCTCATCTTCGGACTTGGGATTCATGTCGAGGGTCTCTCTGAGACCCTGCAACACGGGAGCACCAGGTGTGCAGGACTCCTCATACCCATGTTTCTTTGGAGACTCAGGTAGAGGGAGCAACCGATGGTTGACTCTTTCGTGACTCGTGAGCTCCAGGTGTGCAAGTCTCGGGCAGGGTTCGTGTCATCTCAGGTACTCGGGTTTCTCGAAACCTTGCGTTACCTTTACCAGATTCATGGATTTACTTTCACAAACTGGCATCTCCTGTTTCTGCTCAAGTTCCTTGGAAACTCGAGTAGAAGGAGCAACCGATGATCAATCCATTCATGACTCGGGAGTTCCAGGTGTATGACTCTCAAGTAGGACTCGTATCAACACAGAAACTTGGGGTTTCTTGAAACTCTTGAGTTGCCTTTACCTGTATCTATCAACTGGTATATCCTCGAGCTCCTGTTGCCCAGGCCACTCCTGCTGCTTCTGTCGCCCGAGCTGCTCCTGCTGCTCCAGCTGCTGCTGCAGTTCCTGCTGCTCCCTCCTGGATGGGAGACCTGACGGCCATCCTGAAGATGATATCGAAAAAGAGGAGTCGGAAAGTGTCACCATCGTCTCTTCTTCGTCTTGAGCTTTGTCATCTGCTGCTTCTCACTTCTTCTGAGGCTCATCGGCTGAAGAAGAAGGCTGCCTCTCCTCCCCCTAAGATGCCCTGCCTAGGACTTCTAAGGGGCTGCCTCCCTCCACAGGGGAGGCAGTGAGATCTCTTGTTGGCTCTTCCTGGCCCTCAGGCTCAGGATCCGGTTCATGTACCCTGCCGGGGTCTCTCGTCCTCAAGGAGCCTGAGGCGCGCGGGCCCCCAAGGCCCGCATTCCCGATACTGGTTTGAAGAAGTTCACTTCTTAGACTGGTACTGTGCCTGTCTCTTCCTGAGTTTCTTCGGACACTTGAGAGGAGACTGCTCCCATTGATCGTTCTGTATGAGATTTGGGAGTATCGGGCGCTTGGCTGAGCCGATTCATGCCCAGTGCTCAGAATTCCACGGAATCTCGGGCACCCCAAACCAGCACTGGTGAGTCTGCTCCCGATCTGGTTTAGGCGCAGGACAGGAGAAAGTGCCGAAACATGCAGGTGTTTCGACACTTCCTACCAGCGCCGCTTCAAGTCAAGTGCTTGGCCAGTTTCCCAATCCTGTGTCTTGGACCCAAGGGTCCAAGCGCTCGGAGACGCAGAGAAGAGGTCCTCTGTTCAGTCTTCTTCTTGGGAGGTTTTGGCCTTGAAGAAAACTGGAGCACATTGATAGGATAGCACAAGTTAACGTCAGATGGTAAACATCTCTACACCAATTTTTGAAACTCAGGACAGCTTTCTTAACTCTTCCAAGTTTCAGGATCTTGGTAAACTTTCTTGCGGTGCAGATGAGTGTCAGTACCCCCTTCACCACGAGAGTAACTTCTGTCAACAAAATAGGTGGGGACAGGCTTCCCTTCAACTCAACAGGTTGACGATGCAAGTGTATGAGTGGGCAGCTGCACACTCAGCATAGCTGTTAACCAGGTACATCCTGGGGATTCAGAAAGTAACGGCAATGAAGCTCATCACCAGTGCAATATTCTTCAAGCCTCAGAAGAGGCAAGGGATCCCTCAGTTGGTACTTCCTGTCTACGGGTGTGGGAATCTTGGTACAGGGCTTTTCAGAACCCTGTTCCATGAGAGCAAAGTTAACTATACCTTAGTTTAACCAGACCACTGAGCAGATTAACAGCTCTCCTAGGGCTGGCCCGAAGGATTAGACTTATTTTTTCATGGCTAAGAACCAGTTGGTTACCTAGCAACGGGACCTATAGCTTATTGTGGAATCCGAACCACATTATATCAAGAAATAAATTTCTATCACCAGAAATAAATTCCTCTAATCCTCCATTGGTTGGCCAGAGAATCAAACGTGGGCCTAGCAGAGTGCTAGCCAACAGAGGTATGGGTCTCCATGGACAACCTGTCTCTGACACCAGTCCCAAAAGTCCTCTTCCTGGGCCGATGAAGTACCTTCCACCAGCACACGGGGTCCTCGGGTCACTGTGTATCGGTAGCAACTGTTGTACGGGGTTCCACGGAACCCCATGTCACATGTTTTTGGGGCACATGGTTTCTGTAGATATGCATGTCACCAGAGGTGCACGGTTCTCTCAGATACCTGTGTTGCCAGAGGTACACGGGGCCGAGGTAGGACTCTCAGATACCTGTGTTGCCAGAATCTTTTTCCCTAGGCAGGTCAGGGTTCTTACTCTGCTGCAGAGGGACTCCCGTGACACTGGTAAGGTCCCAGGACCCCCAGGGCCCACCATTTTGAGTGGCCTCAAGAATCTTTTTCCTAGGTGAGGGTCAGGTCAGGGTTCTTTTACTCTGCTGCAGAGGGACTCCAACCAGACACTGGTAAGGTCCCCAGTTTGTTCTGGACCAGGGACTTTCGACACTTTCAAAATAATGAGTGAGAGTCCAACACTCAAGTGCTGCCTCACTCCCGGCATGTTCTTGCATAGTCGCACTCATGAAGAACCTGTCAATTTTTCAGGTATTAAGACAGAAAGTAGGGTAGGCTGTCCACTCTCATATATTTCTACCTTCAGGATGTTGCCCACAGGTCTTGGGACTCCTTTTTCCTGATTCCCTGTGGTGGCTGCTCAACAAGTTGTGTAGCTTGCTCAGATCCCATTGCAGACAGTTTGCCTCACCTAAGGTGTTCGGTGGCAAAGAGCGAACGTGTGGGGGAACTGACTCCCTCCCTTCTCTTTTTTTTCTCTCCTGTCTCGCAGAGAGGGTTGAGTTATAATCCGTCACTGGCTGGTCGGGCTGGTCATGCAGGTGAGCCTACATAACTGAGTACCCTGTTTATAATCTTTGTTAGGTTAATAGATGCAAGTCCTCCCCTCTCTCTAGCAAGGGGCAGGAGGGGCTGATGATCAAACAAATGCCTTGGTTATCTTAGTTTCATTGTCTCCGATGCTCTGGGTTCATCCAAGCCTTTTTCGAAGCAAGTGTTGCTACACACACATTAATTAGAAAGGTCCAGAAGTCTGACAATTGAACACAGTCATTCACAATTCTGTTCAGTTCATCAGAGGCTGGTCTCCTTCCTTTGCTCTTACATGACCAGGAAGGAGTCCCAGGTAAGGCGAACTCCAGTTAGTTCAAAAGCTTACTCAGAATCCTCCCTCCAAGAAGGAAGTCTTCCTGTTGTAAAGGACCGAGGGTTTGTATATCTTGTAGGAACAAATGGCAACTTTTCTAAAGTAATTTGTATTTTTCCTAACTATACAAACCTGATGTCCTTTAAAATTTATGCCCACCTCAGCCACCCTTCATTCTGCTTCCTGGGCCAAAAGGCAAGTGAGTGTATACCGATTGGTGGGAAGGACTCCCACCCGTAGTCGGTGGTTAACTACATACTTCATCACCTTGTTTAAAGTTAACGGCCGTGTTCTAGCTGAGCTGAAGTAAATTCCTATTGTAAAGGACCCCAGGTTTGTATAGGTAGGAAAAATACAAATTAGTTTCAAAATTTGTGATTTTGTGACTACAATACTGTAGAGTATATGCTTATAAACAATACAGAATACAACAGTAAACCCCCGTATTCACGGTCTCACTATTTGCAGACTCACGTATTCGTGCATTTCTTTGTGGAATGTATCTGCCCGTTATTTGTGGAAAATTTGCCCATTCGTGGTATTTTTCACTGATAAATATTCACTAATTACTGTATTTTCATATTTTCATGATTAAATGCACTTTTTTGCAATGAAACTATTAAAATACTCAGGTTTACTGTACAATACTGTACTGTACACATAATGAAAACCAAACTGTACGATACTGTTTACTGAATAAATGTATAGAAATATTAACACTGAAATTCTCTTTCCTACTTGTTCGCATTGCTGGAACTGTTTACATGAACCAAACTTGAAAAATCACTTATTTTTTTTTTTAGTAAGAATAACCTCTTGGGGAGAAAGAGAAATATGCAAAAGCACAGCATCATGATGCATACATGTATGTATATGTACATGTATACACATACAGTATACATTATGTATGTCAACACGTGCTGATTTGATGCTGAAAGCAGGTACTATTTTGTACTGCATTTTGTTACCTCATTAAAAATCTAATGAAGATTTCATTTAAATCTTATTAAAGATATATTACACCATTATTGTTATTTATTTGGTGTGGCATAAAAAATTTACACTTTCCAAAACATCTCAAGCTACTAGAGTTTAGGCTTTCATATATTATTAGTTGAAACGACTTTTAAATATGCATTGCCCCACATTTACTGAAAATACTGATTGATGCAATGATATCCATTACACAACACTTGAAGAATATTAACTTATCACATACTGTATATCGATTTCTTACTCTGAAAGTGAGCAATTTATAGAAACGAGGTGACACATGCCGAGTTCTCGTAAGGCATGGTAGTCAATCCTTGAGTTCTTGTAAAAGTGCAACAAATGCAAAACTTCTTTTGGCATTACCTTTGAAGGCTGAAAAGAAAGATTTCACTTCACATTTGCCTAAATTGATAACAAGAGCTTTTAAACCTGCAGAGTGAAGAGAAACAGACTTGCAGATATCACGTACAGTAGTTTGTAAACGGTTACAACTGAATGAGCAGCAAACAAGATCCAATGCAATACATAATTATTTTGTTGTCCCTTTGAGTACTGTGGGTATGAATTTACTGTTGGCCCCAGTGCATTCTAATTTAACAGTTAGGACTGAATGAAAGTAAACTAGGACTAAAGCAATACCTAGTATTTTGTTTGCGTTGCATGGACAGGCAATACCTTTAAGTACTTTACTGTGCAGTCAAATTTACATTGTAAAAGTTCAGTGGATTTGTTGATTAAATGTAAATTACTCTTCTGCAACCAATTATATCAATACTGTAGTATCTGGTTATACTACCTTTCTATTGCAGTGTGCGTGATCATATGGTCACAAGTTACATTGTGTCTTAACATTAAACATATTGCATTAAATGTTTACCCAAGGTTTCAACCAGTGATATACGATTGCCTAAGTTGAAAGTGATTATAAAGTTGTGACAGACTAGAATTTAAAGATAACAAGAGACCTTCGGAGAGAACACCACCCAGAACGAAGAAACCAACTGTTATTAGAGAAACATCGGTTAAACCAAAGACAAAGGATATGAAGAAAGAGTAATAAAAAAAGCTAATATTATACCTTTATCTCCTAAAATAATAGTAAAACCTATGGAAGCAGATATCCAAAACACTGAAGAAGTAGGAGAGGTCCTATACCATAGATGATAATGATTATGTCAAAGGAGAAGAGATCACTCCATCCCCAGTAATTGGTACAAGAGCAAATGAAGAAAGAAACCACTGATTTGAATAACCATGAAAAAGGTTGCTTGTATGTTGCACACTTAATATATTATAAAGAAAAACAAATAAATGTCATGAGTAAATCATTAGAAAAAATCCAAGTTGATAATACAAAAAAAGAAAGCAAAACTCGACTGATATAACATAATATTTTCAATAGCCATATTATGCAATGGAACGTAAATGTCTACAGACCAGATTACACCTAGGAGAAGTACAACTGTTATTAAAAGAATATGAACCAATGATATTATGTTTACAACATGTCAACAAAACTGTGTCAACAATAGGTAAATATACCTTAGCATGTACATCAGGAGAGGAAGAAGGGAATCTGTAAACATTACTGACTTGCAGATATCAGGTATTAAAATCCGAAAAAAATTATGATTATGTAATTTATAATTTATACAACCAACCTAATAAGAATTATGACAATGATAAACTTAAAAATTACTTAATTCCAAGGAACCTACATTAATAGTAGGTGATTTTAATGCCCACAACCCGATGTGGGAATAATTGTACACACTCAAATAGAGCAGGAAGTAAAATAGAAGAATTCATAGATTCATATGACATGTGCTGTATAATTGATAATGAAATCAGCACATATTTTTCAAAAACACATGGAACATTTTCCTCAGTAGACTTAACTCTATGTACAACAAGCTTAGTAGATGGATTGGATTGGAATACAGTTGATGACTTGCATACCAGTGATCATTTCTCAATATTAATTTCCTTATTACAAAGTAATCCTGCCAAGCATATCCCTCAGTATAACATTTACAAAGCAGATTGGAAGCGATATGAATTCCGCACTAGGTATGTCCCAAGATTTGAGTATGTACAAGATTATAATGAATCAAATAGATTTCTTGTTGATTTCATTAAAAATACTGCTGATAAAGCAATGCCAAAATCAAAATCTCATCCAACAAAACACAAAGTCCCATAGTGGTCTGAAAAACTAACAGAATTAATAAAAATGAAACCAAATTGGAAAATGATTGGATAATTTAAATAGAAAGTTTAGTAAAATAAAACATTACCAATATTAGAAGAAAATTTATTATTAGAAATTGATGCATTAAAACCTTTATATAACAAAATATCTGCAAAATATAAAAAGTAATTCAAGGAAGAATCGTTTCATGGAGGAAATACGTAATACTCCCATACAAAATATATGAGAAAAATTCAGGAAAATAAATGGTACCCATGTAAAACCACCTAGACATGCCATATTAAAAGATGGAAAAAGAATACTTGATCCGAAAGAAGTAAGTAATGTAATAGGAGAAAACTTAGCAAAAGCAGTGATAAAAATTTAGATGAACACATCTGCTAAAAAAAAATATAATATAGGATTAATAACAATAAATTTTGAAATAATAGAAGATATATATTATAATAGAAAATGTAATATGGAAGAGTTGGAATTTGCTCTCTTGAACAGCAATAAATCTGCCCATGGAGGTAAAGTGATCTGCCACTTAGCACCTTTGGCAAAGTCGTACTTATTAGAGTTTTGTAATCACTTTTGGCTTCGAAATTTATTTCCTGATGAATGGCGTAAAGCTATAATTATTACTATCCCCAAACCTGGAAAGGGTCCTAGTAATGTAAACAATTACAGACCAATTTCTTCAACAAGTTGTTTATGCAAATTACTAGAGAAAATGGTAAATGCTCCACTAACACACCACATTCAAGAAAATAAAATTTTGACTCCCACTCAGTTGGGGTCACAATGTAACAGATCTACACTGCATTCTCTGTCTAACTTAGAAGACCACATATGAAGATCATCCATGGACATTTACCCAGGTTTATCCAAAACTTTTTGACAAATTGCACTTTTCAAGTGAGAACTGATGATGTTTTGTCAAGTACATTTCAATTGAAAATGGTGTTCCACAAGGAAGCGTCCTTAGTGGTACACTGTTTACTTTAGCAGTAAGTAATAATCTACATATTGGAACTGAGAGTAACTTGTATATGGATGATTTTGCCATATATCATTCAGCATTTCGCATAAAACATGCAGAGCGAATCATTAATAAAACTATGATAAAAATAGATGAATGGCCCTCATTTGTAGGCTTTAAATTATCCATACAAAAGACTAAGCAGTAATGTTTTATAAAAATAAAAGTGGAAAAAAGGTGAGGAAATAGATTTAAAAATCAGAAATCATTCCATACCAATTGGACAAATTGCAAAATGTTTAGGATTAGTATTCGATACTCACTTGAATTGGGAAGCCCTCTTAACACAAGTGAAATTTAAATGTAAAATAGCATTAAATCTGATTAAAAAAAACCATATAAAGTAAGTGTTGTCTATCAATGATTATGGAAACTAACTACATGGCTTGGCATCAGACACAAGGCTGAAAACGTTGGATGCAATTCACAATGAAGGTCTTAGAATATGTTCAGGAGCCTTTCGGTCATCACCAAAGTCATCTTTACAAGTTGAATATGGTGAACTACCTCTCTCTCTCTCTCTCTCTCTCTCTCTCTCTCTCTCTCTCTCTCTCTCTCTCTCTCTCTCTCTCTCTCTCTCTCCAGAGAGAGGTAGTAACAATGAAGAGTGTCTTGAAAATCAGACAAGTGATTCTCCAGCAAAAAAATTATTTGAATTAAGAGATATATTTATTAACAATCATTTACCACCTTTCCCAATTAGATCTGTAAGAGCCCGTCGCCCCAACGCCGTCTCTTCCAAACAATCAGACGTTACCCACGTCTTGGGGGAGAGTGTTTGTAAGAGCCCGACGCTGTCTCTTCCAAACACGTGTGTGTTCGTCAATCGTCATCCATTGGAGTGGACAGGACAAAGCAAGCGTCTCGTTTTCTTTCCCTACAGGAACGCGATTTCAACCATACAATATTTCTGTCTGTTTCTCCCTAACCATTGTTGTCTCGATTTGTGTACAATCCCCAGTCCTTACAGATCTAGAAGATTGTTCGAGTCACAGAATTTAAATATACAGCCACCTTCAATAGAAAAATTACCTCCTCCTTGGAATATGAATAAAATGGAAATTTGCACACACTTAAAATATTTATCAAAGAGTTAGTCATGTCCCCCAGAACACCATAGACAACATATGGTAGAACATGTAATCTGAAAAGGTCCACATTACACAATATACACAGATGGATCTAAGTCATGCAGAGTGGGATGTGCTGTAATATCCCAAGACAAAACATATCAGTTCTTTTTCAGATAATGCCTCAGTATTTACAACTGATTTATGTGCAGCCATAAAAATCATTAAAGTAGCCCCATTTAATAATTTTTTTTGTTCCAACATGACATACAAACTGTCAGTCCTTTACATTAGGAATTACTTACGGCAAAGCTGGACACGGCCGTTAAACTCTTGAACAAGGTGATTAGGCAGCAACTACTTCCAGGTAGGCGGGAATACCTGCCTGCCTGGATGTAAAACATTCCAGTTTGCTTTCGGGTGTCGCGCCTTGCAGGCGAGTTTTTGGTTCTCTTTGCCTGCTGTCGTTAAGCTCTTTATTATCCGGGTGGGATCCTAATGTATTTTTGTGCAAAAATTACGTGTGTTTGATATCTATTAATACAAATCCACAGTTTGTTATAACCTTGCATAAGCCGTCGTTCCCCTGCGCTGTATCTTGGGTTTGATGACCAAAGGGCGTATTTAGAGGGGTGTAACTGAGTGGTAATGCTTCTCTTCCAGTAGCCCTTTATGTAGATACTTAAGGCGTTCCCCTGTACTTTCGGAGATACTGGAGTGGGACGTGTTGGGTCTAATGCTAGGCAGGATCAGGAAATGATACTCGGCATGGTTTCGCATCTTCATTGCAACTGACTGACAGCGGAAGACGGAAGTACAGATAGCTCATAACGTGGACAATGACGTCACTTATATGGGCGTCGCTTAGGCGCTGCTATAGCAGGTTCATCAGCTAACACATCTTACATCTCCCTCCCAAAATATTACGAGGAGGGTAATATTTTCGAACTTATCATTGACAACACATTAGCAACTTCAAAGACAGACAATATGATAAGCGAAATGCTCAACACTTTTAAAGAAAAACATTTAAGACTGGTATGGTAAGCCATAATCATAATGAGTAATGGCAACATTAAGATGATGGAAAAGTAGAGTGAAGAAAGAGAGAGAATTACAACATCAATGGCATTAACATATCAAAGTGAAATAGTATCACATTAGCAACTTACGAAATCGGTACATTTTAAATGCAGTTAAAAAAAGTGTCATTTTGTAAAATGCAGAATCAAAGCATAGTTAATTATACCTGATAGTTCGTCCAGGCAGGGGCCTCTCTTCCTTGTGGGCCGTACCTTTGGCGTTGATGGGGAAGACTTAGGCTCATGAGCCACTTCGTCATCGGTAGGAGTGGCTCCTGTTGGCTCACTGGCAGGCAGTTCAATGACCTTGAGGTGTCTTCTGTTTCTTATCGACGAATGCCCACTGCCATCTAATCTTACTGTGTACTGCCTATGAGGTCGTTGCTCGACTATAATTCCCAGCCTGTCCCAGGCCTTAGTTACCTGGTTCTGAACTCTAACGTGTGTGCCTGGCCATATGGGCGTGAGCCTCCTGTTGGTGCCGCTGTCAGTTATCTTCTCATTTCTTTCTGCTACTTGACGTTCTCTCTTTCTAATGGATTTCTCCAGTGGTGGTCACCATATAGTTGAGTTTGCAGTCGGCACACACCATGTTGTGCTTTGTCTCCCAGTTACCAGTTATTGCCGGAGATTTATTTATACCCCTCAGGGTGTGTTCAGGTATAGCATGGCCAATGACACCTTGCCGTTGTCGAGGCTCCCAGTCCCACTGATACTTGTTATAATTATCCTCTTTGCGGAATTAACCGCGGCCTCGGCTCTCCCATTTGACTGCGGGTAGTGGGCAGATGATAGGCGTATGTCAACTCTCCATCTTCTAAAGAAGACCATCATTTCTTCGCTCACTAGGTTGGTGCCGCCGTCTGAAGCATTTAACAGTGCTCCCATCGAGTGAAGTAATTCCCTAAGTTTTGCCACGCTGACCTTTGCAGACAAAGGTGCCATTAGGGAAGTGGAGCTATTTCTAGCAGCCTGTAAGTCTGTCGCAGTATGCCATGTACGTACATCCTCCAAGCTGAAACAGGTCCATGACGGTCTGTTGGAACGGATACTCTGGGGCAGGGGTCATCTTCATGACTTCGGCAGGCAGTGATGGTGAGTGGGCATCGCACGATGTACACTGTGAACGATGATGCTGGAGGTCACCCTCGATGCCCGGCCAATAGACTGAATGTCTCGCTCTTCTCAACATTGTATCTAGGCCTTGATGTCCAGCATGAAGGTTGGCGGCTACCTGATGGCGGAGCCCTTCAGGGATGACAAGGTGGATGCAGCTGTCGTTGAAACAGTATGTGACCAGGTTGCCAGATGTAGATAAACGTTCCCCTTGCTGTAGAAGGACCTCAAACATGCAATTTCTTGGGATTTCTTCGGGTTCCGGTCCCTGCAGTCACTCCGAGCGACTAGTAGCTGATATGCTGGGTCGTCAGGGCAGCCTCTTCAACAATTTTTTCATCTTGTAATTTTTCTCCTGTAGGTTTTCTGTGATTGCTGACACCACGGCAATCGTTAATTCTTCGTCGAGCTCATCGCAATATCTGGCGCAGTCCCAGGGCAGAAAATCGAGAGAGGAAGTCAGCAGCATGATTTCTCTTGCCTGGTAAGTATTTAACATGGAAATTATACAATAATGTTTTCACCTTCAATCTAAACAGTCTGGGTTGGTAATATCGCGAGACTTCTGTGCCTAGTAACTTAATTGGGGCAGTGATCTGTGACAATTGTCAAGTTCGGGTAGCCCAATAAGAACAATGCGCCTTTTTAAACACCAGGCCACCGCAGGAGCTTCCCCCCCTCCCACCGCTGCATACCCAGACTCGGCGGGCGTGAAACGACTATACAAAGCGCTATTCTCCGTATCTCTACAGCGAAGGGTGTCGACAGAGGTAGCTGCATGTTGCGGAGGATGACCAAGCCCACGCCCTCTTTACTCCAGTCAGTGACTGCAACAGTCAGTCGTAGCTTGTCGTAGTAGGTGAGGCCATCCTTGGCTAACTTGCAGACAGTGTCTTGCACTTGACGAAACTTCTCCTGAAGGTGCTCATCCCAATAGACCTGTTTGCCTGAGGGCTTCTTCAGTAGGTCTCTAAAGTGGGCCATGATGGGCACTGTTGTCAGGAAGGGGGTCAGCTGATTGACGAAACCATACCATGACCTAATGTCAGATATTGTGGGCTTTTGGGGCATCGAAAAACTTCTGATGGCAGATAGACAATCTTCTGAAGGCTTGTAGGAGTCCCAACCGACATCAAACCTGACGAATTCCACTTCTTTCTTGCAGAACTTGTATTTTTCTGGTTTTAAGGTGATGCCTTTAGATGCACAGACTGCAAGAAGTCATACACACATACCAAAGGCCCTTCCTTGAATCATAGAGTGTGTCATCCACACACTTGAATTTCCTGGAGTACTTCTTCAATGGCATCATCAGGCTTGACGTGTATATGCGTCAGAGGCAGAACAATGCCCCCATTGGTGTCCTTCGGTATTGATGCCTGCCCAAGATTGTGATAAATGTAGTCAGGGGGTATGCTTTCTTTGTCCAGTTCCACCTGGTGAAATCCCCAATAGGCGTCGGCCACAGTCTTGTATGAGCAGAGGGGAATGATGGATACCATATCGAAGGGCGTGGGTGTATGGTGGGTCTCCCTCCTACAACTTGCAATGAGCTTCTCATAGTCGACTGTACGTCTTGGTTGCCCTGATTTCGTGGCCACGACCACCATACGTGAACACCATTCTGTGGGCTCCCCAGGGGGAGCTCGCGCTGTAAGACCCCTTTTTTCATGTCATCCTCCTCAACTGGGCTTTCACCTCCTTTTCCCAGTGCTTGGGTGCTGACGCAGGTGTGTGAGGCATAAGGAACTGCATCAGGTAATGGGGTGGATGCGGTGGGGTTCCCCTTCATTACCAGGAGGGCTCTCTCTCGTGGTGAAAGTCGTGCTTGAAAAATGGGCTAATAACCAGTCTTCCAATCTGGTAATATTCTCCTCAGTAGGAAGCGGGATGGTCATGGTCTTGCAGGTTGATCGGTTGCCGGCGGATGTATGGTCGCACTTGCTGCTGTGGGGGCGGAGTCTGAGAAGGGGGCATGGTTTAGAAACGTTTCTGGCACAAGACCTAGTTTCCTGCAAGCGTCCAAGGATAGATAAAAGTCAATGGAAAACTTTACAAAATACACTTTCTGGGTTGTGTGCCTTCCCTTGTATTCTATAGTACACAGGGTCGACCCTAAACACTTCAGATGTAGGTTGGCAAAGTCTGCGCCAGCCACTCCCTTCAACCTCCAGCGTAGCTGGTTTCATGTTCAACGTCGCAAGAACAGCGGGTCCCGCAACACAAACCTGGGCACCAGTGTCTGGCACCGCTCGTACACCGGACCACTCAATTGAGTTGGCCAAGCATACATCAACACGAATAGTGGGTTGTGGGGACGGCCCATTCCGCAACCTTGCCTCTGCCGCTACGACAACTGCAGTCACTGCACTCACTATGTCCGACTCCTCTGCCAGACCACTGACGTTTTTCTTGGTGCTCCGCCCTGCAGCACTTCTTCAGGTGTCAGTTTTACGCACCCGTGACGTATCGTGTTTCTCGCGGGACATGAGATACCCCAGGGTATGACAGATACCACAGAGTACCACAGGGGCGTGATTGTACTTTCAGGGGCACTCTTGTCACATTTACTAAGGCGGCAGCCACCTGCGGAGTTCTTCCTCACCGCCCGGCAGCAGCTGTAGAAGCTGCTAGGCCATGCCCTATTCTGAGGGCTTAAGTGGGCGGCCTCAAGCGCACTACACATGACTCTGAGTCGACATCACGAATATCATTACATGACTGAAATACTTGCCTTTTAGCACTTTATCCTTAGGCCTACCATGAGCTTACGCGGTAACATATATTCAGATCGATGCGATTAGAATTAGGACAAGTGAATGCACAATTGGTAGCCTTTTGCATACACTTAATAAAAAAATCATTAAAGGACTCACTAGGCTCTTGAACGATCAAAAACTCTAGCCACTGCACTCTTGATTAAGAAGCTTTTATCACTAAATTGCTTAAACTGCATTGAATGCCCCTTCAGTAGAGAGGGCGCCTCCCACTGGCGTCAGGTACATCTAGAATCAAGTGCACGTTGCAATATCGGGACACAATGGCCTTATGTGATGAACAACCTCATTAGGCTTCACCTTGCATAGCTGCAGCCAACACTCCATTGACCGTTTCCAAGACCGCAAGGCTGCGAGGACGCCTCAGCCTCGCGCTTTTCCTGGAGCTGTGACAGAGGATCATGGTTGGAGGACATTGCTACCCCGGATGGCCTGTTGCTGGGTTTGTAACACGTGTTGAGCCGCAGCATTGAAGCCGGCGATATCCTGACGCCGGTTCCTGCTTCCTGTCTTGCAATTCTGCTCCTAGGGGATGCAAACGAGGGTCGTCTTGGCGGTGGTGCCATGCTGTACTATGGTTATGGCTGTAGGTCCTATTTCTTCATTCACTGCGCCATGTTGGGTCTAATGCTAGGCAGGATCAGGAAATGATACTCAGCATGGTTTCGTATCTTCATTACAACTGACTCACAGCGGAAGACGGAAGTACAGATAGCTCATGACGTGGACAATGTCACTTATATGGGCGGCGCTTAGACGCTGCTAGCAGGTTCATCAGCTAACACATCTTACACCGCCTAATTTAACTGCTTTGATAGGCATTGACGTAGTGGCTACTCTATGTCGAGTTGGACCTATTAACAGTTTTATTAGTGATCTTCACGTCCTTTCTGTTCTTGGGCTTTGTTCTAGTGACATCCGCTCTCTTTTCTTTCTTTGCTTAGAGGAAAAATACAGAGTTGTGTCAATGCCTAATTCAACTGCTTAGGTAGGCTATGAAGAAACGGCTGTCTTATGTCCAGTTAGAACTACTGAGGGTTTATCTGGACAGACATAAACCTTCAAGAGTAGGAGTTTTTTATATAATTTTGTGGGGTATTGGAAGGCAAAACACTCCCCTGTCCAAGATAGCTAAAGTTATGCACAGAGAGTTGATTCCCAAGCTTTAAGCCTAAATCAAGCTAAAAGTCAATATCTATAGTACAGTGATAAGAAACATTAACTCTAAGAAGAAGAGAGGAAGTCAAGCTTGAGAGAGAGAGAGCAGAGATGAGAATGCTGAGGTGGATTATGGGATTGAGAGATTGGAAAACGATGAAACAAGAAGAAGAAGAAGAGCAAGCTTAGTAAAGATAACAGAGGTGATAAGAGTGTCACGATTGAGATGGCGTGGGCATGTGTTAAAGATGGACGACGAGGAGGGAGTGAAGAGGGCTTGGGAAGAAGAACCTGTTAGAGGAAGAAGATTGAGAGGGAGACAGAGAATTAGATGGCGAGATAAAGTGAAGGAAGATATGGAGAGAGAGAGAAGAGGTTTGGTGGAGGATGATGCCTTTGACAGAAGGCAGCGGAGGAGAAGGCGCATCAGGCAACCGACCCCTTAACATAGGGATAACTGTGGGAAAGAAGAAGAAGAAGAGTGCATAAAGACAGTAGTGAGATCAGCTTTGATATATGGAGCCAAAACATGGCCAGTAAATAGGATGCAAGAGAAGAAACCGGATGTGGCAGAGATGAAAATGCTCAGGTAGATAGATGTGTGGAGTAACAGAAATGGACAGGGTCAAAAATGAAAGAATAAGGGGAACTACCAAAGCCACAGAACTATCAAAGAAGGCCCAGGAAAGGAGGCTGCGGTGGTATGGCCATGTGATGAGAAGAGAAGGCATGAGACATACGTAGCAGGGAGGAGAGTGGCAGATGGAGGTGCCTGGTGAGAGAGAGAGAGAGACCCCAAATGGAGGTGGGAAAAGATGCAGAGATAGAAGAAGATCCTAATTTTCCTATTATATATCTTTATAATTTATTTCATCTCATAATGTCAACACCTGTTTCCTTCTATCATTAATATTATTAACCCTAATTACCTATAATTAAGTCTATATTTTTATATAGCTAATTATATACAGTTATCCATTTATCGGTTCTAAAAGTCAATGCAAACATAACCACAAAAGACAAGTGTTTAGTAGACGACGCCCGAAACGTAACCAAACATAACGCCATTGGCCGATGTCATTATCACAGTTTACTCTAATTTTCTATTAAATAACTAAATTTTCTCAATTATTAATGCATTTTCCACTAATTACCTAAACTCTCCAGTGTTTTCATTATAAGCTTTATATGTAAACATCTGTTCAAAGCAGAACCACAAACGAAACAATGTCCGGTAGACGACGTCTAGACACGTAAACAAAGCAATGCCAAAGTCTTTATCACCATTTGCCCTAATTTTCCGTTAACTAAATTATCAGTGTTTATAATTCATATTTACACATTATATTTAATCACCCCTTTTTGTTCATCATATTTTGCATTAATCTTTTCAGTTAATTATGTATATTATCCACACTTTTATTATTATTCACGAATTACTCCAATCTATTAACGTACTTATGAAACGAAAACTATGTCCGGTAGACGACGCCTAAACTTGTAAACAAACCGACGTGACACCATTGGCCGAAGTGTTTATCCTCATTTAGCCTAACTATCTCGTAATTGAATCAATTCTCTGCGTTTTTAATTAATTTTAAACTAATTACATATAACTTTCCCCATTTTTGATCGAATAGGTTTGAATCCAAAGCATCTAAACCGGAACCACAAACGAAGTGTATGGTAGAAGACGCCCGAAACGTATAACCAAACCGCCATCACCCGAATCCATCATTTTCCTTAATTACCATTAAAATATCCAAATAATTAGTTAAACATCGAAATTATTAATTATTTCCCCACCGATTACTTACAGTTACCCATTTATCGACTTATTATAACGAATGAAAACGGTCGAAGCGACTTCGAAACAGAGCCACGAACAGAAACACCGTCGAATAGAAGACGCTCAAAAAGTAAACAAAGCCTGACGTCACACTTCCTCCGATGTCTGTCAAACATTCGGTGATTCCCGTCTTAATACGTGAGTTAGTACTGATTATATAGACTATATATAGACTGTAAAATCCCTCTATAGACTGTATATTCTGTATAGACTGTATGCAGACTGTATATTGACCATAGAGTACATAGAAGGGCCACTGCAGCCTGAACTTGTAGGGACGATCTCGGCTTCGATCAGTTACAAGTTACAGACTACAGGCTGTGTATAGACTGTATATAGACTGTATATAGGCTGTATATAGACTGCATATTTGCTTTGGGGTAAAGCCTGACAACAGTTGCGCCGCCTGGTTCCCGCCAGTCGCCGACCTGATAGGTTACCGCCTTTTTTGGGGGGCGGTCCTGGTCAGGGCAGTCGCCGAGCCGATAGGTTACCGCCTTTTTAGGGGGGTCCAGTTCAGGGCACGTCGCCCCCCCCCAAAGTGAGGAGGTTGGGTAGGTAAGAAGATGTGGTGAGGAGGAGGTCAGGAGGACCGACCGGGCATGGGCGTGGGCATGAGAGGAAAGGGGAGGTGAGGAGGAGGAGGTCAATTTTCGTCTGAGGAGGAACCTGCCCCGGTCGATGCCTGGCGGGAATCGGGATACAGGCATCCTGTAGCCTACAGGAATGAGACCCTGTAGAAACCTGTAGCCTCCAGTAATGAGACCCTGAGAGCCTCCAGTAATGAGACCCTGTAGAAACCTATAGCCTCCAGTAATGAGACCTGTAGAAACCTGTAGCCTCCAGTAATGAGACCCTGTGAAACCTGTGGCCTCCAGTAATGAGACCCTGTAGAAACCTGTAGCCTCCAGTAGTGAGACCCTGTAGAAACCTGTAGCCTCAGTAATGAGACCCTGTAGAAACCTGTAGCCTCAGTAATGAGACCCTGTAGAAACCTGTAGCCTCCAGTAATGAGACCCTGTAGAAACCTGTAGCCTCCAGTACTGAGACCCTGTAGAAACCTGTAGCCTCCAGTAATGAGACCCTGTAGAAACCTGTAGCCTCCAGTACTGAGACCCTGTAGAAACCTGTAGCCTCCAGTACTGAGACCCTGTAGAAACCTGTAGCCTCCAGTAATGAGACCCTGTAGAAACCTGACCTCCAGTAGTGAGAGCCTGTAGAAACCTGTAGCCTCCAGTACTGACCCTGACCCACCCTGTAATGAGACCCTGTGAAACCTGGCCTCCCTGTGTGGCCTCAGTGGACCCTGTAGAAACCTGTAGCCTCCAGTAATGAGACCCTGCTAGAAACCTGTGGCCTCCAGTAATGAGACCCTGTGAAACCTGTAGCCTGTAATGAGACCCTCCAGAAACCCTGAGCCTCCAGTAATGAGACCCTGTAGAAACCTGTAGCCTCCAGTAATGAGACCCTGTAGAAACCTGTAGCCTCCAGTAGTGAGACCCTGTAGAAACCTGTAGCCTCCAGTAATGAGACCCTATAGAAACCTGTAGCCTCCAGTAGTGAGACCCTGTAGAAACCTGTAGCCTCCAGTAATGAGACCCTGTAGAAACCTGTAGCCTCCAGTAATGAGACCTGTGAAACCTGTAGCCTCCAGTAATGAGACCCTAGAAACCTGTAGCCTCCAGTAGTGAGACCCTGTAGAAACCTGTAGCCTCCAGTAATGAGACCCTATAGAAACCTGTAGCCTCCAGTAGTGAGACCCTGTAGAAACCTGCAAGCCTCAGTAATGAGACCCTATAGAAACCTGTAGCCTCCAGTAATGAGAGAGCCTGTAGAAACCTGTAGCCTCCAGTAATGAGACCCTGTGAAACCTGTAGCCTCCAGTAATGAGACCCTGTGAAACCTGTAGCCTCCAGTAGTGAAACCTGTAGCCTCCAAATGAGACCCTGAGAAACCTGTAGCCTCCAAGTGAGAGCCTGTAAAACCTGTAGCCTCCAGTAATGAGACCCTGTAGAAACCTGTAGCCTCCAGTAGTGAGAGCCTGTGAAACCTGTAGCCTCCAGTAATGAGACCCTGACCCTGTAGCCTCCAGTAAACCTGTGTAGCCTCCAGTAATGAGACCCTATAGAAACCTGTAGCCTCCAGTAGTGAGACCTGTGAAACCTGCCAGCCTCCAGTAATGAGACCCTATAGAAACCTGTAGCCTCCAGTAGTGAGACCCTGTGAAACCTGTAGCCTCAGTAAACCCTGTAGAAAACCTGTAGCCTCCAGTAATGAGACCCTGTAGAAACCTGTAGCCTCCAGTAATGAGACCCTGCTGAAACCTGTCCAGCCTCCAGTAATGAGACCCTGTAGAAACCTGTAGCCTCCAGTAGTGAGAGCCTGTAGAAACCTGTAGCCTCCAGTAATGAGACCCTATAGAAACCTGTAGCCTCCAGTAGTGAGAGCCTGTAGAAACCTGTAGCCTCCAGTAATGGGACCCTATAGAAACCTGTAGCCTCCAGTAGTGAGAGCCTGTAGAAACCTGTAGCCTCCAGTAATGAGACCCTATAGAAACCTGTAGCCTCCAGTAATGAGACCCTGTAGAAACCTGTAGCCTCCAGTAATGAGACCCTGTAGAAACCTGTAGCCTCCAGTAATGAGACCCTGTAGAAACCTGTAGCCTCCAGTAATGAGACCCTGTAGAAACCTGTAGCCTCCAGTAATGAGACCCTGAAAACCTGTAGCCTCCAGTAATGAGACCCTGTAGAAACCTGTAGCCTCCAGTAATGAGACCCTGTAGAAACCTGTAGCCTCCAGTAATGAGACCCCTATAGAAACCTGTAGCCTCCAGTAATGAGACCCTGTAGAAACCTGTAGCCTCAGTAATGAGACCCTGTAGAAACCTGTAGCCTCCAGTAATGAGACCCTGTAGACCTGTGGCCTCCAGTGAGTGAGGGCCTGTAGAAACCTGTAGCCTCCAGTAGGTGAGACCCTGTAGAAACCTGTAGCCTCCAGTAATGAGACCCTGTAGAACCTGTAGCCTCAGTAATGAGACCCTATAGAAACCTGTAGCCTCCAGTAATGAGACCCTGTAGAAACCTGTAGCCTCCAGTAGTGAGAGCCTGTAGAAACCTGCAGCCTCCAGTAATGAGACCCTGTAGAAACCTGTAGCCTCCAGTAATGAGACCCTGTAGAAACCTGTAGCCTCCAGTAGTGAGAGCCTGTAGAAACCTGCAGCCTCCAGTAATGAGACCCTGTAGAAACCTGTAGCCTCCAGTAATGAGACCCTGTAGAAACCTGCCTGTAGTGAGGCCTGTAAAACCTGTAGCCTGTAATGAGACCCTGTGAGAAACCTGTAGCCTCCAGTAATGAGACCCTGTAGAAACCTGCCCAGCCTCCAGTAATGAGACCCTGTAGAAACCTGTGCCTCAGTAATGAGACCCTGTAAACCTGTAGCCTCCAGTAGTGAGAGCCTGTAGAAACCTGTAGCCTCCAGTAATGAGACCCTGTAGAAACCTATAGCCTCCAGTAGTGAGCCTGTAAAAACCTGTAGCCCCAGTAATGAGACCCTGTAGAAACCTGTAGCCTCCAGTAATGAGACCCTGTAGAAACCTGTAGCCTCCAGTAATGAGACCCTGTAGAAACCTGTAGCCTCAGTAGTGAGACCTGTAGAAACCTGTAGCCTCCAGTAATGAGAGCCTGTAGAAACCTGTAGCCTCCAGTAATGAGACCCTGTAGAAACCTGTAGCCTCCAGTAATGAGACCCTGTAGAAACCTGTAGCCTCCAGTAATGAGACCCTGTAGAAACCTGTAGCCTCCAGTGTAATGAGACCCTATAGAAACCTGTAGCCTCCAGTAATGAGACCCTGATAGAAACCTGTAGCCTCCCAGTAATGAGACCCTATAGAAACCTGTAGCCTCCAGTAATGAGACCCTGTGAAACCTGTAGCCTCCAGTAATGAGACCCTATAGAAAACCTGTAGCCTCCAGTAATGAGACCCTGTAGAAACCTGTAGCCTCCAGTAATGAGACCTATAGAAACCTGTAGCCTCCAGTAAAGACCCTGTAGAAACCTGTAGCCTCCAGTAATGAGACCCTATAGAAACCTGTAGCCTCCAGTAATGAGACCCTATAGAAACCTGTGGCCTCCAGTAATGAGAGCCTGTAGAAACCTGTAGCCTCCAGTACTGAGACCCTATAGAAACCTGTAGCCTCCAGTAATGAGACCCCTATAGAAACCTGTAGCCTCCAGTAATGAGACCCTGTAGAAACCTGTAGCCTCCAGTAATGAGACCCTGTAGAAACCTGTAGCCTCCAGTAATGAGAATAGAAAAACCTGTAGCCTCCAGTAATGAGAGCCTGTAGAAACCTGTAGCCTCCAGTAATGAGACCCTATAGAAACCTGTAGCCTCCAGTAATGAGACCCTATAGAAACCTGTAGCCTCCAGTAATGAGACCCTATAGAAACCTGTAGCCTCCAGTAATGAGACCCTATAGAAACCTGTAGCCTCCAGTAATGAGAGCCTGTAGAAACCTGTAGCCTCCAGTAATGAGACCCTGTAGAAACCTGTAGCCTCCAGTAATGAGACCCTGTAGAAACCTGTAGCCTCCAGTAATGAGACCCTATAGAAACCTGTAGCCTCCAGTAATGAGACCCTATAGAAACCTGTAGCCTCCAGTAATGAGACCCTATAGAAACCTGTAGCCTCCAGTAATGAGACCCTATAGAAACCTGTAGCCTCCAGTAATGAGACCCTGTAGAAACCTATCGCCTAAAGTTAACATTAGCCAGAGTAAATCATTAAGATATAAAATGTTACTCATTTAGACTGTCTTCAGTTACAGTAGGCCAGGCTAGGCTACAGGGTACAATCTACAGGCTGCCTGGAACCTGTTTTACCAGACCCCATAGGAGGCTATGGCCTGTAGGGTAGCCTAGTACAGTACTGCCATAACCCTTTAAGTTAATCATAAGAATAACATTGAGAATATCCATTTATGCAGGTTTAGCATACAGTCTACGGGCTACAGTCTGCTGTAGACTATAATACACCTGTGTAAATGAATATTTTCAATAATATTTTTATGATTAACTTCTAGAGTTATGGCACTCCTAAGCTACCTTGTAGGCCACAGCCTTCTATGGAATCTGGTAAAACATGCTAAAGGAAGCCTGTAAACTGTAGGCTGTAGCTTAGCCTGGGCCTACTGTAACCAAAAACAGTCTAAATGAATGATATTTTATGATATCGTTATGATTTACTCACTAGCTAATGTTAAGTGTAGGCCATAGGTTTCTATAGGGTCTCATTACAGGAGGCTACAGGATGCTTGTATTCTGTAGCCTGGCCTACTGTAGCCTAAGACTGTCTAATTAAATGTTACTTTAAAATTTCTTAATGATTTCACAGAGGGTTTACGGCAATTTAATCTAAAGCCTAGGTTAGGCTGTAGCCCTATGGCCTAGGTTATTTTTTCAATTGATTAAAAGACGAGAGTAGAGGAGGATTTATGCTATGAGATAACTGTAGTGAAAATTGCGTCATTCACCATTACGTGTGAGTTCTCCAGTCTTGTAGTTTGGCTATCCATGGTCTTGGGTTTAAGTTCCCTTGCCTAAGCGGGTATTAACCCTGTATGTATCCACCTTTACGCGTCACCTACTCCGAGGTGCTAGTACTAAACATGGGGGAACCTCCTTGGGACGGTGTGTTTAGTACTAGCCCCTCGGCGATCAAAGTGTTATATACAAATGGGTGCATGTAATACTTTGATCCACGAGTGATGCATAAATCAGGCGTTTATCCTCTTTTCCGTTCACATTCCTGTTTTTTCAAAAAGTGCGTAGGACAGGCCGATGAGGAAGCAAAGGTTGCTTGGTGGATTATCAGGAAAGTGCCTTCACCTAATTTTTTCCATCTGAGTGTTTTATTTCTAAATCCATCCTGACTGTCCTCCCCAGCTGTGGCAAACTTGGTGGATTTATTTCGCTTTACAAGGTGCGCTGGCTCCACCTTGTCGACCAGTTGTTTCCGGCATTTGTTTTTTTTTCAGTGAATTTGGTAACGTTTACTTAAACTCTCAACAATTTTTGTTAATTTAAATACTGTTGTTTATTGTCCTGTTGATTTTTACAGAGTTCCTGTTATTAGTTTTGATACTGATTTGTTCCTACAAATATACAAGCCGTCGGTCCTTTACAATAGGAATTGCTTTCAGCGCAGCTGGAAACAGCCATTTAACTTAAAAACAAGGTGATGAAGTACGTAGTTAACTACCGACTGTGGGCGGGAGTCCCACCCACCCAGTCGATATACACCCACTTTGCTTTTGGCCTTTGGCAAGGAAGGATGTGTGCTCTTTTCCTCTCTGCCTGCCTTTTGACTTTGTTTATATTTTAGCGTATTGTTGATATTGTTGATATATGATTGCAACGTGTTATAATTTATGCAAGTGCAGCTCCTTGTTTTACTCTTGAGTTTACGCTTTCAGTATTCTGATAAGTGGTTCATACTGATATACGTAAACCCTGCAACTTTTATTAGCCATTGGTGTGTCAAACTGGTCTTATCGTTGCCAAGGCAATGAGCTTAAACTGGGTTTTTTTTCACCCCACTCATGTGATTTCCTCTGTGCACATTCTCTCGGGGAGAATTTTATTCCTTCGCTGTACGAAGGAAGGTTTGTATGCTGAACTTTTCTGTGACATTTGTGATGTTTTAGTATTGTTCAGCTGTAGTAGAGCTCGAGTGTCTGGGAAGTAAGGGTTCTCTCGCTGGCAGTTCTTGCAGTATTGCCCTGTATGTTGGTGATTGCTCTTTCTGACTCGTCTAAGGGTATGAAGCAACACCTGATTGATTGGGTTCCCACGGAACCCGTGGCTCGACTCGGTGAGAGAGAGAGTCCAGAGTGTGTCCAGTCATTTCTCCTTCACATTCCCCCAAAGGAATGCTGTAAGGGTCCCGGGAGAGCGATGGTACTGTGGCAGAAGTCGAAGAAGAGAATAGTTTCATCATTGTCATCTTCGCCTTCATTGACATGGTGCTCTCCCATGTCTTTGGACTTGGGAACCGTGTTGCAGGTCTCTCCGAGACCTTGCAACCTGGGAGCACCAGGTGCATGGGTCTCCTCATATATGACACATTGAAGAGGTAACACGTGTTTCCTATGCTACTACCAGGAAGGTTTTTTTCCCAGACTAGTTTGAACCTGCCCCCATGTTTCTTCGGACACTCGGGTGGAGAGAGCAACCGACGATTGTTGTGTACGCAACTCGGAAGCTCGGGTGCGCAAACCTTTAAGGAGAATTGTGTCACACCAGACACTTGAGTTTCTTTGAATCCTGGAGTTACCTTCACGGACTGGTATACTGTATCCTTCTTCTGCTCGAGTTTCCTCGGACATTCAAGTAGTGGGAGCAACCGATGATCGATTTGCTCATGACTCGGGAGCTTCAGATGCGCAAGTCTTGAGCTGGACTCGTGCCACCTCAGGTACTCGGGGTTTTTCAAAACCTGAAGCCACCCTTTACCAGTACCATGGAGTCGCCCTGTGGACTGGTATAGAGCCTACCTCTGCTCGAAATTCCTTAAATTCGCGGGTAATAGCAGCAACTGATGCACAAAAGACTTCCAAGGAGACCTGCGCCACCCTAGGTACTTGGATTTCTTAGAAACCCAGAGTTACCCTTCCCAGTACAGGCATTCCCTGGGTTACAGAGAGTTCGGCTTATGACGTTCCAAACTTACGACACTCTTCAATTACATTCATCAAAAATTATTTCCCAGGTTACAACGCATGTTCTGGGTTTATGACGCCGACGATACTGATCCAACGGAGGAAATGTGGCCCTAAAAGGCAAGAATGGTCAAAATTTGGAGGTTTTTGATGAAAAACTCAATAAAAATGCAGTTTACATTGTTTACAAGACACTCACATGATTAAAAGTAAGTTTTTCTTATGATTTTCAACAATATTTTGGGCTACAATAATTTTCAGCTTACAACACGGCGTCGGAATGGAATTCCCATCATAAACTGGGGACTGCCTGTGTTGTGGGTCACCCTCACAGGCTGGTGTAGGCTCCTCTATCACTGATGAACTTCCATGACTCCGATAAGGAGAGAGTGAGTGCTCAACATGCAAGCGCTCCCTCACCCCCTGCCAGTACTCTCCTGAGTACATGGCCAGGATCCTGTAACGGTGCAGCCAATTTGTGAGTCCGTGCACCTGGAGAAGCTGTCAACGAGTTGCCCATACAATCTTCTTGATGTGTGAAAAGTCAAGGCCTCAAAGAAGACTGGGCACATCTGAAGACATCCCTATTTACATGCCTGAGAATGTGCGATCGCTCCCCAGGTCAGCCCTCGCCTACATCGACGCTTATGAGCTGCTCACCTGGGGATAGCTTCCACTCACGTTTGCGTGAACAGCCTTCCTACTCGTTCCTGTACAGGAAGAGTGTTGGACCAATAGTGGAATTCGAGAATACATCGTCTTCTTCTTCATCTTCATCGTGTGCTGTCATCTCTCCTTCTTCCAAAGCTACAAAGTGAAGGAAGAAGAGGGGTGCCTCTTTCGACCCTAGAAGTCCCTTAGGGCTTCTGATGGCCAACCTTCTTCCACAGAGAAGGCTATGGGATCTCTTGCTGGTGGTACTACCGGTACTGCAACTCTCGAATGTCTATCTGGCACAGGAGCACTGTTGCCTGGGGTTCCATGGACCCCCAGTGCAACAGTGCCAGTCCTGGCAATCCTTCTTGGTGTGGTAAGGGTTCCCAGTCTACAGACCTGGACCCTACCAAGCAGAAAGAGTGAGTTCAGAGTGTGCGGCTCTTACTCAACCCCTGCCCACTCCCGTACACTTCTGTACGGGAATGGTGCAACTGTCCTTGATTGGTGACGTTGGCCCACCGGTCCGCTCATCTAGGAAAGGCAAGAGGGGATTCCCCATTCAGTCTTCTTCTCCTGAAGAGACCTCTACTTCTAGGAAGACTGTAGCATTTCTTTGGGATGACCCCATCCACATTCGCCTGTCGGGGCTTCGGACTCTGCCAGGTATGGCAAGGGTGCTATGTATCTCTCACTGGTCCCCTCAATCTCCTCGGAGTTTGCCAGGAACCAGGGACAGGACAGAACCAGTGTTCGGAACCAGGAATGTTCATTATCCCATCTCTTCCTGACCACAGTAGCCTATGCTCCAGATTTGGTCCGTGAAGTGGACGGGGGTATGCTTGAGTGGCAGAGGGATTACCAGGGGACTCTGGCAGATGTTTGGAGATCGTCTGTTGGATATGGCAGTTTATGACTTTCAGAAGGAAACTGTGGCTTTCCCTGCTGGCCGTTTGTCATCCATCGGAACTTTGGGGACATGTGAAATAACCCCAAGTCTCGATGGCCTTGCCATGGTCGAGATTGCTGAAAGGGTTGTGAACCACACCTCTCAACATGCTCCTGCCACGGGTTAAACTGTAACCCTCTCGTCTGCTGCTACTGCCGCTCCCATATGTAGGGGTGATCAGCTGCCCCCATGCCATCTTGAAAAGATGTTGAGGAAGAGAAGTTGCAATCATCGTCTTCGTCTTCATCTGCTGCTGCTCCCTCACCATCTTCAGATGCTTGGTGGCCATATCACACACCTTGCTGAGGTATCGTGATTCGGGAGCTGAAGTGGATGGGTCTCCAAGATTTCCGAGGTTAGTCCTGTGCCTGCCTCGTACCGGGTTTCTTCAGACTTTCGGGTAGAGGAAGCTCCTGTGGATTGTTCTGGACGTGATTCGTGAGCTTCGAGTCACTCCGTGTACTCGGGTTTTGCCAAAACCTTGAGTTTCACAAACCAGTACTGGAGACTCCGCTCCTTAAACTTGTCGGGTTAAAAATGAAGACTTACTCCAGGGATTGACGAAATGCTAAATAAATTAATTAAGCATTTGCATCACAGCTTGACATCAGATTGGTTACAATTATGAGGGATGAGTATACAGTAATAATTTGTTCCTACTGGAATCCAAACCATCGCATTTTATGCTGGAGTAATCTTTCGTGTTAGTTGGAATCAGCTGTTGAAACTTGGTAACAATGTATAGCTCACTGGTGGCCTAAGACCCCTTGCTTACCTGCCATCCCTTGTAGAGGAGTGGTGCTGTCAGTGTACCTCACACAGTGAACTGTAGGTATTACTTGAGGTTCTTTGCAGTATCCCTTCGGCCCCTAGCTGCTATAACCCCTTCCATTCCTTTTACTGTTCCTCCATTCATATTCTCTCTTCCATCTTACTTTCCTCAACCCTCTCCTGACAGTTGTTTCATAGTGCCTCTTCAACTGCAAAAGGTTTTCCTCTTGTTACGCCTTTCAGACCACTTCATTCCTCTCGGTTTCCTTTTCAGCACTGAAGACCTCATCAGGGGTCCCAGCACTTGCTTGGCCTTTAGTCTGAATTCTATACTGTAGTCTGTTCCATTCCTTTGATTCACCTGTTCACCTGACGACGCTAAGCACTTTTTCTTCGGCCATCATTGAGAGACGATGTTTTGCTGTGCTCCTACTAACTGCTATATTGGAACTTGTGGTTACTGTATTTTATGAGTGTTAGTTCCTACACAAATACAAACCTTGGATCTTTTCTTACACAAATACAAACCTTCGATCTGTACGTAAGATTTTGCTTGTGATGTGAGCTGAAACAGCCGTTAACTTTCAGACAGGTTCGTTAGCCCCACCCACTCATCGGTCTGCACTCCACTTTCCTTTTGGCCGCTGTCGTGTGAAGACGTCTATGCACTTCTCTGCCGGACTGCTGTTCGGCTTGCTTTCTCTTGTTGTTTTTTGTGTACTGTATATGAAAGTGTGTATTTGTTTGCTTTGTATCTACAGTCGACCCCCTGTATTCTTGGGGGATGAGTACCGCAACCCACCATGAATAGGTAAAAAACGCAAATACTTGACACCCGTCTAAAAACACTCATAACTGCCTATTTTGATAGTTCTGACACCAAAAACCCCTCTTATAAACACTTATACCTGAGTATTTTAATAGCTTTATCACAAAAAATGCATTTAGCCACGAAAATGATATGAAAACTAAGTAATTATTGAATATTTCTCTGTGAAAAATACAATAGGTTGTTTCCACAAATAATGCATATGCATATACTGCCCAGAAAAATCCCGTGGTCTTTACTCACCTGCTGGGGTCCACTGTACAGCCCCCAGCAAGTCCGTAACTTGATGCTGGGGATCTTCTTACCTGTCCCCTCCACCCCTTGTTAGGGTTTCCTGGAATCTGGACAGGCAAAGAGTCTGTAGGTTTTCCAACAGGGTGAAGTTTGCTGGGAAAAAGAAGAGAGAGAAGAAAGTTTCCGGGACATCAGATCACGCTCCCATCCCAGCCCCCGCCATACTGTTGACTCCTAAGGGAGCAGTTTTTCACTCTGGGTTTTGGTCATCGTCAGGAAAGCCAGTGATGAATGTTGACTGGTTTAACTGCTCAAGTGGTAGATTCACTAGGATGTCCTCAGGAGGACTCTGGCAAGGAGATGCTAACCTGGTTAGAGGTGTTGTGGATGACCAAGGGGCTCTGGGAGTTATGACCCCTATCCTGTTGATGGTTTGATCTCTCACTTGAAGGCCCCAATGGCCTCAGTAAAGACTTTTACAGTTACTGGTGTCTGCAGAGGGCTTTTGCCCACAAATGGTCTTTCCTTGGTGTCATCCAAGGCCTGCTGCGGAAGAAGTTAAGAAGAGGAATGATCCAGGAAGAGCCAGTAAGTGAAGAAAAAGGCTTTCCCTGTAAGAAGTCCCACAGTTCTTCAGACCAGTCTTCTACGGAGAAGGCTATAGGGTCACTTTTGAACTGCAGCTCCTATTGCCACCGCATAGGAGCAACCACTGCCTGGGTTCCACGGACCCCTGGTGCACTGGTTGGGCAGTAAGGTTGCCAGCTGCTACCATTTGAGAGAGCATGCAGGCATGTTGTCACCCCCTTCCCATTCTCCTAAGGGAACAAGTTTGGAATGATGATCTTGGAAGACTGTAGCACATCTTCGTGATAGCCTCCATTCGCATTCGCGTGAACTGGACCACTCTCTCGACCTGCTTCCACCATGGGTTGACGACTGTTCTTGGGGCAGCCCCAGTTCCGGTAAGGATGCTAGGGATCTCTTACCTGTCCTCTCCACCCCTTTGGCTGGACAGGCCTACGGTTTTAGGACCCCTGAATCCCAGCCCGATAATGAACCCAGTCTCAAGTGGTAGAGAGTTGACCCAGGGGCTCTGGCAAGATCCTGGAGCTTGACCTGTAAGGACTTGAGGGCCCTATGCCTCAGAACTCGGACACTTGAGTTGCAGAGGAGTTTTTCTGGAGATTGTCCATTTGATACAGCAAACGAGTCCCTTGCCATTGAGGCCAGGTCTCGATGGGCTTGCCAAGGTTCTCTCTGTGTCTCTTGTGCAGGAGAACTCTCCTGGGTCTAGCTCATCGTGCAAGACACTTACTCAGTCTCTCACTCGCCAGAGGAGATACTGTAATAAAATCTCGCCGAGAGGCCTTGCTGACCAAAGAGGTGTCCGGGCCTGTCTGTGGTTCACTAGGCAGTGGCCAAGACCTCTGGGTCTCTGCATGACACTTGCAGCCTGCCTTTCTGGTCAGGCTGGCTCTTCCTCTTCAGGCCCAAGAAAGTCCCAGACTTCAAAGGGTTAACGCAAGAACACCCAGTCTTCTTCTGCCCTTGCTAGGAAGGGTGCGTAGCAGCTCTCCTTTCAGATCCCTGGCCGGCCTGGGGAAGGGGGCAAGGGTAAGAAGAAGGGGAAGGTCACTGGTATGGCATCCCTTTCCCACCTGCTGCCATTGATGAGGGTGTACTTGCCGAGCCATTGGGCAACATAGCAGTGATACAGAATGGAAACCTTCGAGTTCCCTCCACCCCTCACCAACGTTCCTGGCTGACTGACAGACCTTGCTCTATGGGAAGAGGTGAAGGCAATGCTGAAGAAGGCACTGTAGAAGTCAGGACAGATTGGTCTCTGGGGGTTTTACAGCCATCTTTTTCATGTAGGAGACGACAGATGTGGAGACTGGTCATAGACCTTCCTCCCCTGAACCGATTCGTTCACCAGACTCAATTCAAGATGGAAACGGTACGGTCAGTACTCGGTGTCATCATGGAGTTTGACTTCATGCTTTCTGTGGACTTTAGGATGGATATTTTCAAATACCTATACTCTAGTTGCTCCATTACAGAGACAGACTTCTCAAATTTTGTCTTGACCTGACAGTCCTGTTCGATTTCGAAAAGTCCCATCACACACCCAAGCAGAGCGTAAGTATCTAGGCAAGCTGAATCTAGAGTCTACCCTTCAGAGTCAAGTATCAGAGGGGCAACGCAGTTATTCCTGTCTTGGCAGGAACAACAGCTCGGCAGTGACGACAGACACTTCCACATAAATATTCCGAAGCTCAAGGTGGCATTTTAGCCTGATGAGTTTCAGGATCGAGTGATGGTACACTCCATGGTGTTGATGAACTACAGTACCCTCATCACCATGGTAGTAGCATACACCAACAAGCAGGGGGTGAGGAGTGGTTTCCCTTCAGCTCCACATGTTGGCGGTGCAGGTGCACGAGTGGCAGTAGCACACTCGCTAGAGCTGTCAGCCAGGTACATTTCCAGGAGCCAGGGGTCAGGTGATAGGGACATCCCCCCACACCCAGACATTGCGGAAGATTTCCAATCTTTGAGACCTCCCAACGATAGATCTCTTTGCAACCAGACGCAACAGAAGCTGCTGGATTCTGTCTTATCATATCTGAACCATGGACAGTTATAGAAGACATCTTCCAACACCCATGGGACAATGTTGCGGTCTACGCCCTTCCTCCATTTTGTCTGATTCATCGGGTGGTCAACAGGGTCAAGGTCACTCAGAATCACAGGATGACTCTGGTGGCTCCCAAGTAGCCACATGCCGAGTGGTATCCAGACCTGGTAGCTCTACTGTCCGGTTGAGCTATTCTGCGGCAGGTAGCAGACTTCCTCGTCCCTCCTCGCTGAGAGAGGCTTCTCTCTATCTCAGCTTGTTGAGATATAGGGGACAGTTGAACATCCCATATGTTCAGCTGCCCTCCCCAAATCCTCTTTAAGGGCGTCGATCTCCTTTTCTCATGAGAGATCTACATGCTGATGAGTATCTTTGAACAGTCTTGACCTCCCCTTAGAGTCGTTGGACAGGAATCTGACCCTCAAGACTGTGTACCTGCTTGTTCTCCTTCCTTTGCTTTACATGATCGGGAAAAAGAGGGCATGGACAAGAGAGTTGGTGAGCCACATGGCCTTCGATGCTATCACCAAGGAGTAGGATCTGTCATGCTTGAATTTGTCCCGAATTGTGAGCAAAGACTCAGAATCCTTGTGTCCCTGACACCAGATTCGAGTCCCTCTTGGTCCCCCCCAAAGGACCTGGTTGGTAGTGATCATTACGAAATACTACTGTGTTCAGTTAGTGCTGCAGTACTATCTTAAGAGGACTCAACATCTCAAACCTGAGTGTCGACAACTTCGTTAGTACTGGTCCGACCCATAAGAAAGAAGTGTTCAAGAACACGATTTCTTTCTGGCTTGAGACAATCAAGCAGATGTACTCGCCTGACCTTGAAACTCTGTAGAAAGGAGTATGTTCAGAGCAGACTTCACAAGGTTCAAGGAATTTCGGTCTGTCCCCCATCAAACGGGCGCATTCAGGAAGAACGTGTTGGTTCCACAGGTAAAGATATTTTAGGGCGGGAGTGTGGTCACAAAACCACATTCATGTCCCTCTACCTTCAGGACATTGCCCCTGGGTCCATGGAAAATTTTTCCTTGGGTCCTGTGGTGGGTGCTAAACAATTTGAGTAGCTCACCCAGCTCCCTTTACTAGAGGGATAAGCAAAATGCATCTCGCCTAAGGTGTTCTGTTGCAAGGAGAGAATTTTTAGTGAGTGACTGGCTTCCTCCCTTTCTTTTTTATACCCTTCCTGTCCCGTAGTTCAGAGGGACAGTTGAACAAAAAATTTTTCCCAAAGTTCCACCAATCACGTGCTAGATGAGCATGCAATGCAGGTGAGCTACATAAAGAAGTGAGTACTGCATCATAATCTTTAAGTCTGTAGATTAATAGATGCAAGTGCTGGTTCCACAGGTAATAAGGGCTCTCTCTAGCAAGGGAGAGGGGGCTGACAATAAAATGAAACCTGTTGGTTTTATTAGCCTTTATTGTCTCCAATACTGTGGATGTTCATCCGAGCCCTTTTGAATCAGTGACTCTATTCATACCCATTTTGCTCTTTAGTGTTTGAAATATTCATACCCATTTTGCTCTTTAGTGTTTGAAAGGCTGTTTCTTGTTCATCCTTCCATTCATAATTAATATCTTTTTGGTAAGTTCTGTTAAAGGTTTGGCTATAGTAGCAAAACCCTTTATAAAAGGTGTATAATAACCTACCATACCTAAGAACCTTCTTAATGCTTTCAAATAGTGGGAGCGTGGTAATCAATTATTGCCTTTATTTTGCCTGCTTGCAGGTGCAGTCCATCTTCACTAATTACATGACCCAAGTATTCTAAGGATTTCATCAGGAATTGACATTTATTTTTAGTCCTGCAATTCTTAATCTCTCTAGGACCATTTCTGATGTTCTGAGGTGACTTTCTAAGTCTTTGCTAAAAATGATTACATCATCTAAGTATACTGCAACATTCTCTATGTCCCCTAGAATTTGTGGCATGGATCTGACAAATGTTAATGGGGCTGATGTTATTCCAAATGGCATTACTTCAACCTGTAAATGTTCTTTATGTGTGCTGAGGGTTGTGAATGGTTTCGATTCTTCATCTAGAGGTACTTGCCAATATCCACTAAGCAAATCAAAGGATGAAAATATTTTGGCCCCTCCTAATTGAGCTAACATGTCTTGGATTACTGGCATCAACATTCTATCTGGAATCGTGTTGGAATTTAACTTTCTGTAATCTGTTACAGGTCTCCAACTACCATCTTTCTTTGGAATAAGTAACAATGGTGAATTATATGGAGATTTAGAAGGAATTACTACTCCATCTTCTTTCATTTCCTCTATCAGCTTGTCAACTATGGGTCTCTGGCTTATTGGGAATCTGTAATTAGGAATAAAATGGCTTAAGCGCCATCATCTGACAAAATTCTATGTTGCAGAACATTTGTTCTTCCTAGTATATCTCCTTCTATAGCTATTACATTTCTGTATTTTCCCTAACACCGAATTAACTTGTGTCTATTTTCTGGAAAATCCATTTTGTTTACTTCTGAACTTAATTGAGAATTTTGGCCAGTTATAGAAAAAAATGCCTTTTCTTCTACCGTTAGTAAAGGATTGTTAATGGGAATTCTATGCAAAACACAATACCTGTGTATAAGGTTAGTCCGTTGTCTGAATAGTTTTGTACATAAACTTCGAAATTATCACCATTTATATAGACAAGCGAGTTATCCATCCTGACAAAATCTGGTAATTCTTCATTTAATAATAGGGTAATCTTACCCCTTACATCTTCTTTTGGTCTCAAATATATCTTTGTTAAACATTTTGGATACAAAGTTACTGCTCTGTTAAGTATGAATTGTACTTTATTATCATCAGCTGTGCTAACACAACATATTTCTTCTCAACATATTTCTTCTTCTTTTGTGTCTGAAAAATAACAAAGTTCTGCATCTCCGGTGGTTTTTTCCATTACTTCTGTTGTACTGTTTATTTCTGATCTTTTTATTTTATCTAAGAGTAATACTGCATTTAGTATTTTTCTCTCATAATTCATTACTACATTGCTGCAGTCATAAGTACAGGCCCCTTGATTTTCGTGAGATTCAGTGTTTTGGTGATTACCATTATTCATATCTGAGTAATTATTGATATTGGAGTATGTATCATTTATATGTGTATTGTTGAGACGTGCACTTCTCAACAATTCTGCATTCTGGGATCGTGTGAATTCCTCTTTTCTATCTATTTTCATTTTATCTTTGCTTGCTATGGTTATTTACCTGTCTTTCTGGTATCGTTCATTTCGCTTGTCAAAACTGTCTCAGACAAATTGATCAGGTTTAGGTGAAACTTTTCTTCGTCAAGCGTAAAGCATAAGCTCTTTAGACTATCTTGTTTCAGGCTAATCTTGCCTTCACTACAATCTAATATCATTCCACATCTCCTCATTGATCTAAATGAAAATATTACTTGTGCGGGAAAAAATGTGTCTTCTAAAACTAGGAAGTTTTCAATAAATTTGTGATAATATATCAACTTCTAGGTTCACATTCCCAAGACTTTTAATCTGTTTCCTGATACTCCTTCTATTACTCTACTTTGACTCTCAATCTGAGTTTCTGCAATGCCTAAATATCTAGTTAAAGTTATTTTATCAGTTATATTTACAGTGCTACCTGAATCAATGAGTACTGTGCATGTCTTTCCATTTATTGGAATTTTTACCATAGGTAGATCCTTTCCATTTATTCTTTCCTCTTCCATGGAAAATATTACTTTGTTGTGTAAATAGGAAAATGCAGATGAACCTTCATTTCCCATTGTAACTTTTTCTTCTTTTTTCCGTTTCATCCCCTTGAAGTGGTTCACTTTCTTTACTCTGTAGAGGGTTAATTGTCACTGGTCGGATGCTTTATTTATTTTCGGGCGACGGTTACGTATCTCTACAGTTTCTGTATTGGTTTCCTTATTATTGAACCAACAGTACTTGGTCAAAATGCCCGATCTTTTTGCAAGCTGCACAGATTTTTGGCTCTCTGCATTCATTAGTGGAATGATTTGTACACCCACAGTTTTCACATGTTATTTTTGGTCTAGCCCCTTGAGCTGTATAAATCTCTGGTTTTGAATTATTCATGTTGGGATATTGACTAGTATGATATCTCGTAGGTGGACCGTGGAAGTGTCCATTCCTCGATGCATTCTGTCTTCCTTCTGGTTTGGATCCCACCTTTTCAGGTATTTGTTGATGGATTTATACTTAATGCCAACAAAATTTTTGCTCAAGCTCACTTATATTTGAAGGAGTGGGTTAGCAATAGCGAGTCTATACAAACTATTGCTGCTGCTTATCATATTGAAGCCAAACAAAAACCAATTTATAAAGTATTGGGATTAAATTGGGATAAAATTAAAGACGTCTTAACTATCAATCCAACTCATATTAATAAAACAAGTCAAACAAAGAGAGAAATTCTCAGTACCATTGCCCAAATATACGATCCATTGGGATTGCTTCTCCCTGTTACTATGAAAGCGAGGATATTTTTACAGAAATTGTGGAAGGAACATCTGGATTGGGACGAACAACTCATGAACCCGCTACAAGAGGAATGGACTGAATTACGCAAGGACTTAGAGAAGTGTCTTGAAATATCTTTTCCTAGGAGTGCTAGCCTGGGAACTGTTGATAACTTGCACATATTCTGTGATGCTAGCAAAACTTCATATGGTTGTGTGGCCTATAGAGCAAATGGTGAAAACCTAATATACTATGGCAGTAGAGGATGCCCATTAAGGAATTAATAATTCCGAAATTGGAATTAATGGCATTGTTGCTAGGAGCAAGAATAGCCAATTTATTATTGACTCCTTTGATGAAAAGGAGTTTAAATAATTATATGTCTGGTCAGACAGTAAGTCAGTTCTTAGCTGGATTGTATCCAGTAATGTTCTTGTCAGGCTTAGAGAAACAGAGTAATTGAGATTAACTTCTTGATTCTCAAATAACTTATCTTATTTAATTTCATCTGAAAATCCAGTGATTGGTTGATTAATGGAATGAGAGGGCTGAAGTGTTAGCAAAAACTCCTGTTGGTGGAGGGACCCCCTTGGTTAAAAAATCACACTCTGCCAATCGATAGGTCATGGGTGGGGAGTACACATATGCAGGGTGAACAGGACATTGTAGTCAACGTTGTAGGGGACATAGATGAAACACGTCTGCTGGATTGGGAAAGATTCAGCAGAGCTGACAAAGTCTTTAAGACCATAGCTTGGATAATGCGCTTTATAAAGAATTGCAAACTATCAACCAATGACAGAAAAACTGGTGGTTTGACTCTGGAAGAGTTACAAGAAGCAAAGGTTAAAACAATTGTTCTCGTGCAGAGAGAGTACTTTCCAGAAGAGTATAAAGCCCTGAAGAGGGAGGTAACAAACCAAAAATTGACATTAATTCGCCAGTTGAATTTGTTTTTGGATAATAATGTAAGATGTGAGGCAGGTTGGAACACGCAACACTGCCTGAAGAAGTCAAATTTCCTACCCACGCCAAAGGGTTGTGCTCTGGAGTAAGTTAATAATAAGACGACATCATGTGATGCAAGCACACATGTAAGGAACGCCATTGTAGCTAGTGTAAGACAGGAGTTCTGGATTCCACAGCTGCGAATAACTGGTCAAGAGCGCATACATCACGTGATCTGTAAGAAAGTTCAAGGAAAACCATATAGAACTAATATAATACCCCCATTGCCGGAATTCGCGGTACAATCGGAAACAACTTTGTTACGGGAGTAGATTACACCGGGCGCAGGGATAAGAAGGGAAGCAAATTCGAAAAGGTGTATGTCGTACCATTCACATGCCCGATCACCAGGGGTATACATCTGGAAGTAGTCAGGAAATCAGTCCGCTGACTCATTCCTCATGGCTCGGAAGTTTTAGCAGCCGTAGCGCTTCCTTCATCACGTTACACAATGCTACACTACTTGCAGCAGCATCTGAATATCTGGAAACAATGGTACAGCCCCTTTTCAAAAAACATCTGGAGAACATCGAGGTAAGTGGAAATTTATACCAGCAAGAGCACTTTGTTTCTGGTGCAATCTAGAGAGACTGATTGGACTATTGGAAGAATCTGTATGAAGAAGGTGGTCGTAATGCAGCCTTCTCTCAGTTATGAGGAATTATCCTGCATTTTGGTGGAATTGGAATCTATCATAAATGACAGGCCACTAAGCTACACATCGGGACCTTGATCAGAAGGAGATTTTAACACCTAATCATCTGATCTTGGGTAGAAATTAAGATCCTTTCCTGGGCGAAACAATTAATTGGGAGGACGTATCTGAAGATCCATTGTATAGTAAAACTGAAATTGTCGAAAAGAGATTCCTTTACATATCCAAATTGTGCGATCAATTATGGAAAAGATGGGAACATGAATATTTGGTTTCTTTAAGAGAAACTCATCGAATTATCCAACATAATTTTGGCCCAAAATAGAGATGTCGTCCTTGTACATGATGAAGGGCCAAGAAACAAATGGAAGCTGGGTCAGGTGATTCAGGTGTGCATGGGGTCTGACAATGTAGTGTTAGAGTAGCTACCCCTCAAAACCTCCCATGGCTGGGGATCATGCGCCCTATTGTGAAATTGTATCCGTTAGAGTTGTGGCAAGAAGTTGAGACTCCTGATCCTACCAAAATTCCTGAAGTGAGTACACGACCATCCAGAAGGGCTGCTCGGGTGGCTGCAGAAACTAGAAAGGATTTGATTCAAAAGGGACTGTTGTAAATAGTGTATTATAATTTTTCGTGGTGGGGAATATGTCGTTACTTACAATAACGACATGGAAAATCAATTGTTATTGAATATGTTTATGTTGTATATGGAAAGTGTTCTTTTATATCGCGTGGTGTCAAGTGGAGATGTGCAGGTTTGTGTACAAATGAATGTTTAATTTATATTTTGTTGTAATAAGCTGTACAAAGCACAAAGAATATTGTCTTGCGAATAGTTTGTATAATTGGTTAACAATGCTGGCGTAAATTGTTTGATAGTTTTTACCGTTCGTGGTTGTTTTGGTGGCTTAGTTCGCCTTTGTTGTTGACTCTTATGGTGAGCGGACGAGGCCAAGTCGTGGGTAAGGGTGAGAGAGCGAACGAATTATTTTCATAGTGAGAGGTGGACACGCGGACCACAGTTAGTTCGTTCCTCAACTTTGTAATGTGTGGTTGGGTAGCCGGAGGATTTAGTGAACAGAATTTCGCTTCAATTGGATTAAACATGTCGTTCCTTCCCAGCGTTTAATGAAGTAGATGGATGAATCAGCCGAAGTTTGGATAAGTATCATATATTTGATTTGCCTCGATCGATACGCCGCTTGGGATATGCATATTCACGCTGATTCCAGGACTGAGTAAATTGAATATATATATTAGTGGTATCGTGGTTTAACAAGTGCCTATCAAGTAATCCAAACCCGCAATTGTTATTAATAACATCAACATAAATTAGTAAGTAATAATTTATGAGTAAACATAATATAATATGGTATGTCCTTTTTATGGAAATTCCTATAACACAACGCAAAGTGCATCCTTTACAGAGAAAGGGTCATGAATTCTCTAAACGGTCTGTAATTTATACTCTTTCGTAATTGACTGAAGTCATTATGTGCTGTCGCCGCTTGACCCTAATGAGTAGCAATAGTATGGTCAGCACTCAGTGTCATCATGGAGTTTGACTTCATGCTTTCTGTGGACTTTAGGATGGATATTTTCAAATACCTATACTCCAGTTGCTCCATTACAGAGACAGACTTCTCAAATTTTGTCTTGACCTGACAGTCCTGTTCGATTTTGAAAAGTCCCATCTCACACCCAAGCAGAGCGTAAGTATCTAGGCATGCTGAATCTAGAGTCTACCCTTCAGAGTCGAGTATCAGAGGGGCAACGCAGTTATTCCTTTCTTGACAGGAACAACAGCTCGGCAGTGACGACAGACACTTCCACATAAATATTCCGAAGCTCAAGGTGGCATTTTAGCCTGATGAGTTTCAGGATCGAGTGATGGGACACTCCATGGTGTTGATGAACTACAGTACCTCGTCACCATGGTAGTAGCATATACCAACAAGCAGGGGGTGAGTGGTTTCCTTCAGCTCCACATGTTGGCGGTGCAGGTGCACGAGTGGCAGTAGCACACTCGCTAGAGCTGTCAGCCAGGCGCATTTCCAGGAACCTGAACGCAGTGGCAGACAAGCTCAGTCACTGGGGTCAGGTGATAGAGACATAGCCCTACACCCAGACATTGCGGAAAATTTCCAATCTTTGAGACCTCCCAACGATAAATCGCTTTGCAACCAGACGCAACAGAAGCTGCTGGGTTCTGTCTTATCATTTCTGAACCATGGACAGTTATAGAAGACATCTTCCAACACCCATGGGACAATGTTGCGGTCTACGCCCTTCCTCCATTTTGTCTGATTCATCGGGTGGTCAACAGGGTCAAGGTCACTCAGAATCACAGGATGACTCTGGTGGCTCCCAAGTAGCCACATGCTGAGTGGTATCCAGATCTGGTAGCTCTACTGTCCGGTAGAGCTATTCTGCAGCAGGTAGCAGACTTCCTTGTCCTTCGTCGCTGAGAGAGGCTTCTCTCTATCTCAGCTTGTCAAGATATAGGAGATAGTTGAACATCCCATGTGTTCAGCTGCCCTCCCCAAGTCCTCTTTAAGGGCGTCGATCTCCTTTTCTCATGAGAGATCTACATGCTGATGAGTAGCTTTGAACAGTCTTGACTTCCCTTACGAGAGTCGTTGGACAGGAATCTGACCCTCAAGACTGTGTTCCTGCTTGTTCTCCTTCCTTTGCTTTACATGACCGGGAAAAGAGGGCATGGACAAGAGAGTTGGCGAGCCACATGGCCTTCGATGCTATCACTCAAGGAGTAGGGATCTGTCATGCTTGAATTTGTCCCGGAATTCGTAGCAAAGACTCAGAATCTTTGCGTCCCTGACACCAGATTGAGTCCCTCTCAGTCCCCTCCCTAAAGGACCTGGTTGGTAGTGATCATTACGAGATACTACTGTGTCCAGTTAGAGTGCTGCGGGTACTATCTTAAGAGGACTCAACATCTCAAACCTGAGTGTCAGCAACTTCATTAGTACTGGTCGGACTAAAAAGAAGTGTTCAAGAACACGATTTCTCTCTGGCTCGTGAGACAATCAAAAGCGGATGTACTCTCTACGCCTGACGAAATGGAAAGGAGTATGTTCAGAGCAGACCTCACAAGTTTAGGGACATCTGTTTGTCCCTTGCATTCAGGAAGAACCTGTTGGTTCTACAGGTAATAAGGGCGGGAGTGTGGTCACAAAAAACCACATTCATGTCCCTCTACCTTCAGGACATTGCCCCTGGGTCCATGGAACATTTTTCCTTGGGTCCTTTGGTGGGTGCTAAACAATTTGAGTAGCTCACCCAGCTCCCCTAGAGGGATAGGCAGCATCTCGCCTAAGGTGTTCTGTTGCAAGGAGAGAATTTGAGTGAGTGACTGGCTTCCTCCCTTTCTTTTTTTATACCCTTCCTGTCCCGTAGTTCGGAGGGACAGTTGGCGAACCGTCACGTGCTAGATGGGCATGCAATGCAGGTGAGCTACATAACTAAGTACCGCACCCTATCTATAATCTTTAAGTCTGTAGATTAATAGATGCAAGTCCTTCCCTCCCTCTAGCAAGGGAGAGAGGGGCTGACAATAAACCAAAACCTATTGGCTTTATTAGCCTTTTATTGTCTCCAATACTATGGGTTCATCCGGCCCTTTTGAATAGGTGACGCTGTACATACCCATTAATTCAAAAGGCCCAGAAGTGTGGCAGTTTAACATCACATATGCTCAATAGGTCAGAGGCACAAGACTCCTTCCTCTGCTCTGCTTGACCTAGAGGGCGGCCCAAGTGGGTCGAACTACCAGTAAGTTGAGAGATTTACTCAGAATCCTCCCACCAAGAAGTAAGTCTCCATAAGTAAAGACCGAAGGTTTGTATTCGTGTAGGAACGAACTACAAATTTTTTAAGTAATTTGAATTTTCCCTAACATACAAACCTGAAGGTCTTTGCGTAAATGGCCCACCTCAAGCCACCCCTCATTCTGGTACCTGGGCCGAAAGGTAAAGTGAATCCATAATGATGGGGGTGGGCGCGACTCCCACCCTACCGTCAATACTTAACCACCTTGTTTAAAGTTAAACAGCAATTTTCCCAACTCACGCTGCAATTATATCCATGTGTAAAGACCTTCAGGTTTATATGTTAGGGAAAAATACAAATTACAGTTTTCCTGCCCTTGCAGCATTAAAAACCAAAAGACTTTTTACTCTATTCATATTATTTATGTATGTATACATTCATGTAGATTTTGGTGGGCTGGAGTTAAGTGTGGATACTGCCAGGTCGCAAACAGTGCATAAGCAGGTACAGTAATCGGGAAAATACTGTAATATGAAATTTTCATAGGTGTACAAAGCAAAACCTTATATCATATATCTCCCATCTCAACCAGCCCTCTTTGCTCATCAGGTCAAAAGAAGAAGTGCTTGGTGATGCATGTGAGGGAGGAGAATTCCCTTACCTACTCTTCCTAACCACCAGTTAACCCATTTCCAACTTGCACTGAAAGATACTCTTTCATAAAAAGCTCTGGTTTGTATGACTCTAAAAAAATTGTTATATTTGAGGAAATGTAGCAGCACCTACCTTCCAAGACTGTCATCAGCGTTGCTGGTCTTAACAGCTACTCATGTATCGTATCTGCAGTAACAGTCAGTGAAACTAATTTGAAAACTCATCTCTCTCGAAATCACTACTCAATTCACCCTTACTATTTTTTCTTCTTATTGTCTAAGGCATATGTGGATAATATGGTGTTATGTGTAACTGTATCACATATGATTAAGCATTTGCTGTACAGTGCACCCCCATTTTTATGCGGGGATAGGTTCCAGACCGTACTGCGGAAATGCAAAATCTGTAGAAATGCGAAAATTCCCGCTAAAAATGATTATGACTGGCTTATAACTGCCAAATACCTTGTGCCCCTTCAACTAAAACGCTTATAACTGCCTATTTTAAAATTTCACTGCTTAATGTGATAGTTCAAACAAAAACTTACCTTAAATTATCATACTAAAATAATTTTAACATAATTTCAAACAAAAAATACACCCCAAACCATCATCCCAAAACACCCAAAGTAACCTTACATTACAGCACTTTCCTATTACTGTTACTCTTAAGTAGACTGTATACACTCCTAAAATGCTTATAACTGCCTATTTTAACAGTTCATCGCCAAACGTGACAGTTCAAACAAAAATATAACTTAAACTATCATCTCAGACAACCCTAATATCATTTCAAAGTCATGTTGCAAAATCATGTACAGTACCACCCTACAACTATTACTATCAAGTATCCCCTATCATTCAGAGATACACGTTTTCTTTGGCTCATGTAACTTTGCACATCGTTCTCAGTGGTCTGGTTAAACTAAGATATACTTAACTTTTTCTGCGCATCTGTAATGCGCGGGGCATACGTTTTACATACTGTATACTGTATTGATATTTTCCTGTGCTGTAAGATTATTTTGAAATGATATTTACTATACAGATATTTATTTTAGGATAAAATACATACATTGGCATGAGTATTATGGCCCTCTTTTAGTTTTTCCCTTGTTTTCACGATTGTCTCGTAAGTACGTACGGTCTGCCATGCAACATAGTCATCATAGTTATAAGTATGTCTGGGTGGTGTTGCATCATCTAATAATGTGTTGGGCATTCTTTTCTGATAACTATATAGCAAAAAGTGTGGGGATTCTCCTATTGTCTCATTTACAGTATTATTCAGTGTGAATTGTACGTCTTCTAATGCCAAGTCCCATGTGGTTTTTTGTGACCACACTCCCGCCCTTATTACCTGTGGAACCAGCAGGTTCCTCCTGAATGCAAGGAACAAACAGATGTCCCTAACCTTGTGAGGTCTGCTCTGAACATACTCCTTTCCATTTCGTCAGACGTAGAGTACATCCGCTGGATTGTCTCACGAAGCCAGAAAGAAATCGTGTTCTTGAACACTTCTTTCTTAGTCCGACCAGTACTAATGAAGTTGCTGACACTCAGGTTTGAGATGTTGAGTCCTCTTAAGATAGTACTGCAGCACTCTAACTGGACACAGTAGTATCTCGTAATGATCACTACCAACCAGGTGATATCCAGACCTGGTAGCTCTACTGTCCGGTAGAGCTATTCCGCAGCAGGTAGCAGGCTTCCTTGTCCTTCGTCACTGAGAGAGGCTTCTCTCTATCTCAGCTTGTCAAGATATAGGAGATAGTTGAACATCCCATATGTTCAGCTGCCCTCCCCAAGTCCTCTTTAAGGGCATCGATCTCCTTTTCTCATGAGAGATCTACATGCTGATGAGTAGCTTTGAACAGTCTTGACCTCCCTTACGAGAGTCGTTGGACAGGAATCTGACCCTCAAGACTGTGTTCCTGCTTGTTCTCCTTCCTTTGCTTTACATGACCGGGAAAAGAGGGCATGGACAAGAGAGTTGGCGAGCCACATGGCCTTCGATGCTATCACTCAAGGAGTAGGGATCTGTCATGCTTGAATTTGTCCCGGAATTCGTAGCAAAGACTCAGAATCCTTGCGTCCCTGACACCAGATTCGAGTCCCTCTCAGTCCCCTCCCCAAAGGACCTGGTTGGTAGTGATCATTACGAGATACTACTGTGTCCAGTTAGAGTGCTGCAGTACTATCTTAAGAGGACTCAACATCTCAAACCTGAGTGTCAGCAACTTCATTAGTACTGGTCGGACTAAGAAAGAAGTGTTCAAGAACACGATTTCTTTCTGGCTTCGTGAGACAATCCAGCGGATGTACTCTACGTCTGACGAAATGGAAAGGAGTATGTTCAGAGCAGACCTCACAAGGTTAGGGACATCTGTTTGTTCCTTGCATTCAGGAGGAACCTGCTGGTTCCACAGGTAATAAGGGCGGGAGTGTGGTCACAAAAAACCACATTCATGTCCCTCTACCTTCGGGACATTGCCCCTGGGTCCATGGAAAATTTTTCCTTGGGTCCTGTGGTGGGTGCTAAACAATTTGAGTAGCTCACCCAGCTCCCCTAGAGGGATAGGCAGCATCTCGCCTGAGGTGTTCTGTTGCAAGGAGAGAATTTGAGTGAGTGACTGGCTTCCTCCCTTTCTTTTTTTTATACCCTTCCTGTCCCGTAGTTCGGAGGGACAGTTGGCGAACCGTCACGTGCTAGATGGGCATGCAATGCAGGTGAGCTACATAAGTGAGTACTGCATCATAATCTTTAAGTCTGTAGATTAATAGATGCAAGTCGTTCCCCTCTCTCTAGCAAGGGAGAGAGGGGCTGACAATAAAACGAAACCTGTTGGTTTTATTAGCCTTTTATTGTCTCCAATACTGTGGGTTCATCCGAGCCCTTTTTGAATCAGTGACTCTATTCATACCCATTTTGCTCTTTAGTGTTTGAAAGGCTGTTTCTTGTTCATCCTTCCATTCATAATTAATATCTTTTTTGGTAAGTTCTGTTAAAGGTTTGGCTATAGTAGCAAAACCCTTTATAAAAGGTGTATAATAACCTACCATACCTAAGAACCTTCTTAATGCTTTCAAATAGTGGGAGCGTGGTAATCAATTATTGCCTTTATTTTGCCTGCTTGCAGGTGCAGTCCATCTTCACTAATTACATGACCCAAGTATTCTAAGGATTTCATCAGGAATTGACATTTATTTTTAGTCCTGCAATTCTTAATCTCTCTAGGACCATTTCTGATGTTCTGAGGTGACTTTCTAAGTCTTTGCTAAAAATGATTACATCATCTAAGTATACTGCAACATTCTCTATGTCCCCTAGAATTTGTAGCATGGATCTGACAAATGTTAATGGGGCTGATGTTAGTCCAAATGGCATTACTTCAAACTGTAAATGTTCTTTATGTGTGCTGAGGGCTGTGAATGGTTTCGATTCTTCATCTAGAGGTACTTGCCAATATCCACTAAGCAAATCAAAGGATGAAAATATTTTGGCCCCTCCTAATTGAGCTAACATGTCTTGGATTACTGGCATTGGCATTCTATCTGGAATCGTGTTGGAATTTAACTTCCTGTAATCTATTACAGGTCTCCAACTACCATCTTTCTTTGGAACAAGTGACAATGGTGAATTATATGGAGATTTAGAAGGAATTACTACTCCATCTTCTTTCATTTCCTCTATCAGCTTGTCAACTATGGGTCTCTGGCTTATTGGGAATCTGTAATTAGGAATAAAAAATGGCTTGGCGCCATCATCTGACAAAATTCTATGTTGTAGAACATTTGTTCTTCCTAGTTTATCTCCTTCTATAGCTATTACATTTCTGTATTTTCCTAACACCGGAATTAACTTGTGTCTATTTTCTGGAAAATCCATTTTGTTTACTTCTGAACTTAATTGAGAGTTTTGGCCAGTTATAGAGAAAAATGCCTTTTCTTGTACCGTTAGTAAAGGATTGTTAATGGGAATTCCTATGCAAAATATAATACCTGTGTATAAGGTTAGTCCGTTGCCTGAATAGTTTTGTACATAAACTTCGAAATTACCACCATTCATATGGACGAGCGAGTTATCCATCCTGACAAAATCTGGTAGTTCTTCATTTAATAATAGAATATCCTTACCCCTTACATCTTCTTTTGATCTCAAATATATCTTTGTTAAACATTTCGGATACAAAATTACTGCTCCGTCAAGTATAAATTGTACTTTATTATCATCAGCTGTGCTAACGCAACATATTTCTTTTCAACATATTTCTTCTTCTTTTGTGTCTGAAAAATAACAAAGTTCTGCATCTCCGGTGGTTTTTTCCATTACTTCTGTTGTACTGTTTATTTCTGATCTTTTTATTTTATCTAAGCATAATACAGTACTTCATTTAGTATTTTTCTCTCCTAATTCATTACTACATTGCTGCAATCATAAGTATAGGCCCCTTGATTTTCGTGAGATTCAGTGTTTTGGTGATTACCATTATTCATATCTGAGTAATTATTGATATTGGAGTACTGTATGTATCATTTATATGTGTATTGTTGAGACGTGCACTTCTCAACAATTCTGTATTCTGGGATCGTGTGAATTCCTCTTTTCTATCTATTTTCATTTTATCTTGCTTGCTATGGTTATTTATCTGTCTTTCTGGTACGTTCATTTCGCTTGTCAAAACTGTCTCAGACAAATTGATCAGATTTGGGTGAAACTTTTCTTCGTCAAGCGTAAAGCATAAGCTCTTTAGACTATCTTGTTTCAGGCTAATCTTGCCTTCATTATAATCTAATATCATTCCACATCTCCTCATTAATTTAAATGAAAACAATACTTGTGCGGGAAAAAATGTGTCTTCTAAAACTAGGAAGTTTATTATGTGATAATATATCATCAATTTCTAGGTTCACATTCCCTAGACTTTTAATCTGTTTCCCTGATACTCCTTCTATTACTCTACTTTGACTCTCAATCTGAGTTTCTGCAATGCCTAAATATCTAGTTAAAGTTATTTTATCAGTTATATTTACAGTGCTACCTGAATCAATGAGTACCGTGAATGTCTTTCCATTTATTGGAATTTTTACCGTAGGTAGATCCTTTCCATTTATTCTTTCCTCTTCCATGGAAAATATTACTTCTTTGCTGTGTAAATAGGAAAATGCGGATGAACCTTCATTTCCCATTGTAACTTTTTCTTCTTTTTCCGTTCCATCCCCTTGAAGTGGTTCACTTTCTTTACTCTGTAGAGGGGTTAATTGTCACTGGTCGGATGCTTTATTTATTTTCGGGCGACGGTTACTTATCTCTACAGTTTCTGTATTGGTTTCCTTATTATTGAACCATCGGTACTTGGTTAAATGCCCGATCTTTTTGCAAGCTGCACAGATTTTTGGCTTTCTGCATTCATTAGTGGAATGATTTGTATAACCACAGTTTTCACATGTTGTTTTTGGTCTAGCCCCTTGAGCTGTATAAATCTCTGGTTTTGAATTATTCATGTTTGGATATTGACTAGTATGATATCTCGTGGGTGGACCGTGGAAGTGTCCATTCCTCGATGCATTCTGTCTTCCCTTCTGGTTTGGATTCCACCTTTTTCAGGTATTTTGTGCATAGTTCCTTTGAAAGGAAGTTTGTCTGTTCCCTACCTGTCCTGAATAATTCTTGTACATGTTATTTCTGGGCTCAACCTGTGTCGCCGAGTGAAATGTCCCATATAGCACACATTTCCAGGTATAAAAATTTGCTAGATATACCAGAGAAAAAAGCTATACAGCTAATAGGATGCCAGAGTTACTACCTCTGGGTCGATCCTCCTCATAGGATGTAGGTATATCATCTAGGAGCGAGTGGAAGCCACTACCACAGATGCTTAACCCAAATAGATCTCTCCTCTCCCAAAACCCCTCTACCTAAGGGGTGCCGTTACAGCGGTCCTTCTCCGCTCGCTACTACTACTTCTACCCAGAACCTTGATCCCTTCATAGCACGCTTTCTCGTGTACACGTAGATTTTCGTGGTGTGTTTTTGTGCCGCTTTTTTCCTTATTTTGGAATTTTGGTTAGATCAACATGTCTTCAATCAATCAAGACGCATCCTCATCTAAGTTGAGTACATAATTTTGTTGATTTGGGACTCGGTTGGACAATTTTTGTCCCATTTTATAACTTACGCTTTGTCGGCTCGGAGCTGCCATACTTGTTTTCATTCGTGGTTGTAGTCCCCAACCTATTGATGCTCTCATCTTCTGACGTCTCGGAAAATTTTTTATTATATGCTCCATTTTATATAATGATAGTTTTAATTTTCGCTCGTTTCTGACGCGCACGACTATCACATTTTAGAATAGTGGGAAGTTAGGCCTAGCCTATCCTTTCCCTTTTGTTCTTTACGTAGGTGCATGTAAATATTGTTATTATATCATTTAAATTTTATTATTATTATGTATTCCTATATACCTTTAGTCTGACTTTGGTAGTGTTTTCCTTTAGCCTACCTGACCAGTTTGACACTGTCGAATCTCGGAAGGTAGGCTAAGTTGGCCCCAGTTTTCCTGCCTACCCTGGCTTCTAGGCCTAGGTAAGGTAGGTTTTCTTGGGTGGCCTTCGTTCGAGTTTTGGGCGCCTGCCTGTCCTTCCTGACCAGTTTGATTCATCAAATCTTGGAAGGCTTGGTTCAGTGCTGGTGCCCCTTTCTCATTCATATTACTGGCGTGACCTAGCCTTCCTGGCCAGGTGTTCACTTCGGAAGGTTAGGCTAGGCTATAGAAGTTATCTATTCCTCCTTCATGTAATTTTCTCTCACTCCTATTTTGTCAGACTATTGTCTACATGGCTTCTCCCTTTGGGGCATTTTAGAGCAATGCTCATTTGCCCTTTTTGGTTGAGATGACGCTTCGTGGAAGGTGTTTAGGCACCTGACCTGTTGTAGTCGCCATGTTTTCTCTGCCCCTACTTCTCCGCCGTTCCGCTATCCGGATCTGTTCCGGCGGCTGTCGTTAGATGGCTATTTAGTTCCTAGTAGGAACAATAGCTTGAGCGTTAGTGCCTTCCTTTTTATGGCGGAATTGTGGAGCTGCCGGGCTGAATGTTAATTTTAGTTATTACCTTTTTCACGTGAACTACGTTCCGGGGAAATCAGTCCCGGAACCTTCATTCCGGCGTACTAGTCTTTTCCTCTACTCGGTTGTTGATTTCTGTGAGGTTAATTTCACGAGACGCTCCGGCGTCATCGGAATTGTTTTCCGGTGCGATCGACTTCAGGAGTGGCCTCCCTGTTCTGATTGTACTGGAACGTTCCGCCGTAACCTTATTGTTCACTCCAGATCTCAACTCCGGCGTGGGGAAATTATTAATTTTAAGTTTTTACTAGATTAGTACAGTACTTATCTATGGCCGGAAACTGTTCCGGCGTTATCTCTTTGATACTCGTGTATCAATTCCTCTTACAGATGGTTCATTGTCAGGAGCCGGGCTGTAATGTCTATTTGCAGCAACCCTGTGGCCATGTAGCATGCAGGTCTCATGCCAGCTGCGCAGTCGAGGTGGATGATCATCTCATCTGGCATCCAGATGGCTGCGATGTATGCTACTCCTTATATCAAGGCGTGATTGATGATTCGGTACGTTAACCTCTTGGCATACTCTTATGAATACTTCAAACAGGTCTGAAGTACATCTTCTATATCGAAAGAATTTACATGTCAATTTCCTATATTGACATTATATCATGTTTCAGGTCCCTCGGTCCCGCCAATCCTCATCTCTTTCCACTCTTAAGATCTGGGTCGGGGGCTTCGGTCGTAATGTTGGTCAAGGACGCCCCTATGTGCTAGCAGAGGACATATGTAACGTCCTTTATCCCATGGACAGGTCCTCTGCAGCGATAGCTCCCGAAGTGGCGGAGCCCCTGATTCACAGGATTTAGGATGGAGACCCAAGTCCCGCCGGAAGAGCAACAAGAACTGTGCGAGGAAGTGGCCGAGGAAGTGGCCAACATCAGCATTCACGTGGAACCGATGGCCATCGATCCGGAGGAGGAAGGTAGGGATGTAAGTGAGGCAGGTAGAACTAAAAATTCAATTTCTTTCAGCTTTCCTGCGTCTTCGTCTTCCTCCTTCCAAGGTTTCTCTAAGGTCTCCACCCTTGGGGCCCATTCGGTGTTGGTAATCCCCAAGGTGAAGTCCTTAGTGAAGACGAAGACATTAGGTTTACCTAAAGTGTCAAAAACCCCGAAGATCCCGGCCATGCTGAGTTCCGCCAGGTTGTCGTTGGTCCCCAAACGTTCGACTTCCTCTCAGAAGGCTACTCTCCCTTCTAAGGGGCCGAGACCCAAGGCGGGCAAGAGTAAGAAACCTGAATTTGACCCTGAGGCCTTTACAGACATCCTCATGAAAAAGATATCTGCCCAGGTAAATTCCCAATTTGAGACGATGTCTCGAGATCTCGCCTCGAGTCTAGAGTCATCTGGCAGATTTGTACAGTCTCTGGCTCAGAGACTGAAGACACAAGAGGAGTCGCTTGCCGGACTCGTTAATTCCGGTCCGGTACAGCAACAGAGTTATTCCATCCCGGACTCCTCAAAGCTTCCAGCGTTTGAGGACTGTAATCCTTGGCGGCTCGCCTTCAATGCCCCCTTTGCCTATGGTAAATTAACCATCGAAGGTTGTGGCACCCGTCCTGTGGAAGACTTCGAGTTCTTCCCGCCGGATCTTGTTTTTCCTTTCCCGGGATACGCCCGTTTATCGGAGGAAGCCTTGGTAAGGGAAGACAAGGTTCCCAAGGAAACGGTGATCTTCCCCAGGGACCAAGCACAATCGGCATGGGTCAGAATTCTGTCTGACTGGGAGTGTACCAATACCAAACTAACTCCTCACAAGGGGCAGTATACGATGTTTGTTGTCCACGAGGACATCCCCACCCATTGTACTTCTAAGATAGCTGAGCTAACTCTGCAGGCCGGAATAGAGGAGAAGCCGATGCCTCAGCTTCGGGAGACGGACTCTACATCTCTTCTCTTTCTGGGAGACCTGGATTGCTGGGTTGGGGCTCCTGAAACCTTCACAGTAGGTAGGCTGGATCCGGAGTGCGCTTCGGATCTATTCAGTGAGCAGTTACCCAGGATTCCGGAGTCCCTGATCAAAGCAGAATACGATGCTAGATGCCGTCTCAACAGATCCATCAACTCCATCACCTCAGCGGAGTTGACATCAGCAGTGTACAAAGACGAACCTCTATTCCGGATTCTGACCAAATCACTTCTGGCCTCATTCCAGAGTGATTTGTATGACTTTGTGGTAGCAAGACGGAACTGCCGGAAACATGTGCTGGCTGACGCCTCCATCCGGCATGAGCCAAACAGGCTTATTAAATCTTCAATCTGGGGAACGAACCTCTTTCCTGATGACGTGGTCAACACCGTCATCAGCGAAGCTTCCAGGGCCAACCAGAATCTTCGGATTCGTTGGGGACTTCCCTTTAAAAGGAAATCTTCTGAGTCTTCGGGCCCTCAGCCTAAGGGAAGGAAGAGGACAAGGAGGTACCACCCGTACAAGGCCCCTCAGACCCAGACAGTTGTTCAGGCAGTTCCCGTCGCTCAGGTTGCCCAACCTTCCACCTCCAAGGGGCAACCTCAGCATGTCTTGCTGAACCAACCGGCTCACCACTCTGCTGACTCAGCTGCTTATGTAGCTTCCTCAGTGTTCAACCCCACCTTTGAAACTCAAGGGTCGTTTCAAGGCTACCGCCAGTCCAGGGGCGTTAGAGGTCGAGGCGGATCCCGTTACAGGGCTGGATCCAGACCCCAGTCTAGAGGCAGAGGCTCAAGAGGAGGCAGAGGCTCAAGAGGAGGCAGAGACAATAAGCCATCAAACAAATGAACATCCTCAGGTAGGTGGGAGTCTGCAACTTCACAGGGACCATTGGACCTTCAGTCCATGGGCCCACAGTATTGTTTCAAAAGGTCTAGGGTGGAGCTGGATAGCAGGGCCTCCTCCACCAGTCAGATTCTATCAGACCCCAACACCGGATCTGTTAGAATATGCAAAAGACCTTCTAAAGAAGGCAATAAAGAAAGTCAGACATCTAAAATTTCAAGGACGCTTGTTCAGTGTGCCAAAGAAAGATTCAGACAAAAGAAGAGTGATATTGGACCTATCAACTCTCAATTCTTATATCCAGTGCGACAAGTTCCGTATGTTGACCGTCTCTCAGGTGCGGTCCTTACTTCCCCATGGGGCCGTCACCACCTCTATAGATCTTACAGACGCTTATTATCATGTCCCGATAGCGAGAAACTTCTCTCCCTACCTAGGATTCAGAGTAGGCAAACAGGCTTACTCCTTCAGAGTAATGCCTTTCGGGCTCAACATAGCACCCAGGATCTTCACCAAACTAGGAGAAACTGTGGTACAGGAACTGAGGTCTCAAGGCATCAGGCTCGTGGCTTACCTAGACGATTGGCTAATCTGGGCTCCCAACGACACCGATTGCTGGAAGGCGACCAGAAAGGTCATTCAGTTTCTAGAGTATCTAGGATTTCACATAAATACAAAGAAATCTCGTCTGATTCCGGCATCCCAATTTCAATGGCTGGGAATCCAGTGGGATTTAAACACCCACAAACACTCAATTCCGCCAGCAAAATGCAAAGAGATAGCCAAAGCAACGAGACAGTTTCTCAGGTGCAAACGAGCCTCTCGTCGCACTCAAGAAAGAATCATAGGTTCTCTTCAGTTTGCATCAGTAACAGATCTACTTCTCAAAGCAAAACTGAAGGACATAAATCGAGTGTGGCGGAGTCGAGCAAATTACAATCTCAGAGACAAAGTCTCCCTCATACCTCCAATCTTAAAGAAAAGACTCAGACCTTGGACAACGGCCAAAAGTCTTTCCAAATCAATTCCTCTACAATTCCCTCCACCAGCTCTTATCATCCACACGGACGCATCTCTGACCGGATGGGGAGGTTACTCACAATACAAAAAGTTCAAGGAACCTGGTCGAATCTTTTTCATCACTTCCATATCAATATTCTAGAGGCGATGGCGGTTTTCCTGACTCTGAAACGCTTACGTCCAGCCAGGAACATACATATCAGATTAGTCCTGGACAGTGCAGTGATAGTTCATTGTATGAACAGGGGAGGTTCCAAATCAAGTCACATAAACCATGCAATGATAGCAATCTTTTCATTAGCAATGAAAAACCATTGGCACTTGTCCGCCACGCATCTGTCAGGAGTAAGAAACATGATTGCAGATTCTCTGTCAAGGACGACTCCTTTGGAATCAGAATGGTCTCTGGACAAGAATTCCTTCAACTGGATTTCCCAACAGATTCCGGGACTTCAGGTGGACCTGTTTGCCACGGAATCAAATCACAAACTACCCTGTTATATAGCTCCGAACCTGGACCCTCGGGCCTACGCCACGGATGCAATGTCAGTAGACTGGAACAAATGGCAGAAGGTGTACCTGTTCCCACCAGTAAACCTTCTGTTGAAAGTTCTACACAAACTCAGGTCATTTAAAGGCCGGATAGCTCTAGTAGCCCCCAACTGGCCGAAGAGCAACTGGTTTCCCCTTCTATTAGAGTTGAAACTCAGAGCCAAACAGATCCCTCATCCAAAGTTAACACAAGTAGTACAAACTCAGACTGTGTCAGCTTCCTCAGGAATGTTGAATGCCCTAACTTTATGGATTTCATGAAATTCACGGCACAGAAAAATGCTAATATTGATCCATTGAATGCAGTGTTTCTAGAATCAGATAAGAGAGATTCTACTCTACGTCAGTATGATTCGGCAGTAAGAAAACTGGCCAACTTTCTAAAAGAATCAGACGTTCATACAATGACTACGAATCTCGCAATCTCATTTTTTAAAGCCCTTTTTGATAAAGGCCTAGCTGCTAGTACTATTACTATGACTAAATCCGCCTTAAAGAAAATATTTCAACTGGGATTTAACATTGACTTAACAGATTCGTATTTTTCCTCTATTCCTAAAGCTTGTGCTCGTCTTAGACCAACAACACATCCTAAAACAGTTTCTTGGTTTTTAAATGACGTACTAAGATTAGCCTCAGACACAAATAATGAATCTTGCTCTTATTTGACTCTTCTTAGGAAGACGCTGTTTTTAATTAGCCTGGCTTCAGGAGCTAGAATCTCTGAACTTTCAGCCCTTTCTAGAGAGTCAAATCATGTGGATTTCCTCCCGTCAGGAGAGGTTCTACTTTCTCCGGACCAAACCTTTTTAGCCAAGAACAAAGATCCTCAAAATAGGTGGTCTCCCTGGAAGATCATACCTCTTCCGGAAGATCCTTCCTTATGTCCGGTAGTTACCTTGAAAGCTTACCTGGAAAGGACTTCTCAAAGATCTTCAGGTCCCCTTTTTGTTAGAGAGAATGGTGGAACCATCTCCTTGAATGGTATTAGACAACAAATTCTTTATTTTATTAAACAAGCCAACCCGGATTCAATTCCCCAGGTCCATGATATCCGTGCTGTAGCAACCTCAGTTAATTACTTTCTCAACATATGAATTTTGATGAAATTAAGAAATATACGGGCTGGAAATCTCCAAGAGTCTTTAAACGTCACTACCGTAAGTCCTTAGAGGCTCTAAAATTTTCTGCTGTCGCTGCAGGGAACATAGTTTCTCCAGAGTCAGCTTAGTATTATGTTATTTAAATTGTAATTTGTATTTTAAGTTGTAATTTGTAATTTTGTTTGCTTGCCCTACCGATTGGTATACCTCTCACCTACCTGCCTCGCTTGTATTCCCTGCCTTTCTACCTTGTTGTCTGGGTTTGGGTTGCTTCACAAACCACTCCTGCATTTGTACATACCATCCTTATTCATTTTCACAATTATTTTTAATTTAGGTGATGGTTTTTTAATTAGTTTGTTAAATTATTTCTTAAGCTACATTGTTTTGTATAATTACTTAACATATATAAGATTTAGATAATTTGTTATATTTTTGGATAAGTAAAAAGCATATTCTAAAATAATTTTATTTTTCCTTAGCAAAAGTTTTTGATTTTAAACATTTGAACTTTTATATTTAACAAGCTTTTTGTGGCCAATTCTCTGCTACTATTTCACTCGGCGACACAGGTTGAGCCCAGAAAAGGGATTTTGACAAAGGAAAAATCTATTTCTTAGTGAAGACCTGTGTCGCCCAGTGAACCCTTCCCTCTTTTTCCCACCCTAGGCTGGCCAAAGCTTGGGTGCTATTTAGGGATGAAGGTTCTGGGTAGAAGTAGTAGTAGCGAGCGGAGAAGGACCGCTGTAACGGCACCCCTTAGGTAGAGGGGTTTTGGGAGAGGAGAGATCTATTTGGGTTAAGCATCTGTGGTAGTGGCTTCCACTCGCTCCTAGATGACATACCGACATCCTATGAGGATGATTGACCCAGAGGTAGTAACTCTGACATCCTATTAGCTGTATAGCTTTTTTCTCTGGTATATCTAGCAAATTTTTATACCTGGAAATGTGTGCTATATGGGACATTTCACTGGGCGACACAGGTCTTCACCCAGAAATAGATTTTTCCTTTGTCAAAATCCCTTTTTCTCTATATGACTCATTGGCATTTCTGCCCTTTCTTTCATTTAGTGTTTCTGTTACCCCTACAGATTCCTTAGAAAAATCTATATCTTCTAAATTTCATCTCATGGCTATTAAAGCGGTAAGGCTATCACTTTTAGAATCAATTTTGATCTTCTTGAAATCCTTCTTTTCTTTTTCCCCAAGTGCGTTGGTTGCATGGTTCCAAATGACAAGTAATTTAACACATGTCTTAAACTGACTAAATCAGTTTCTGCATCACCAAAATCATTCTTACCTCCTATTGTAACATTTGTCTTTCTTAAGTCTTTTATCGCTTTGTGTGTTGCTTCTTCGATATCTGCGTGAAGATTTGCTATTGATTCCCCATCGTAGTGATGGTTGAGAAACTTATTTATATCATATAAGGCATCACTTTGACTCACTGGTTCCCAGAATGACAAGCAGATTCTTTTAAACTTGGCATATGTTGTTGAATCTAACTGAATTCAAAGTTCTTTGTGCATCACCCTTTTCTGAACTCACCAGAAGCAAGGCTCCATTTATTTTTGTTCTTTCATCTGTTATTCTATTTGTGGAGGTACGACTGTCTGCGTCCGCTAACCACTGCTTCACAGAGTATGATTCTAATGTACTTTTATCAGGATTTGAACTCTCCACTCTTCCAAAAAATCGTGTGGCTTGCGTAATGATCGCTGCTTGCGCCACATTTCTAAATTGAAATGTATCAATAGGGTTAGTATTACTGTTATTGCTACTTATGTTAGTATTTCCCTGAGTTAACGATATTCGTGAACTTGGCACTGGAATTCGACTTTGTCTATCTGTTGTTGGTCTTAAATGATAATGTCTGTGTCTAATGGCATTTAACAGTTCATCAATCGAATCCTGCATTACAATGGTATTCTAAAATCATATGGAATTCTGTACCCAAACACAATAGTATTCAAAAATGCATCATAAAAATCATGGTATGTTAAAAAAAAATTCCTATCTATCAAACACAAAAAAAATTAACAAGGGAAAAAAAAGTTTGAGAGAGAGAACCATAAATGTTATGTACCTTTGAGAGAGAATACTAAACAAATACACTCACTGAGAGAGAACTTTTGAGAGAGTTAATTTTCCAACTTATGTATTTTCTGTTGCCGCCTTCCAGTCGTAAACTGTTTTGGTTTTGTCAACTGTTTTTCACTTTTGCGACCGCGTCGTATTCGTAGCTTTCTGTAGACGCTTCGTTCGCTGCCTTTTTATCACTTTCGTGACCAACACAGTTTCGTTGCAGCATTCGCTGCCAACGTTTACTGCTTTCGATGTTCAAACGTTCAGGATACGGTCTGCCACTGCCTTCAGGATACATTCACTTATAGACATTCAGACGTTCACTTGTTGTTTTTAAAAGTTGAAGGTGTTACTGGATGCTTGCGATGTTGTTCGCCGATGTTATGATTCACTTCGTCGTCATGTTTCGGTTGTTGACGTTTGCAGAGAGATGCTTGTTTTAAATTCTGGTATGCACCTTTCACACTTGCACTGCACTGTTTGTCTTCGTTCTGGATCCGCTTCAGCTGCCACCATTTATGTGATGTCTCTTTATTCATTATTCTTCTTTCTGCTATTCGTTGTCAAGTTAAGAAGATTACTTTCTTTAGAGATGCTTATCGTCTGGCTTTGTTATGAAGTAGCGTGTTTTTAGTTCCAGGATGCTTGAAGAAGACGCAATGTAGTTTTCTTTGCTTCATTAACACAATAATAAAGTTACAGTAGGTATACAAATGAATTGCAGTGCAAGGTCACAGTGAGTGTCAAATGTGAGCCTTTCTTCTTCTATCAACCCACAAGTAGTGAGGCTTACAACCCCACCCCCTGTCTTCTCTCTGCTTCTCTGCTACCTTCTCTGCTGTACTGCTTCTCAACTGGACCTTTTTCTGTGATTTTTGGAAAAGATTGTCCAGCCCTATTAGGCAGGAGTCTTGCTTTTGTCCCGCCTTCATTGATGTTAATTGGTCATGCAGATTACCTGAAATGCCCTAGTTTTGGAATGTTACCTCTCTCAAGGAGGAGTTTCTCAAACACCAAAATCATGAATTTTTCTAGCTGTTATTCCATTACAAGGCTACCTTGCTTTTACGAATTCCTCGTGATTACGAACTCGATTCAGAGCAGTCATAATGGCTTCGTAACCACGACACAATCATAACGTTTTACCTGTGTTTTGCTTTATGTTCCAAAACATCACTGAACCCAGCTGTTTAAAACACAACACTTTTTGTTTTGCTGTTTAAAAAGGCGAATAAGCATTTACACTTTTTGTTTTCAAAACTTCTTCCTTTTTCTCTTTGTTTTGCTTTCTTGGCCTCGATAAAGGCGAATAAGCATTTAGGTCTAGCTTTGTCATGAAATTACAGTCAAAACTCCAAACCTATTCCTTTTTCTCTGTTCGTCTCTCTATTCTCTCTCTCTCTTCTCTCTCTTCGTTTCTTAAAATCTCTCTCTATCTGTCAGTGTCTATCACTGAAAGGTTTCTTTCTCTCTTTGTCCCTTTATTCAGAATTTCTAGTTATATTCGCACACTACTGTACAGATCATATCTAAAATACGTGGGCAATTCAGAACGACGGGGCACGTACCTCCGAACAGAATGCTAGGTTTGTTACGTTGTGTTAGTATTTTCGTGATTACATACAAATACATTTATGATAAAATAATAATTTACTTCAGTAAGTTCTTGGCTTACGTCGTTTGTGGTTAGTCCTCACCCTTTCCCATACAAAATTTTCTCTCTCTCTCTCTCTCTAGTGTATCAGTACTATATTGCACATGCCCTCTAATGAAATATCAAGTACTGTACCATAAACAAAAAAATTGAACATGACCAAATCCAACAAGTTCACTACAAGATTGATGCAGGTAGTGTTGCCATATTTTGTGCTTTGTGTGATTTATTGTACCATATTTCATTTCGAGTTTAGCTGACTATGATCATCACACATATTATAACAGTACACAAGAGAATATTTTATCACTGTTGGTGTTTCATCTCTAATCACCATAAAAATATTAAAATCTGAACTTTCATATGTAGGCACCTCTCAACATTCTCCTTCCATCCTTAGTGTAAGTGCCTTTGAATTCTCGTCCCCAGCAAGTTACTGTGCTGTGATGTATAAACACTTCAGCTCTCTCTCTCTCTCTCTCTCTCTCTCTCTCTCTCTCTCTCTCTCTCTCTCTCTCTCTCTCTCTCTCTCTCTCTCTCTCAGTATACATATATTTTAATGAAAAATCACGGTAATTAGTGAATACACAATGTTGCTCTACGAAAAAAGTGAATTAATGATAGTTTTAGAGATATGGCCCAAAGAAAAATCTGCAAATTAGTGGAGTTTCCCTCGCGGACATGTGAATGATGTGTTCCACAAAAATCGCAACAAAACGAAACGCATGAAAATGGGGGGTCACTGTGCACTGTACCCTTCCTGCTGTTACCACAAAATTCTTATGCTGCTCTCTTAAGTTTTCTGTTCCTGGTCTTTTATTTATTAATAAGGATATGTTCATAAGTAATACTGTAATGTTAAGCTAAGAAGGTTTTCAGATCTGAGAGGGTGGGAGTCAATAGTAACTGAATCTATTGTTGCATTGTCGCCTCTGGAATGTTTTGATGCTGTGACTGGACAACATTTGGTTAGATTGTATTAATATTTGGGTAGTACTGTCAAGTAAACACCTTGTCAATTGGCCGAGACCTTTATAGGAACCTGAATTCAATTTATTTTGTATCAGTTGTGGCATTCTGTTTCCTAACTCTGTGTTGCATTCTTTGATTTCAGATCCTCCCTCAGAAGAACCTTCCTTCCGTCTTCAGTTTTGAGCAGCCTCAAGATTTTGGGAATGCTTGTGTGTTTGATGGTACTACATGTAACATTACCGATAGCAGCTCTTAAAGTGTGAGAGACGAGTAAATTATTGTACTCCTACTTTACAAAATTACAACAACAACAAGTAAATCTGTTCTGAATATTAGATTCATACGTCAGCAATGAAATCTGGTTGTAGTCCTTCAAGATATTGTAGTACTTAATTGATAACAGATTTATTGGATAATCACTTGTAAACAATTTTGTGTTAAGAGTTGTCAATTGAACACATTGTCATTACAGAACAGGGCAGGACAAAGGGCTAAAATGAATCCAGAACATTCTCCAGAATTTCCTTTGAAAAGTGAAACTGAAGGTGCATTATCACTGCCTTCCATAAATCAAGAAAACAGCAACATGGCTGCCTCTAGCGAAGCCAGTAAGGGTGACTTTTTGTCTCTGGATCCACTGATGGATATCAAAATAGAACCAGAGGTATTCTGTGAATCTAATGAAGATGAATATTCGTATGAAATGAAATCAGTAGTGAATGAAAAGATCTACTAACTTGCAAAAAGGAAGTAAAACAAGAAAGAAGGAGCAGTCAGAATGGAGAGAAGCCTTTCAGATCCACTGACTGTGAGAAAGCATTGCACAAGAAAGTTAAGCTTACAAGTCGTATCACAAATCCTACCAGAGAGAAAGCACTGATATGCAATGAGTGTGGGAAAGCATTTTCCCAGAAAAAACATCTTTCAGATCATATGCGAATCCATACTGGAGAGAAGCCATTCATGTGCAAGGAATGTGGGAAAGCATTTTCCAGTAAAAATGATCTTGGATGTCATATGAGAATCCACACTGGAGAGAAGCCATTCATGTGCAAGGAATGTGGGAAAGCATTTTGCCAGAAACCAAATCTTACAGCTCATATGAGAATCCACACTGGAGAGAAGCCATTCATGTGCAAGGAATGTGGGAAAGCATTTTCCCAGAAACCAAATCTTACAGTTCATATGAGAATCCATACTGGAGAGAAGCCATTCACGTGCAAGGAATGTGGGAAAGCATTTTCCAGTAAAAAATTTCTTGGATGTCATATGAGAATCCATACTGGAGAGAAGCCATTCGTGTGCAATGAATGTGGGAAAGCATTTTCCTGGGAAGGAAGTCTTACAGCTCATATGAAAATACATACTAGAGAGAAGCCATTCACGTGCAAAGAATATGGGAAAGAATTTTCCTGGAAACAACATCTTACAGATCATATGAGAATCCATACTGGAGAGAAGCCATTCAAGTGCAATGAATGTGGGAAAGCATTTTCCAGTAAACAAGATCTTGGACGTCATATGAGAATACATACTGGTGAGAAGCCATTTGTGTGCAAGGAATGTGGGAAAGCATTTTCCTGGAAAGTAAGTCTTACAGTTCATATAAGAATGCATACAGGAGAGAAGCCATTCATGTGCAAGGAATGTGGGAAAGCATTTTCGCAGAAGCCACATCTTACACGTCATTTGAGAACTCATACTTGAAAGAAGCCATTCATGTGCAAGAATGTGGGAAACCACTTCCCAGGAAACACCTTATAATTTATATGAGAATTGATACTGGAAAGTAGCCATTTACAGTAAACCCTGAATTATCTGCCGTAACATATCCAAGGCTCTTGTGGAGATTGGAAATTTGAGGTTATGGTAAAGAAACACTTCATGGATATAAAATGTCAATTACTTGGAATGAATCTTACCTACTGTTAAAGTTAGCTTATACCTTCGCACCATTAGGGTTGATTGGCATACAAAATAAAAAATAATGCTTGGCTAATCCTCTATGACTGTTTCTGTAATGACCTGTTTCCCACCAGGTGGCGTTGGAATGTTTACGTTCTTGTCAGAATTCTTCATGACCACCCGCTAAGATGTGGGGAGGCTGGGTGGGTTTCCATTTTAACAGTTGGTAAGTATCCAAATAATTGATTTTATCATGGAAATTATCATTATTTGGAATGCATCTTACCTACTGTAAAAATTAGCTTACTACCACATTGAATGAGGATGGTGGGTAGTGTGGCCAGGGAAGCAATGTTCAACGATGTGAACTGGTTGAGGCTGGAAATGCCCATGGCTCCATTCCCTCCTTGCATAACAACTGTCCAATTTACCCTCCCAACTCTGAACTTCTCTTTCTGAAGAGTGTGGGGAGAAGGGTATCGTGCCTCAACAGCTAGGTTAACATACAGCTTATGTGGTCATGCACAACCAAATCATTCAGTCTCCTTCCTATACAGCCTAATGCTTTCATCTCTGCTTGTTGTAGATGAACAGAAAAGAAGCATAATACCGTACAGGAGAAAATAAACCAAAAATCAACAAAATTATTTCTAACGCCAATTCACACCGTCTGCATAAGGACATAAGGACACGGCATGAAGAATTCTGACAAGACCGTAAACATTCCAACGCCACCTGGTGGGAAACAGGTCATTACAGAGACAGTCATAGTTGGTTGGCCAAGCATTATTTTTTTATCTTGCATGCCAATCGCACCTGGTGGCGAGAAGATATGAGCTAACTTTAACGGTACGTAAGTATCCAAATAGTTAATTATAGTCTCATGAAAATTATCATTTTGTACTCAATTTTTTTTGCCTGTTTTGTGACTACAGTACTGTACAGTATATGCTTATAAGCAATGCAGAATACTCTGCAACACTGTACTTTACACATAATGAAAACCAAACTGTACAATACTGTTTACTGAATAAATGTTTAAAAAAAAATTAACATTGAAATTCTCTCTCTCTCTCTCTCTCTCTCTCTCTCTCTCTCTCTCTCTCTCTCTCTCTCTCTCTCTCTCTCTCTCTCTCTCTCTCTCTCTCTCTCTCTCTCTCCTACCTGTTCGCATTGCCAGAACTGTTTACAAGGGCCAAACTTGAAAAATCTCTTTTTTTATGAAGAATAATCCTTGGGGAGAAAGAGGAATGTGCAAATGCACAGCATCGTGATGCATACATGTATGTGCACATGTATACACATATATGTATGTCAACACATGGTTATTTGATATTGAAAGTAGCTACTGTTTTGTACTGCACTTTGTTACCTCCACATTAAAACTCTAATAAACATTTCATTCAAATCTTATTAAAGATGTATTACAGCATTATTGTTGTTTGAATTTGGTGTGGCACAAAAAATTTACACCTTCCAAAACATCTGAAGCTCCTGGAGCTGAGGCTGTTGTATATTACTGGTTGAAATGACTTTGAAATCTGTATTGCACCGCATTTACTGAAAACACGGATCGAAGCAATCATATTAATTATATTAATTATATTCCATTAAAGGGTATTGGCTTTATCTTGTACTGTATATCGAGTTCTTACTCTGAATGTGGGTAATTTGTAGACACAAGGTGACACAGGCCGAGTCCTCTAAGGTATGGCAATCAGCCCTTGAGTGCTGGCAAAAGTGAGAGAGAGAGAGAGAGACGCAAGACTGCAATTGGCATTACCTTTGAAGGCTACAAAAGAAAGATTACACTTCACATTCGCCTAAATTGATAACAAGAGCTTTTGAACCTGCACAGAGAGAGAGAGAGAGAGAGAGAGAGAGAGAGAGAGAGAGAGAGAGAGAGAGAGACTTACAGGTATCATGTACAGTGGTTTGTAAGTGATTACAACTGAATGAGCAGCAAACAAGATCTAAATGCAATGCCTAATCGTTTTTTAGTCTCGTTGACTTACATGGGGTATAATTTAACGATTGGGACTGAATGAAAAGTGGACAAGAACTAAAGCAATACCTAGTCTTTTGTTTGTTTTGCATGGACAGGCAATACCTTTAAGTACTTTACTATGCAATTAAATTTACATTGTACAAACTTCAGTTGAATTGTTGATTGCATGTAAATTAATCAATTTTTAATTTTTATCATTTCTTTAATGTTAAGTACTGTATATAATGCCAATTATCATTTTTATAATTTTATCTTGTGCACCTAGGTTGTGTGTATTGTCATTTTTTAGCATTTTATCTCTGGTATCCAGATTGTGTGAGTTGAAATAAAGAATACAGTGTTCTTAGTATTACTATTATTATTATTTTTATTAAGATCTGACTTGAGGCGTATTCGACTTACGTCGCTGCCTCAGGAAAGGGCCACCGTCGTAACTCGGGAACTGCATGTATTGCTTATGTTTCTCATGTCTAGTACCAGATACTATTTGAATCGCCTCACAGCACGTGATAAGGTAACATGCTCCTATGCTTTGTATCAAACCAATTGTATTTTTGTACACTTGCCACAGTGTTGGTCTATCAATAAACCTACATTTTTGGAACTAACTTTTTTACCATTTGAAGTAAATATTGAAGCAGTAGTATCGGCATATGGTGTACTACTATTTACTTATAACTACCACCATTAAAGTGACCTTGTACTGAATAAAAACAGAGCTTCCCACAACCTGAGAAATAATCGTCTTCTTCAAGAGCTTTTCCTACAAAGGAATAAAACTGTACATTTTTCAAAACACAGGAATTCTGTTGTCATCTAAAGGATGGACTCAAAATGGCCAATTTTTATTAAAATAATTTGTATTTTTCCTAACATACAAACCTGAAGTCCTGTACTTAGGGATTTAGCCTCCAGACACAAGCTGGAACGGCTGTTAAACTTTCAGACTTGGTCTTAACTAACTGATGTTAGCAGGGAAGCCCTGCCCACTCATTGGTCTGTACTCCAGTTTGCCTTTTGGCCCAGGTACCAAACTGAGGGGTGGCTGTGGTTGGTTGTAAATGTAAGGACCAGGTTTGTATATTTGGAAAAATACAAATTACTTAAGAATTTTGCTTTTTGTTCCAACATGAATACAAACCTTTGTTCTTTACATAGAAGACTTACCTATTGGTGGGGGGAGTCTGGGCAATTCTCTGAACCGACTGATTGGTTCTACCCAGCTGGGAATACCTTCTTGGTCTAGAAGAGCTGAGGAAGGAATTCCACACCTCTATCTTGTTGGACATATGGGATGTTGTAACTGCCAGACCTCTGGGGTTAACGTAATGAGTTTGCATGATTACTTTGAAGGCTTAGATGAACCCAATAGTTGTGAAGACAATAAAACTTGCTTGTAAAAATTGGTGGGTTGTCACTGTCAATCCCTCTGCCCCCTTGTCAAGAGAGAGAGGGGAACATGCATCTAATCATTCTACTAAAAGATGAAAGACAGGCTGCCCCTGTCGTGCACTCATCCGCACAACTCATCCGTCCAGCATGTGATGACTCTCCACCTGCCTCCCTGCCCTACGAAAGAGAAAGGTAAAAGAGAAAAGGGACGAGACTAGTCACTCACCCACATTCTCTGGCTTTTAGCACAGCCGCTGTCTCTGTGGCAGAGCTCCATCAAGACCAACAGCCCCAACAACAGTAGCGACGAGACTCGGAGGCCCGATACGCATTTGCATGTGGAACCGAGCAACAGCAACAGCGAGCTGGAGAATGGGACTTCCTCCTCGTCCCAGAAGGATGACAGGAGGAGGAATGGTCCACTTTGTGATCACAACCAAGATAGTGGACTCCAACACCTGCAAGTTGGAAGTGGAGATATGGAGGTGGAACGGGGCCGCTCGGCTGAGTTTAGTGAACTGGTCCGGGCGGGGGGGCGGGCGGGGGGTGAGTGACTGGACAGTAGATCAGTCTAGTGTTATCCCAGATGTACCTAGTGTTGATAATGTTGTTTTGGACTTAAACTTTGGGGTCAGTAACATGAGCAACAGTAGTGTCGGTCAGTCTGGAAGTGACTTGGAAATGAACTGCACAGTTAGCCAGGCCATACCCATTACCAGTACAGTAAATCAGTTGATGACAGTGTGTTGTTATCACTGGACACATACAATAATGATCCTCTCTTGCCAGCATCCTTGCCAGTGCCAAACAGCGTTGAGGAGGACCACATCAGTTCGAACAACAAGAGGACCATTCAGAACGGGGTGAATTAGTTGCGGAGGTGGAAACTAACGGTGTAGAGGCATCAAATGGAATGGACGGTTTTAACAGTGCCAATTCTAGTAAGACGGTTCCTTTCACGTTCAAGAAACAAGTACAGTATTTTAATAATGTTAGGAATTATGCTAACCACGAGGAAGACCTCTGAAAAATCAGTTATACATTAAGATTTTTTATATGCTCCAGTGTATTTTATATGTAGTTAATCTCTTTGCATGAAAGATATTGTGTTGAAAGGAAGGTCCTTCTCTAAAAGGAAGGTCCTTATGTAAAAGGGGGTCCTTCACTTAGCAGGTAAAAAATGACGATTCTGTTTATTGTTGATGAAATGGAGGACCTAATTGTTCAAAGGTGTGCAGGTTATCAGTCTAATTTTCTGTACATGAAAGAGAGAGCTACAGTATTTTTTCTGCCTCCCTAGGGGCACAGCCTATGGCACTGTCTTCTTCCTTGTGCCAGTCATCACTTCCTTTCAGTCTCTTCCTCATTAGCTGTCTACAACTCTGCCCTCTCAAGTTTTCACTTCGTTTGAGAACCTAAATCTTTCACAAAAGTTCTTTGAGAATCTGGAAATATGTCTGATAGATCAGATGCACGGATTGACCACTTTTAAGTGACAGCAGATTTATTAAGACAGACTGGTGATGATTGTGTTCTTTTGAAGCTGAATAATTTTGAATTTTTATGATATTCTAAAATTGATAAAGATTAAAAACAACTATCAAATTGATGAGTTTAGTTTTGTCTCAAGGTTTTTTACAGTCAATGTCATTTGCCATCAAGGGACCTTCAAATGGTTGAGGTAGCCTACTTTTATGGTAATTTTTTTTATGTCACGTTTAGGTAAAAAAAGAAAAAGAAAGTACATCTCTTTGCTGTTGGTAAACAGAAGCTACAAGTTTAGTGGTTCCAGGTGCAAGAAGAAGCATCTTTGGACATATGTTTGTGTATGAGAGAAGACGCTCTGGTCCTCTGATTTTGGATGAAAGGAGTTATTTGTGACGAGTGCAAAAAGCCCTTCTGTTTATTGTCTCAGGATAAAAGCATTTGTGTTTTATAGGGAAAAGAATTTCCTCTTCTGTCGTTTGTCTGGGTAAAAGAAGACTTTCCACTACAAACAAAGAAGGCAATTGTGTGTTTATTGTAGGTCAAAAAAGACACCTCTCTTCATTTTTTTTAGGAAAAGGGCAAAATTGTTTACATTTTGTTAGGTGAATGCAAGAAATTGTTTTCTTTTGTAGTTTAATGCAAGAAATTGTTTATTTCATATAGGTAAAAGATACCAATTGTTTACTTTCTGTAGGTGAACGAACACAGTAACATCCGATTATTGTTTCCATATTAAAAGGTGCTTTGTTTGACGGAGAACAAAAATCATGTCCATACACTGTTTCCTTCCCTTGTAAGAACAATGTAGCATGCCTTGGGGTTAGGTTTTGCCATCTGCAATAGAGGAGACTCTTCAAATCCCCAGATAGCTGGAAGCAACGTGAATATGAAATTCTGTACCGTACAGACAAACAATATGCATATAAGTCTTATTAGTACCTGCGAACCTTTTCAAGAATACATAAGTGCCCACGTATCAGCAACACTTACTTTCTTACAGGTGTGATTTGAACGCAACTTGTGACTGTCACGTCCTTACTTAAGCACATCATCATCATAACGCTGCATGACGCAAAGATCCTCTGTGAAATTCCTTCCTCTTTCCCAAATCTCCATTCATCTCCAGCCTCCTCCCACATCTCCCGTATGGGGGTAGTGCCTTCATTGCACCTCGTGTGGTACACTGTAGGCATCACTTAGGGTTCTTGGCAGTGTCCTTTCCACGGCCCCTAGTTGCCGCGACTCCTTTTGTTCCTTTTACCGTGCCTCCGTTCGTATTCTCTTTCTTCCGTCTTACTTTCCTCAACCCTTTCCTAACAGCTGTTTCACAGTGCTTCAGCTGCTAAAGGTTTTTCCTCCTGTGATGCTGTAAAGCCATGTTGTGCAGTCTATGCTGATCATGTTGTTTGTAAAGTCCTCGCTAAGCAAACTTTCTTTGATGACAGCCCATTTTCTTTGTACCTACGATTCGTCACACTGCCAGGCCAGGTCACGCAAAAATTCAATTGTTTAAACTGTGTATGCAATTATTAATCTGTTCATCAACTGTGTACCATGTATTTCTTCTTTCGCAGGCGTCAAGATTATACTCAACTTTAATTCTGTCTATTGTTACATTGTATATTGTACTCGTTCGCTGTATTTATTTATTAATTGTTATCGACCTCAGGTCACCCTTGCTTCCATTGTCTTCCGCGGCCCGACGCCAGTCGACCGCTATATAAACCGCCTGGACCTTGAATAAATCAGCAGTAACTTTTACCTGCTCGTTTCTTTTGCACCTCTTGTAATGCCTCTCAAACCTTTTTATGCCTCTCAGTTTCCCCTCCCAGTGCTGGATGACCTCTTCACATGCCCCAGCGCTGGGCCTTTGGCCTCAATTTTATATTCCATTCCATGTAAATTAATCCCAGTTAAACTTTTTGGGACAACTGCATGTATTGCAGAACATTCATAAACTGGAAGAATTAGCAGTAATGGAAACCCTTTCACACATTTTTCATAGTATTGAGCGCCGTTAAGGTTAAGTCAGGAAACCCACACAGTTTTTCTCTTTTGTCGCCAAACAAAATTCAGGAGACTGATGAAGAGGTATACATGTCTGTCAGTTTAATGAAACGACTGTAAATACTGATCCTGTTCACAGTTCATGAAATTGATACAGTCTGCAGTTGCTTTCCAAGTCTCCAGTGCAACACAGTGTTGCACTTTCTTACATCAGTGACATTTTGGATCAGTATAGCTACGCGCAGTCATCAAAAGCAATCTCCATTGCACTTTTTAAATTTATCAAGAGCCTCACCTGAGTATGTCTTGGTCAGCTAATAATTCTGGCGCTACGGAAGCCCCAAAGATGACGCTATCATGTATGTTCTCCCACAGGTTGTGCGAAGGACATGTCCAAACCATCTCCATCTCCCTTACATCATTATCTCATCTGGCGTGTCGGACTTTCATCACTTTCGTTATGTCCTGCCCTCCAACTTTTAATATTCTCCTTGAAGCTTCATTCTCAAATTGACAAACTCTGCTAGACATAGTCTCATTGTCATACCATTATAAGTTGTGTCTGTATGGCAATGCAGATCGTAACTGACTTATTTATAATCTTTTGTATGTAGTTTCAGCCACACATCATGCCAGATAGTTTGGCAAAGGTGCTGACATTATGAATGAATTGATAATTATGTTTAATGTTTGTGTGTCTTTTGGCAGATTCAACATGTCCTTTATGTATCATAGAACTTTAGGGCTACGATTATTCAAGTTAATGAAGGGAGTAGACCCTCTTTTAAACAGGTCTTATTAAAAAGGATGGCTGTATTATGCGAATTTATCTTATATAGTGTCTTTTCTATCTTCCTTATGATTCGCTTTTCAGGCTCAGCGATGTTAGTCAGCAACTGACCAATATTCATGTTGGAAAAGGATAGTGTGCGGAATATGGGAAGTCTTTTATTAAAATATCAAATCAGAAATCGTTCGTCTAGATTTAGGTTCTATTTTAGGTACCGTCGACATGTTTCAACCAGCTCGTTGGTCATCCTCTGGACGTGGTTGCAGAAGGTCTGAAGAAACGAGGTGCTCGGGTTGATATTTATAGGGGGGGTCTTGATCGGTGCTGAATTATGATTGGCTGCCCGGGCATGTACCCTTGGGCAGAGCCTATTCTTCCAAGTTGATGTTCGGGACTCGTCATGCGTGCGAGCGGCGTTGCAGTGCTGGGGATGAATGGAAGAACTTCGATCCTCAGATGCCGAATTTTGATTCGCTCGTTTGCTATGGGGATCGCTCAGTGCATGTCTCCTGGCTGCCGTGGGGAGGAGAAAGGTTTCCTGCGTAATGTTGAGGGTTGGTTTTTCCTTCCCAATGTGCAATGCTTCCAAGAGGCGTAGGCGGCAGTGGTCGGTAGTTCGGTCAATTATTTCGATGTTCGTGATTATGGATGGTCCTGGCATGATTAAAGATAGCCCCCTCTTGGGCGTGGCAGGAAATCCTCTTGGAGAAACGCATGGTGGTCATACCGATGTAAGAACCGAGGCATCCTCGGACGGGGCATGAGTACCGGTATACCACGTTGGTTTTCTTCAAGGGATCCTGCTGAGGGGAGGCTGGGTTGTTATGCATAACCAGGCTGCTCGTCTTTTTGCTCTTGTAATAAATAACCAGATGTATATTGTTGTTGGAGTCAACAGGGCTGACATTATTTTCGATGATGTTGTTGAGGGCGCATTCATTTTCTTTATATTTATGGTGAAATTGTCCTTTATAGAAGAGCTCTATGCGTTCAGGGGCATCGGGGCGAGGTTCCTGACGGTACCATCTATCGATGTTCGCCTTGATAGACTCTTCTATATTCCGGTTTGGGTGTCCATTGTCGACGAGGGTCTGGGCTATATGTTCTATTTCTCCGTGTGTGTCGTTCCAGGAGGAGCAGTGTGAGAGGGCCCTCCTGACGTAGGCGCTGATGGTGGAGCGCTTATACCTCTCGGGCACTCGCCGCCCGTTCATACACATGCCCAGGTTTGTGCATTTCGTGTAGACCCTCGTAGAGAAAGAGGCCTCTCTCTGTTCCACAAGGACGTCAAGAAAGGGGAAGCAGCAGTTTTGGCTCTGCTCGATCGTGAAACTGAGGCAGCTATGGTTGTGGAATGCACGCCTCAGGTTTTCGATCTCCTCTTGCGAATTGGCGCTGCCGAAGGTGTCGTCGATGTAGCGCACGTACATCCTTGGTTGGTTGTATATCTTCAAATACCCTTTGCTCCACAGTGCCCATATAGAAATTGGCGAAGAGGACTCCGAGGGGAGAACCCATCGCCACCCCATTTCTCCAAGAGGATTTCTTGCCACGCCCAAGAGGGGGGCTATCTTTAATCATGCCAGGACCGTCGATAATCACGAACATCGAAATAATTGACCGAACTACGACCACCGCCGCCTACGCCTCTTGGAAGCATTGCACATTGGGAAGGAGAAGCCAACCCTCAACATTACGCAGGAAACCTTTCTCCTCCCCACGGCAGCCAGGAGACATGCACTGAGCGATCCCCATAGCGAACGAGCGAATCAAAATTCGGCATCTGAGGATCGAAATTCTTCTATTCATCCCCAGCACTACAATGCTGCTCACACACAAGATGAGTCCCGAACATCGACTTGGAAGAATAGGCTCCGCCCGAGGGTACATGCCCTGGGTGGCCAATCATAATTCAGCACCGATCAAGACCCCCCCCAATAAATACCAACCCAAGCACCCCGTTTCTTCACCCTTCTGCAACCACGTCCAGAGGATGACCAACAAGCTGGTCGAAACATGTCAACGGTACCTAAAATAGAACCTAAATCCAGACGAATGATTTCTGATTGGATATTTTAATAAAATACTTCCCATATTCCGCCCACTATCCTTTTCCAGCATGAATATCGGCCAGTTGCTGACTAACATCGCTGAGCCTGAAAAGCGAATCATAAGGAAGATAGAAAAGACACTATATAAGATAAATTGCATAATACAGCCATCCTTTTTTAATAAGAACTATTCAAGTTAATCTTATACTCTGTGGTTATATGGTTCCATGGCTTGGACACATCCCTTGCAAGGACCCCAGCAGAACCCTTGAGGGCACCAGAAGAGGTGGAAGACCCAGACCTACTTGGATGAGAACTATGAAAAGAGAGTGCTTCAGATGAGAGAGAGGAGATTCGTGGAAGATAAACCACAGGGAAGAGGAAAGATACGAGTAGCATAACTTTACAGAGGCCCTCTGCGTTGCACGTCATTAGAGGCGACGATGATGAATTTGACGGTTGGGTGCTTTTGTTGAATTAATTCATCATCTCTCTGTAAGTTTCAGTCCATTCATTGCAGGATTTGGTGGAGTGTTGGGATTTGCAACAAATCAAAACAGATTGAAGCTGCTGAGATGAATTTTTTTGTGAAATATACAAGATCTAAGAGGAATTAAAAGGTTGAGAAATGCGGATATAAGTAGAAGTTTTGTTGTTTTTAGATGGCTCAGTCATGTGGAGAGAAAAGAGGACAGAGGACAATAGACTGATGACAAGAAAGTATGTATGAATCAGAAATGTCAGGTGGAAAGAGAAGAGGAAGACTTCGAATGTACAGTGCTGGACGGATGGAGTGAAAGAGGTTTGGAAAGGAAGGGCCTTAATATCTAGCAGGTAAGAGAATGCACCGAAGACAGAGGTGAGTGGCGCAGCGTGTGTAGGGTATTCAATGTGCTGTTGATGTGCTTATTGTGTAGGTGTTTGGTGCAACTGACTCTTGCGTTGTTTTTTTTCTATGCAGTCGCTCCCTGTTAGGGAGAAATGGCTTTTAATATTGAAAAATAAAATTCAAAGGAACAACTGCTTTGAAGAATTCTTTGTCAGAATCTTCAAAATTGTTTGAGATAGTTTTTTCGTTTAGAATGAACTTCAACTGCAAAAGGTTTTCCTCCTGTTAGGCCTTTCAAGCCATTCTGTCCCTCTCAGTTTCTCCTTCAGTGCTGAATGACCTCATCAGAGGTACCAGCACTTGGTCCTGGGCCTGAATTTTGTATTCCACTTCCAGTTCCTGTCCAGAGAAGGGAAGAGGAACCTTGGAATGACCTCATCAGAGGTCCCAGCACTTGGTCTTGGGCCTGAATTCTGTATTCCACTTCCAGTTCCTGTCCAGAGAAGGGAAGAGGAACCTTGGAATGACCTCATCAGAGGTCCCAGCACTTGGTCTTGGGTCTGAATTCTGTATTCCACTTCCAGTTCCTGTCCAGAGAAGGGAAGAGGAACCTTGGAATGACCTCATCAGAGGTCCTAGCACTTGGTCTTGGGCCTGAATTCTGTATTCCACTTCCAGTTCCTGTCCAGAGAAGGGAAGAGGAACCTTGGAATGACCTCATCAGAGGTCCCAGCACTTGGTCTTGGGCCTGAATTTTGTATTCCACTTCAGTTCCTGTCCAGAGAAGGGAAGAGGAACCTCCTCATCAGAGGTCCCAGCACTTGGTCTTGGGCCTGAATTTTGTATTCCACTTCCAGTTCCTGTCCAGAGAAGGGAAGAGGAACCTTGGAATGACCTCATCAGAGGTCCCAGCACTTGGTCTTGGGCCTGAATTCTGTATTCCACTTCCAGTTCCTGTTCAGAGAAGGGAAGAGGAACCTTGGTCAGGAAAGCTGTGGGTCTGGAAGTCCTGGAAAAGAGGAGGGCAGAAGACCCACACTGTATGGGAGTACTCACAGCCAGAAAGAGCACTGGAGAGAAAAGGAGAGAGAGAGAGAGAGAGAGAACTCGTCTCACGTCCAACTCCATAAAAGGGCAAAGCTCACTTCAAGACGTTTATGATGGTGACAAGAATGTAGGAAATGTCGCCATGAAAGAAAACACATCGTCTCATCTTGGCTAAGACAGAAATGTGGAGCAGTCTGCCTTTTGCAGGTGTGGAATGAATCTTCTGGTCTCCTGATGTTTAAGCGAAGCGAGCAGCAGACCCCTGCTTACTCCAACTCCCTCTTTCCACTGTCTGAAGAAGCGCTGCTGAATGGCCAAAAGTGAAAGAATCTTTCTTTATATTTTGTTCATGAAAATGCTCACAGAAGAAGGGCAATATTAGATCGAAACGTTCAGTAAGAAACAAAACCAAATTGCGCTTCTGACGACTGAAGCGAAATATGGATTAAAATAGATAAAATAAGAGATTAAATATATGAAATTTGATGAAACTTCGATATATACAAATGAATGATAGCAGTTCTGAGTCATAGTTAAAATATATTACAAATTTGCTATTTTTTTAAGAGTCACATTAATCGTGACTTAACAGGTACGGTGGAAAGTAGATAATCTACCAAGAAAGCGTTAGTGGTGACATTTATAAGTACAATAACCCGATTTGCTATTAAGATAGTGTAAGATAATTAAATGTATTATATTTTTATCAATGCAAGGCATTAATGAGGAGTTCGACTGGCCATGAACGCAATCTGAAAGCACGCAAATGAGGTGTTCAGGTAGGCTATCTGCTCAATGAACTCGATGTTGTTACTGAATAAATAATAAATGCAGTCACATACAGTAATACATACAAGTTTCTGTGTCAATATCAATGACTTACAAAAGGTATCTTTTTCTTCTTCTTCTTCTTGATGAGGGAACTGACTCCACAACGTCGTCATCATCGCTACAAACAATAGAAGGAAGCAGCCATTCAAGTTGCATTGTCTATAATCATATAAATACGAAGGGATTTATAAAAAGTATACTTAATATGGAGGATTTTATGATACAAACAGATACCTAGATATACTTGACAGGGAGGAATCGATGAGAAATATCTTAAATATCCTTAACCAAACACGAGGCGACGGAGCAAAGAAGGAGAAATAGGAGGAGGAGCCGTTTCAGAGAGAATCTCGGCCGTTGCTGCTACTACTACTACTACATTCCAACGCCAACCGAAGGAAGAAGAAGAAGAGTGTTGTTTACATCGTAAACTTCCAGTTCCTCTCACGAGTTCTTTCGGGTGTTGCTGCGAACGGTAATATAATGTCGGCTTTTGTTCTTCATTTCTTTTGCGTTGCTTTGTCTGGTAGTTCTGTATATTAGCCCCGCGGCTGTTTTTACCTTTCCAACTGGTTTTTTTCTACACTTTTAGGGGTTCTGATACTGGCGGTGCATCTGTTTGTTGTCGGGTTTAGTACTGGCCCGGGGCGGGGTACCCATACGTGTTAACAAGTTTTTGGGGTTTACATATCCAAGGTATACGCCCATGTAGCTCATTAACAATGACTCCAAATGAAAAATTGCATAGAATAAAAATTGTTCAGGGGGCCCGGTCCTACCCGAAAAGTAACCTACTTGACCAGTTTGCTTGATTTTCCCGAACGACAATTTTTTCAGCGGCGCGTAACTTTTTCTAAGTGCCAAGTTGACGTGAACGGTGTCACGGGGCAACGCTCCCCGTAGTTAGTCAGATGGCCGATGTGCGGCGCTTCTCTCGACCCGTAGTTCCTAAGGCTGCCGCCGCACGGCACCCCGGCCGTACCGCGGGAAATTTAACTCCGTCCAATCGTATCTCAGGCTGACCCTGGTCGTGCCCTAGGGCTTACGGATTCAATACTTCGAACCAGTCGTAATGCGTTCTGACGATATGATTCGTAGGCCTTGGCCAACACCAGAACCACGCTTTCTTTCTTTCTGGAACCGCCGCGATGGAAAGTCGCGATTTTATTTTGTTCCCAGAAGCGATACCTAGAAGGTGTTCTGTGTCCATTTCGGGCCTTTTTGGATTTAGGGCCTGCGGAGCCGATACTGTTATCTACCTAACCTACGTGGTCGGACAGCAGCGACTTTGAATAAGGTGAGCACAGCATTGACCTGCCTTTTTACATTTGTTTTGCTGCTAGGTTAGGTAGGGTTTTGGAAGTGACCCTAGTGTGCAGTTGTTTTTTGTAACCTGTGGCTACAGTGAATACAGATATTACCGCTTGCCAGAGCATACGTGCCTGCCAAGAATCATTAAAAATGCGGATAAGGCGCGCAGCGCCGTTCCGCCACCCCGATCTGAGACCAGATATGTTAAAAAAATCACCGTTACAAAATTTACGCCCGTTCTAATGTAGGTAGGGAGGTAGGGAATAGCCTAACCGAGGTTTCTTATGTAGGCTACAGGTAGCCTAGGCTAGCGTTTTCCGTCCGCCCTGATGTAGGTAGGGTCAGTCTCACACATGCAGTGTAGTGGGTCAGCCTCATTTGTATGTACGGGTCATAGCGGGTCAGCATCACGTATGTACTTTCAGCCTGGGTCAGCCTTATGGTAGTAGGACAAATGTTTGTATGCAGACTAGCCAGAAACTAGCGGGACAACCTTTTGTATGCAGACTAGCGGGTCAGAAAATAGGGAACACTGTACTTGTTCCGACACAATATACAAACCCTCGGTCCTTTACATTAGGGATTACTTTCCGGCGTAGGCTGGAAACGGCCCTCCTGGTTAGGCAGTTAACTACTGGCCGGGAGGCGGGAGTACTGCCTGCCCGGATGTAAACATTCCAATTTGCTTTCGGCCGTCTTAGCACTCGGACGTTGTTCTTCGTCGCTGTCTGCCTGACAGCTATACTTCTACTTTTTGGTGGGAAATTCTTTCTTTTTTTCATTAGCAATGGAGAAATCATCTAAACCCTCCTATCCCCAGCGTGTGTGTCCCAGGGTAGGGGGTAAGAAATGCAATTCCTTTAGATCTCGAGTCGACGTGGACCCACACGCCCTCTGTACATCTTGCAGGGGACGTGTGTGTTCACGCGACGATCCCTGTAGTGAGTGTTGTTCGTGGTCCTCCGAGCAATGGGGCAAGTTCGAAGGGAGGAGACATTACCGTCATAAGCCTACCAGGGAGTCGTCCGAGGGAAATACGCCCCCGACGACTCCATTGGTGGCGAATGTGTCGGGCTCGTTTCTCCCTCCCAGCGAACTTCCCCTGCTTGCTCCTTCTCCCTCGGGTGAGGACTCCCCCTCCCCTTCCTCTTACGTTTCATCGTTTGTGGAAGGGCGCAGGGGAGAGTTGGACCGCGACTTCCTCTCTGAAGTCTCTTCCCGTTCCGGAGGGGAGTTTTTTCCTCCGGAGCGAGTGGAGGCTTCGTGTACTGACCCGACTTTTGCTTCAGGTCCCGGACTGGATAGCCAGACACAGATACCAAGTTCATCCTGGCTGCACCTGGGCCTACCTGGCTCGTAACTGGAGGGATTGGCTCCCCTGCCCCCCACTCCAGTCACGACCCACTCAGCAACGACAGTCACTACTACATCCATCACCATTTCGAGGTTTGCCCAGATGCTGGTGTCAGTTGCATTGCATCTGGACACCCAAATGTCGGCGTCACCTGCGGTGCAACATGCTGTTCCGGTGCCTCCCGGCTTCCTGGCGCCTTTCACGCGTGCTGGCCCCGCCTACATGGTGATGTCATCATACCCTATGTGCCTGTCGCTGACCCTGGCCTGTCTATGACTGCTGTTCCTCGTCTGACTTTCCAGCTCGGCCCTTCGTCTGTTCCCGTCCCCATCGTGTCGACCGTGGCGAGGCCCGACTTGAATCTCCACGTGGGAGGGGCGGCGCCTGCATTCCTGGCCCCGCCCACTTTTGTTCCTGGCTGACGCACGGCTCTCTCTACCCAGGCAAATGCTGGCTGGAGCTCCGCGGTCTCTGCCCGGGATGTGCCTTCTGCTGCAGCCCCTCCTGCTGTTCCTGAGTCTGCGGCCTCGCTTTCCTGGCTTGGGGACTTGATGGCGTTCCTGAAGCAGATGGTGAAGAAGAAGAAGAAGAAGAGGTCTAGGAAGGTGTCGTCGTCTTCATCTTCATCTTCGTCGTCATCGTTGTCTTCGTCTGCTGCTTCTTCCGCTTCTCCTTCCGAGGCTTCGCAGCTGAAGAAGAAGAAGTCTGCCTCTCCCCCCCAAGAAATCTCACACCGAGACTTCTAAGGGTCTGCCTCCTTCCACAGGGAAAGCAGTGGGATCTCTCGTCAGCTCTTCCCGATCCTTGGATCAGGGAACCGCTGCCCCAGCCTACGGGCCAGTGGCACCGGGAGCCAAGGGCGTGCAGACCAAGGTCGGCACTCCCCCCGCTGCGCCTAAGAAACTTCCTGCATCCAAGGCCAGCGAGTCCGCGTCGGACACTTGTTCGCGAGTTGCTCCGAGTACCCGGGTCCCCAAGGAGACCCGGGTACCCCAGTCTGATACAGGAGAAACTTCTCGCCGTACAGACCAGGGCGTGGGGCGAGAGAAAGAGCCGGGGCATGCAGGTGCTCCGTCTCTTCCTGCTGGCACTCCTTCAGGTGCCAAGTCAGGTTCCCGGGATAGTGCTTCAGCCCTGCGGGGCCGAACGCAAGGAGAGGTAGGGAAGAAGTCCCCTACTCAGTCTTCCCGAGAGGCTCCGGCCTTGAAGAAGACTGGGGCGCATCCAGAGGACAGCGTAAGCTCGCGCCAGTCATCCGCGCGTTCGACTCCTCCCAGTCCCTGGCCACGTCTGCGTGGCCAGCCTGGCTTGGGGGAGGCGAGTGTGCTGCTTGGCTCTCGCAAGCCGCTCCGCTCTCCTCGGGAGATCGCTTCACCTGGGCTGAAGCAGTCTCCTCGACCCGGGGGCTCGTCATCACCGCGGGTTGGTGACCGCTCTCGGCCCACTGCCTCTGCTGGTTCTGCCAGTAAAGCCAGTGGGAGCGCCCAATATTCCTCGCCTGTCCCCTCTGCCCCTTTGGTTTCTTCCAGGGGGCACGCGTCGGAGAGGAGGAGCTCTGGGGAGTGTTCTCCTCAGAGTTCTACTGTGTGGGGGTATGCACCTGGCTCGGTTCTTGGCTCGACCAGGTCCTACACCCGCGTAGTTCAGGAAGATCCACAGGGGTCTGCCGAGGTTCTCCCTCCTGCGGGGAGAGTAGTTCGGGAGGACCGCACTCTGGAAGGACTCGAGGGTCCTCTGCCCCAGGATGCGGACAGCCCCGAAATACAGAGGATTTTGCAGAGGTTATTGCGCTGATTCGTCAGCACAATGACCCCGGGGAAGGGACCACGGCCTCGTCTGTGGATCGTCCGTCGCGCCTCGAATCCTTCTGGGGACCCAAGAAGAAACCCAAGGCTTCGGTGGGGCTGCCAAGGGGGTACTCGACCAGGTGAACAGACGTGTGTCTGGGCAAGACAGTTCGCTTCGTTCGAGCCGCTCGGACAAGCTTCTTCCTCCTCCTCTGCCTCGTCAGAAGCGTTTCTACGCTCCAGTGGAAGGGGCGTTGCTGACCAAACAGGTTGACCCAGACCTGACTCATTTGGATCCGGGTCTGTCGTTGCAGCAATTGACTGCAGAGAGCATATCCCTCTCTCAGCAAGAAGCTGCAACCCTGGAAGCCACCGCCATGGCGGCCTTCCAAGCAGTCTCCTGGCTCGATCTGTGGTCATTCACAGTATCGAAGGTAGCTGCTTCCTCAGGCGCTATTGTACCTGGGGAGGACTCCGCCTTTGGGAGACTGTGCCAGTCTTGGGGTAGGGCTATTTCCTACCTCGCCCACCAGACTGCAAACCTGTGGGCGAACCTTGTGCTAAAGCGAAGGGATGCCGTTCTCTCTCGCTTTGCCAGGTCCGTAGGTCCCGAGTCAGCTATTGCCCTTCGGAATGGACCGTTGCTGGGGTTCCTCCTCTCTCTTCCCTAGAGAGTTGGTGGACGCCGCGGTGGACAAGCGCCGTGCCGATGACAGCGACCGGCTTGTTCACCAGGCAGTGGCCAAGACCTCCGGGTCTTCGCACCCCACTGCGGCCAGGTCTTCGGGCCAGGCTGGCACTTCCTCGGCCCCTAAGAAGTCCCAGTCTTTGAGGGGGTCCCGAGGAAACACCCAGTCTTATTCTGCCTCGAGAAGGGGGGGTCCCTCCCGCCCTTTTCAGCCCACTTTCCAAGCCGGTAAAGGGGGCAAGGGTAAGAAGAAGAAGGGGAAATGCTAGGGGCGGCGTTCCCCCCCAAAAGCTGCCGAAGGTGGGGGGGTGCCTGTCGAGCCATTGGGCAACTTGGTAGCGACACGGAGCCGAGACCTGCATAGTGGATGTCCTTCGGGAGGGATATCTACTACCCTTCGAGTCTCGGCCTCCCCTCACTTACTCTTCGGTCCATCTCCAAACATGTCTTCCAGGTTCGTCGAAGGATATCGCACTACAGCAAGAAGTGCAAGCCATGCTGAGAAAGGGTGCTGTAGAAGTCGTGTCGGACCAGTCTCCAGGCTTTTACAGCCGCGTCTTTCTCGTAGAGGAAGCCTCAGGGGGATGGAAACCGGTCGTAGACCTCTCTCCCTTGAACCGTTTCGTTGGCCAGATTCGGTTCACGATGGAAACAGCGTAAACTGTGCTGGCCTCCATCAGGGAGAAAGACTTCATGCTTAAGGTGGACTTGAAGGATGCATATTTCCAGATACCCATCCATCCGTCCTCTCACAAGTAGCCTACCTCCGCTTTGTCCTCAGGGAGTCGGTCTTCCAATTCAGGGCACTTTGCTTTGGGCTCGACTGCTCCCAGGTGTTCACGAGTATTCTCTCTCGTGTCAGCTTGGGCCCACTCACACGGGATACGTCTTCTGAGGTATCTCGACAACTGGCTAGTCCTGGCGAGCTCTCGCTCACAGTTGCTACAGGACAGGGATCGTCTCCTCGAGTTTTGCTGGGATCTAGGGGTCATGGTAAATCTGGAGAAGTCAGATCTCACCCCCAAGCAGAGGATAAAGTACCTGGGCATGCTGATAGCTACGGTGGCGGCGAAAGTCTTTCCCTCGGACTCTCGTATCAGCAAGTTCAGGCAGGCAGCACAGCTGTTCCTGTCACGGCAGGAGCAACCAGCTCGGCAATGGCAAGTCGTCGTTACTCATAGGTCACCTGTCGTCTTTGGAGAAACTAGTACCTCACGAGCGTCTTCACCTGCGGTCTCTCCAGTGGAGACTAAAGGAGTATTGGTCCCAGTCCCAAGACCCCCAGTCTTTCCTGATTCCTCTTTCCGAGGAGGTGAGAAAGGACCTTCACTGGTGGTTAGACAACAGGAACCTCTTGATAGGAGTATCCTTGCATACTCCCCTCCGGACATGCTTCTGTTCTCGGACGCATCGACCGAGGGATGGGGCACACACCTGGAGGAGTTGCTGACTTCAGGAGTGTGGCACCGAGACGACAAGCACCTTCACATCTACATCCTAGAACTCAAGGCGGCCTTCCTGGCCCTCCAAGAGTTCCGGCATCGATTGATGGGACACTCAGTGGTACTGATGAGCGACAATACCACGGCAGTGGCATACATCAACAAGCAGGGGGGACTGGTGTCCCACCAGCTTCATCAGTCGACGATGCAGGTGCACGAGTGGGTCATGGCTCACTCGGTAGAGCTGTCAGCCAGGTACATTCCAGGCAAGAGGAATGTCGTGGCAGACAAGCTCAGCTGCCAGAGCCAGGTGGTAGGGACCGAGTGGTCCCTCCATCAGGAAGTAGCGGAAAGGCTGTTTGACCTGTGGGGGCGTCCAGCCATCGATCTGTTCGCCACCCGGCACAACAGAAAGCTCCAGGTCTTCTGTTCTGTTGTGCCGGACCCATGGGCCACTGCGGAGGATGCGTTCCAACACCCATGGGACAATCTCGACGCTTATGCCTTTCCCCCATTCTGTCTGAATCTCAGAATGACTCTGGTGGCACCTGGTACCCGGATTTGCTAGCTCTCCTCTCCGAGGCACCGAGAGAGATCCCCCCCTGGCCCAACCTTCTGCATCAACCTCATGCAGAGTGGTTCCACCTGGCAGTGCATTCCCTGTGTGTTCACGGCTGGAGGTTATCCACCATCTCTTGCGAGCGAGAGGCTTTTTCGCGCCAGCAGCAACAGAGATGGCAGGATACCTCAGAAGATCCTCCGCAGCGGTATACCAGGGAAAGTGGTCCGTCTTCTGTGGTTGGTGTCGTCGAAGGGGTATCTCTCCGGTCGGAGCTACTGTTCAGCAGGTCGCGGACTTCCTCGTCTTCCTTCACCGAGAGAAGCTTCTCTCCGTTTCAGCTGTAAAAGGCTACCACGCCGCACTTGGCCTAGTCTTACGGCTGAAAGGAGTAGACATCTCCTCCTCCTTCGAGATTTCTCTACTCATGAGAAGTTTCGAACAGTCTTGCCCACCCAGGGATCTCAGGCCCCCTGCGTGGGATGTGACTCTCATCTTAAGGAGCCTGACTCGTGCACTGTACGAGCCTTTATGAGAGTCGTCAGACAGGGATCTGACCCTCAAGACCGTCTTCTTGCTTGCCCTGGCATCGGCGAAGAGAGTTGGCGAGCTTCACGGACTTTCCTTTGATGTTAAACACTCGAGGGGATGGGGATCAGTTACGCTCGATTTCATCCCGGATTTCGTAGCGAAGACTCAGAACCCTTCGGTCCCTGACACACGGTTCGAGTCCTTCACGATCCCCTCCCTAGAGGACTTTGTAGGTAATGAACCAGACGAGATGCTACTGTTTCCTGTTAGGGTGCTGCGGCGCTATCTGAAGAGGACTCAGCACCTCCGGCCTGAGTGTCGACGACTCTTCGTTAGCACTGGCTCGACCAAGAAAGAAGTGTCCAAGAACACCATCTCTTTCTGGCTTCGTGAGATGATAAGGAGAGCGTACTCTGCTGCAGGAGAAGACGACACCGGTACGCTTCGTCCGAGAGCTCACGAGGTCTGCAGCATTGGTCCGTCCCTCTCATTCCGGAAGAATGTGTCTGTATCACAGGTGCTGAAGGCAGGTGTGTGGTCCCAACAGAGTACCTTCACCTCCTTCTACCTCCGGGATGTTGCACACAAGTCCTTGGACACTTTTCCTTGGGTCCTGTGGTGGCTGCTCAACAAGTTGTGTAGCTTATCCAGCTCCTCTAACAGGACAGGTTGCATCTCGCCTATGTTGTACGGTTGTGATTTGGAGATTGAATGTTGAGTGACTGGCCTCTCTTCTTTCTCCCCATCCTGGCTCTCTTCCCACGGGCAGAGAGCGGACGTGCCGTTACAAGCTGGACCGGGCGATCGAGGCAAGTAAGCACATAACGGGAGCTCCCGTTCTATTTCCGTTCAGGTTAATAGAAGCAACCCCACTCCTTCCTCTTGCAAGGGAGGAAGGAGACCATGACTATGAGACAAACCCAATGCTTGTATTTGCCTTATTGTCATCCGACGTCAAATTCTTCCTAGCCTACTTTGCATGAACTGACGTTTCCTCTTTCATGCAAAGGACCCAGAAGTCTGACAACTGATCCTGCGTTTCTTACAACTCGATCTTTTGTCAGAGGCAGTTTTTCCTTCCTCGCTCTCATGACCAGGAAGGGAAGACAAGGTGGTGAACTCCAGTCAGTTCAGAGAGACTTTATCAGATTCCTCCCTCCAATCAGTGAGTCTCTAATGTAAAGGACCGAGGGTTTGTATATTGTGTCGGAACAAATAACAATTTTTAAAAGTAAATTGTATTTTTCCTAACTATACAAACCCGAGGTCCTTTACATTTTATGCCCACCTCATGCCACCCCTCAATCTGTACCTGGGCCGAAAGGCAAATTGGAATGTTTACATCCGGGCAGGCGGTACTCCCGCCTCCTGGACAGTAGTTAACTGCCTAACCACCTTGTTGTTCCGACACAATATACACACCTGGTCCTTTACATTAGGATTACTTTCAGGCGTTAAATGGAAACAGCCGTTAAACTCTTGAGCAAGGTGGTTAGGCAGTAACTACCTTTAGGTTTGGGATACCCGCCTGCCCGGATGTAAACATTCCAGTTTGCTTTCGTCCATCATGCGTTGCTGACGTGTTTTTTGTTCTCTCTGCCTGACTGTCGTTAAGCTCTTACGGCGGGATCTTTCTGTATTTTTGTTTATATATTACGTGTTTGATATTTGTTAATACAAACCCACGATTTGTGATAACCTTGCGTAAGCCGTCGTTCCCTGCCTGTGTCTTGGGTTTGACAGCCAAGGGCATAACTGGAGTAGCGTAACCAAGTGGTAATGCTTCTCTCCAGCGGCCCTTTACGTAAATACTGAAGGCGCCCCTGTACTTTCGGAGATATAGTTTGGGACGCTTTATCTTCACTCCCCTACATCCATCGGGACGTAAGAGTTAGTTCCCTTCTTGGGCTTCCGCCCTCCGTGTGTAAGGGGCATCACTAATTTCTTCCTTACTTATGCTGAGTGTTACTCGCCGCCTGCAATTAGAGATTTGCGGGCTAGGTGGGGGGTTACGGGCGTCGTCGATAAGTTCCGCTTCCATGGCGCCCTTGGTGGCCTCCCCTCCGTCCTTTTTCTCTTCCCCGTAGGTTCTTCCTTCTCCCCTTCTAGATCTCTCTCCTTCACCCTCTTCGCTCGTCGGGGCGAAGACCAGGCAGAGGGGGGAGGGGAGCGATCGAGCGACCTCTTCTAGAGTACCTCCTCCCGCTGCGTAGGGCAGTTCCCCTTGTAGCAAGAGGAGCCTCCCTACTAATCATCTTTGTTTTTCTTTCAGGTTGACAGTGAGCATCGCAGACACAGCAGTAGTTGGCTGGATATCATCAAAGAATATCTTGCATGAAGCAGTCCCGACATTCATTCAGTGTTGCTTCGGGATCGACCACAATACCTGATTAGATGACATATTTCCACGTCGGGATCGCTCTGACTCTGTTCCCGCCGATGTAGATCGATCGCTGTCATTGCTGGTTTTCATGTATGCTGTTGCAATGCTTCCTGCGTATCTGTGGTCCATCTGCTCCTGCTGTTCCCTGTGTTATGCTCTTGTCAACTCGACGACAGTCTCTGGGCTGCTCTCCTGGTCTGCCGCAGCCACCCTGATCGCTCCTGTCGCTGCTGGTGACTTTCAAATGACATTCTGTCCGTTGCAGTAGCTCCTGCCTTCCAAACCGCTAACATAGCTCCTGCATCGGATGTCCTGATCGTGCCCGCTTCTTCTCCTAGTGATCGTGCCCGGGGCCGCTTCCGTTGTGTTCCTGCCAGCTGCCCTGGAGGTTACGATGTCTGCCATCCTGTAGAAGATGTTGGCGTGAAAGGGAAGGAAGTCGCCTTGTGGAAGTGACGTTCCTGGCCATTGCATAGCTCCTACTCTCCGAACCTTTGCCGTAGCTCCTGCATCGGCTGTCCTGATCATTCCTGCCGCTTCTGGCGGTTGTGCCTGGGGCCGCTTCCGTGCGTTCCTGCCAGCTGCCCCAGAGGTTATGATGTCCGCCATCCTGTAGAAGATGTCAGCATGAAGATGTAGGAAGTCGTCCTGTTGAGGTGATGTTCCTGGCTGTTGCAGTAGCTCCTGCCTTCCGAACCGCTGCCGTAGCTCCTGCATCGGCTGTCCTGATCATGCTTCTCCTGGTGGTGGTGTCCTGGCTGCGTCCGTTGTGTTCCTGCCGGACTACCCTGGAGGTTACGATGTTTCATGTCCACCATCCTGTAGAAGATGTCGGAGTGGAGGTGAAGGAAGCCGTCCTGTGGAAGTAGCCGCCGTCTTCTTCATCTTATCTTCGATTTCGTCTTCTGCTGCGTCTTCCCTTCCTCTCCCGAGGTCCAAGGGGGTCCTGAGAATCGGACAGACCTCCATCGGCCGAAGGAAAGGAATGCTGCTTCTTCCCCTTGATGCCCTTGGACGTCTAGGGACTGCCTCCTTCCGAGGAGGCAGTGGGTCTCTCGTTGGCTCTTCCCGACCTTCGGGTTAGGAAACCGATTCGCATAGCCGTGGGTTTTGTGTTTCGGAAGCCACGGGCGCGCAGACCTCAGTTTGCGATCCCGTTCCCGAGTCTTAGAGGTTCCACCTCTAAGATGGGGGCTGCTTCAGGCGCTCGTTCGCGAGCCGCTTCGAGTGCTTGAGATTCTATGGAATATCGAGTATTCCGATCTGGTCTGGAGAGATTTTCCTGGGCCCAGTTCTGGAGCAGTGCGAGAGAAAGGGCCGAGGCACCCAGGTGTCTTGGCTCCTCTTCCTGCCAGCACCGCAAGCGCTCCCTGAGTGTTTGCCAGTGCTCGGTCGGGTTCCCAGCCTGGTGTCTCGATCCTCTCGGTTCGAACACCAGAAGAAGCAGGGAAGAGATTCACTTTGGGAGTCCTGCGGGACTTCTAAGGGACTGACTCTCTTCCGGGAGACAAGTTTCTCTCGTTGACCGATTCGCATTCTCCTGTGGGATCTTGCGTTTAGGAAACAAAGCAGCCGCTCCCGATTTTCGGAAGTCTCGTGGGTAGCTCGAATTCTATGAATCACGAGCGCTCTCCTGAAAGAGGCACAGGACAAGAGAAAGTGCCGAGACACCCAGGTGTCTGGTTGCCGACACCCAGGTGTCTGGGTGCCGCGGTGTCAGGTGTGTCTGGTTGCCAAGGTGTCTGGTTGCCGGGACACCCAGGTGTCTGGTTGCCGGACACCCATGTGTCCCAATACTGCCCGCCAGCTGCTTCGGTTGCTTGGCCGGGCTTCGTTCTTGTGTCTCGAACTTTAGGGTTCAAGCATGCAAGATAGCAGACACAGAATTCCCCTTTGAACCTTCTTCTCAAGGGGCCTCAGCCTCTCGGAGTTAAGAGTTCGGGAAACTAGCAATTGTTCACAGCAGACGAGTCCAGCCTGCCCAGTTATGATTGTGTTGGCTGCGGCAATGGCTGGCTCGGCTCGGCTCTGCTCGACTTCCTTCCTGGCCTTCAGCCACCGTCCCAGCCTGCCGTCTGCGCATACCAACCAGCTGGATCGCGTTCGCATGATCGGCTCGGCTCGGCTCGGCCCTACTCGGTTTTTTCCGATTCGGGTTCTCGGCTATGTTCGAGTGAACTTTTTGCTCTTCCCAGGAAAGCGCTTTGCCACGGCACAAGTGCTCTTCTTTCCCCGTGTTGCAGTAATCTCCTTCGGTTGATTATCGCTCACGGTCCGCCTCTCCTGCTTATCATACTGGCAGGACAGGTAGGGATACTCTTTTCTCCTCACCTGTTCTCTTCTCCTCTCGGTTGTTCCAAGAGGCGCGAGACGGACAGAGAGAGCTCCGACGAAATTTTCTTTCGGAGTTCGGCTGCCTGGCATGCTTTGGGTATCGGTCCCCCGATTCTCTCGTATTATAACCAGGTAGCCGAGGAGGGTTTCATGGGATCTGTCAAGGTCTCCCTCCAAGGGGAGAGGTACAGGAGTTTCACGCATCGGAAACAGCGAGGGTCTTCCTCTTCAAGTTACAATCGCCCCCGTGTTCTCGGGGAACTTCTCGCCGATTCGTCAACGCGAGGATCCCCGGGACAGGACCGCAGCTCCCCCAATGAATAACCTTCATCACTCGCAACCCTTGCAGTTTCCGAGGGGCCGAGAGTGTCAGGGACCGCCGCGGTCCTGGCTTCCGAGAGCGTTCTCGACCTGATGAATTCTTTTCTTCGAAGGAGTTAATTCAGGTCGAGACACCAAGCTTCCACCCCTGCCTTGGCAGAATATGAATTCTTCTTGCCTCAAAGGGTCTTGCCGACTGCAGTTTTTTGGGCAATTCTGGTGCTAAGAAGAAGGACTTTGTCCCAATTCAGATCTCCGGTTTTGTAAGTCCCGAGTTGGCTCGACCCTTGGGAACGAACCTTTACTTGGTTCTGCCTTTCTCTTTCAGAGATTTGCCAGATACCTCGGTAATCAAGGTTCCCACCAGGGCACTGACTTGTCCTTTGGACAATGGCCAAGAACTTTGGGTCTTAGTCATCTCAACTCGACCTTGAGTTCAAGCCAGCCCCCCTCAACTCCTTAGCTAAGAAGTCCTAGGCTTCAGAAGAAGATTGCAACTGCTGATGCCTGGACGAAATGATACTTATCGAGTCTCTGGAACTGGCAGCGACATTGCCGAGACCTGGGAATGGATTCCTTCAGGAGAAGTATCTATTTCCCGTAGGTCTCGCAATTCTTTCCTTCGAACTTTCATCCCACCACCTCTCCCGTGCTTCCGATTCGGGAAATGCCAGCCGGCTAGAGCTAATTGCCTCGGTACCCTGTCATCTTGCAGAAGCTTCCCCATGGTGGAAAATGGAAGTCTGCATCTTTTTCCCCGTTCTTTCCTCTTCTATGTATGAGGAAAGAGTTACGGTAATGCTTGATTGAAGGAACCTTCGAATGTGCTTGCATATTCCCCTCACATCTTGTGTCTACTTACGGATTCACAGATTGAGGAATAGGCGCACACTGGTAAGACCTTGTCTTGAATTTGTGTGACCGAGATGATTAGTACCTTCTCATCACCGTCCTGGGCTCAGGGCAGCCTTTTGGCCATCCGAGAATTCAGGATGGGTTTTGCGGCACTCACTGGTTTCGTTGAACAACAAACCACAGTAGTGGCATTTGTCGACAAACAAGAGGCAATCGTTTTTTCCCCCTGTTTCATCTCGACATTTGAAGGTACTCGAGTGTTGTTCTATTGCACACTCGACAGCTCAATTAACCAGATGCATTCCTGGTGGGGATGTATTGGTAGGCAAGCCTGGCCTCAGGTTTGAGTGATCGGGACGGAACATGCTGCTCACTCTTTCTTCACGAAGATTCATGCAGAGACTGCTGGACTGAGAAATCCCTACCGTCCTTCTGTTGCCTCCCTGCACACAAGTCGGTAGTTTTTTCTCACTCCTTCATACCAGACCAGGGGCCGCTCTGTTGAGGCATGCTGTCTTTTTGGTGAAAACTCGATATCAACATTTTTTCCCTCCGTATTTGTCCGTTTAAAAGGGTTCACAAACATTGCTCACCCGAGAGTTACAGACAAATACTTGAAGAATTTGCCTTCATCCGACCTGATTGCCGAGGCATCGAGAAGAATTCCGCTTGACCCATCCTCCTGTGCAGCTACACAAGAAGCGGTTCTTGAGGCAGTACATCCCTGTGTGTTCAGGACTGGGAGACTTTCCAGCTTTCCTTGCAAGCACAGGCTTTCTCGCCGAGCAGCAACGGATATAGCTGGATATCCCTTGAAGTCCTCTGCAACACTGTCCCAGGGACTGGATCCGTCTTCGCTGGTGGTGTCGTTGTCGGAACTTCTTCTCGGGTCAGAGTCGCTCCTCAAGTCTGGACTTCCTCGTCTTCTCCGCCGAGGGCTGCTTCTCTCCCTTTCATTTGTGAAGAACGTAGGCCCTTGCGACCTAGTCTTCTATCTGAAGTAGCCTTCGTCTCCTCAGTCGAGAGTTAGCTACGGACGAGAAGCTTCTTCAGTCATGCTGTCCCAGGAACTGTTTCCTGGGTGGCATGCGACTCTCATTTAGGGTTCCTGTCCGTGCTCTGCACTGCACTCGCCCTCTACGAGAGTCGTCGGATAGAGATATGCCCTCTTAGGTCCATCTCTCATCTTACCCTGGCCTTGGCGTAGAAGATGGAAGAACAGGGATGGGGATCATACCTTGACTCCTTCTGGGATGTCGTAGGTGGACTCCGAATTCATTGGCATCGACTGTCGGGTTCGAGTCCTTCTTGTTCCCCTCCTCCTTGGACTTTGTATCGATGATCCAGATCATTCGTTACTTTGTCCTATTGGGAGCTGTGGTACTTTCCAAAAGGTTCGATATTCCTAACCTGGATGTCGTCAACGTTTTTGCTAGTACTGTCTCTCCCAAGGAAGAAGTGTCTAAGTACACATCTTCCTCTTGACTTCGTGAATCGATCAAAGGAGGTACTTGGCAGCTGACGACGACGATACCGGTACCTTTCACCTGAGAGCTCATGAAGTCGATGGCTTGGTCCATCCCTCGCATTCTGGAAGAATATGTCGGTACCACAGGTGCTGAAGGCAGGTGTGTGGTCCCAACAGACTACCTTCACCTCCTTCTACCTGCGGGATGTTGCACACAAGTCCTTGGACACTTTTTCCTTGGGTCCTGTGGTGGCTGCTCAACAAGTTGTGTAGTTTATCCAGCTCCCCTAACGGGACAGGTTGCATCTCGCCTATGTTGTACGGTTGTGATTGGGAGAATGAATGTTGAGTGACTGGCCTCTCTTCTTTCCCCCATCCTGGCTCTCTTCCCACGGGCAGGAGAGAATAGACATGCCGTTACAAGCTGGACCAGGGGATCGAGGCAGATAAGCACATAACGGGAGCTCCCGTTCTATTTCCGTTCAGGTTAATAGAAGCAACCCCACTCCTTCCTCTTGCAAGGGGAGGAAGGAGACCATGACTGTGAGACAAACCCAATGCTTGTATTTGCCTTATTGTCATCCAACGTTAAATTCTTCCAGCCTACTTTGCATGAACTGACGTTTCCTCTTTCATGCAAAGGGACCCAGAAGTCTGACAACTGATCCTTGCAGTTTCTTACAACCCGATCTTTTGTCAGAGGCAGTTTTTCCCCTTCCTCACTCTCACGACCAGGAAGGGAAGACAAGGTGGTGAACTCCAGTCAGTTCAGAGAGACTTTATCAGATTCCTCCCTCCAATCAGTGAGTCTCCTAATGTAAAGGACCGAGGGTTTGTATATTGTGTCGGAACAAATAACAATTTTGAAAAGTAAATTGTATTTTTCCTAACTATACAAACCCGAGGTCCTTTACACTTTATGCCCACCTCATGCCACCCCTCAATCTGTACCTGGGCCAAAAAGGCAAACTGGAATGTTTACATCCGGGCAGGTGGGTATCCCCGCCTACCTGGAGGTAGTTACTGCCTAACCACCCTTGCTCAAGAGTTTAACGCCCGTTTCAGCCTACGCCTGAAAGTAATCCCTAATGTAAAGGACCTCGGGTTTGTATAGTTAGGAAAAATACAATTTTAAATATCTAACTTCCCTGGTAGTTACATATATATAGCTTTATCCCGCCGATTAAATGCAGTAATTCAGAAGGCAGAAATTCAAAATTTCAATTTATCGCCATGATAGATGGTCAGGTGGCCATACCTGAGCGCCCTCTACCAGGTACCTAGAACCATTCCCAATTGTCCTCAGAAATTCCCTGCCGTTGTTCTATCAACACGTTGGAAATTCGCTCTACTTTGGTTTGTTTGCTTTACTACAATTGGTGAAGTACCCATTACTTGTTTGGTTTTCGTTGATGGCTTTCGCTGATATTGGATTTTCCTGGATTTTTCTTTTTCTCATTGATAGCTAATTTGGTTCGGTTTCTGACTGGAACAATTGTTCTTTTTGTACTTGTTTTTTCAAGATGGCTGACCCTGTTGTTAGAATGTGTGTTAGGGGATGCAAGACCCAGCTTCCCAAGGCTGCTCTTGATCCCCACACAGTATGTAAGAAATGCAGAGATCATGTGTGTGCATTTGATGATAGATGCAAGGAGTGTGAAAGTTTGTCCGAGAGAGAGTGGAGAGAGTATGATCGCTATGTGAGGCGATTGGAAAAGGACAGAATTAGGAGAGCTAGATCTTCCAGTGTTCTGTCAGCTAGGTCTTCTGATAGTCAAGTCCTTTCTAACTTGTCTGATACTAATATTCCTGATCCTAACCCTAAGGTAGTAGTAGTACCCATCCTCCCTGCGGAGTCGGGAGTAAGTAATCCGTCTTTAAAGGATATTATGGCTGCTATTTCTGCCATAGGAGTTTCTGTGCAATCCCTTTCTTCGGATAGGAAGTGATGTGGGGGCAGTGCATAGTTTGCAACAAAAGTTCGGTGACAGTGTTAGTGCAGTGGAGGGTGCGTCCGTTCTGTCTGTCACGCTCCTAGCCCTAGACCTCTTCCATGCTCCCCAACCCCTGGGAGAAGGAACGTCGACAGGCTAAGGGAGGTGAGAGACGTTGAACAACGAGCGGACGTCCCCTCGAGCGATCCTGTTGACGCATCCCAGGACGCTCCCCCTCGCCGCAGGAAAGGCGAGATGAGGACATGTTCGTCATCCTCGGATGACGCAAGACCCAGACGTGGTTGGCGTCAATCACAAGAATCTAGACCTATCAAGAGACGCAGGTCCCCCTTCCCGCTCCAACAACCCTCTTGCAGCAAATGGAGCTCTCCAGAGAGATTCCTGTCGGAAGAAGACGGCGTTTCTGCGCCTAAACAGAGGCGTAAGACGATAACTTGTCGGAGGAAGAAGACGTGTACATTACTTCAGTTCACGCTTCTCCCCCTTTGCCAGAATGGGAAGTGTCGCAAGCAAGCGCCACCTCCTCATCATCAAAAGATCCCAGCTAGAGTCTCCGAAGTTGTGGAAGCTCGTGCAGTGCCATCTCCAGTTGTTTCCCAGCAACAAGTGGCACCTCAAGTAAAGTTCTTGTCGGAAGTTCAGCAGTCCCTTGAGCGTCTCTTTTTGACTCTTACAAGTCGCAAGGGCTAAGAGAAGAAACACACAAGAAGGAATCTAAGGACGTCAACAGACCCAAGAAGAGGGTAAGGCAGGAGTCAGGACAACAAGACGCTAACAGCCAGCAAGACGCAACTTCGCTGCAAGTTTGCGCTCATAGACGCTTCCCCAAACAAGCCGCACGAGTGACGGGAGGTGACAAGGATCGTGAAGCTCCTCGCAGCAAGTTGGACGCATGCGTGACGCACGCAAGCAGCACGATACACACGTTTCCCCACTCGCTCGTTCGACATCGGAAATAGCGGATCCTTTGGAAGAGATCTCGAAGAGGAAACTCAAGAAACTCTTCATGCCGCTGATCTGAAAAGACTTCTTACTCTTTTGGCGGACTTATTTCCTAACGATTTTCAACAGGCCGTACCTCGGAGTCCTCCTCGCAATATTTGATGGGTAGACCCCAGAAGTCTTCTTCATTCAAGAAGACAGTGTTGGCCAAATCAGTGAAGAGAGCCTTTTGACACTGAATGATTGGATTTTGAAGAAGAAGGAACAGGGAAAGACAACCCTTTTTTTGAAGAAGAAGGAACCTTTCCCCTGTCCCCCCACAAGATTGGCTTCTAGATCCAGCGTGTGGTACGAGACGACTGGGAAGCTCTCGGCTTGGGAGTTCCTGCCTCCTCCCAAGGGGACTTCTCCAGACTCTGTTGACTCTTCACGGAGAACAGCCATGACAAAGGCCAAGGTTCTGTGGTCCACTTCAGAACCATTTGCTGAAAGTCTTCAGAACTATTGAAGTCTTCAGCTTGATGGACTGGACTCTTGCAGCTCTTGCAGAGGTTTCAGATGAGAAGAATGACACGCAAATGCACCTTATTGCCTGTCTCGATAAAGCTGTGAGGGACGGGACGGTCGAACTTTCTGCCCTTTTCACAGCAGGTGTTATCAAGAAACGAGCTATGCTGTGTTCGTTCCTGTCTTCAGGAGTGACTCTCGCTCAGAAATCTGAACTCTTGTATGCTCCCTTATCTAAACAGCTCTTCCCTTCAGAGCTGGTTAAGGATTTATCAGCAGCCCTTGCGCAACAATCAACGCAAGATCTGATCACAAGGACTGCTAGGAAAGTTCTTCCGCAAACTTTTTAGCCAGGAAGGACAAGGAAGCTCCTCCTACGCACAGCCCTTTCGTGGGAGAGCCCTTTCGAGAGGAAGTCAGAGAATGGCTGCTGGAGGACAACCGTAAGAACCCCAAGCAGCAACCGAAATCCAAGAAATGATCACAACAACCTCCAGACACAAGTGGGAGCCAGGTTATCCCACTTTTGGCAAGAGTGGAGCCAAAGGGAGCGGACGAATGGACAGTCGAAGTTTTGAAGGAAGGATACAAGATTCCTTCCTAAGGAAGCCCCTCTTTCACAAGAACCATTAGAGTTGACAGCTACTTACTCGGGGAGCAAAGCAGCAGCTCTTCAAGAACAGGTGACCCAGATGCTATCAAAAGCAGCAATAGAAGAGGTAAAGGACCTCTCGTCAGAGGGTTTTTACAACAGACTTTTTCTGGTACCCAAGAACTCGGGGGTTGGAGACCAGTTCTGGACGTAAGTCCACTGAACAAGTAATACGTAAGCAAAGTCAAGTTTGCCATGGAGACATCTGCGTCAGTCCTAGCAGGCACCAGACAGAAAGACTGGATGGTTTCGATAGACCTACAGGGGACGCGTATTTTCACGCACTAATTCACCCGAACTACAGAAAATATCTGAGGTTTGTGCATCTCGGGACAACCTATCAGTTCAGAGCACTTTGTTTTGGACTAAGCACGGCTCCTTACGTTTTCTCTCGAGTGGCATCGAACGTAGCTCACTGGTTACATCTAAAAGGGATACGGATTTCGATGTACCTGGACGACTGGCTAATCAGAGCCAGATCGCAAGCAAAGTGTCTGGAGGATCTACAAGTGACAATGAATTTGACGCAACAGTTAGGTCTGGTAGTAAATCTAGCCAAATCACAGCTAACGCCTTCACAAGACATCATCTACCTGGGGATGAGGATTCAGTCAGTGGTTTTTCGGGCTTTTCCAGCCCCGAAACGCATTCTGGATTGCTTAGAAAAGGTGAAGCTCTTTCTAGGGAGATGGACCTGTTTGGCGAGGGAGTGGATGAGTCTGCTGGGGACCCTCTCCTCGATCGAACAATTCGTCTCCCTGGGAAGACTACATCTACGTCCACTTCAGTTCCATCTGTCAAGCTATTGGAAAAGAGGCCAAGATCTGGAGACGTGGATTCCGATCCCTCTGGGAATCAAAAATCATTTGAGTTGGTGGAACGACCCCAACAAACTACAAATAGGCCTCGAACTTCAACAGAAGAACCCCGACCTAGTGTTGTATTCAGACGCATCGGACATGGGATGGGGTGCAACGCTGGGGAAGGGCGAGATCTCAAGTCTATGGGAAAACCATCAGAAGAAATGGCATATAAATGTCAAGGAACTGGTGGCCATTCATCTTGCGCTAGTCCACTTTCAGGAGAAGGTCCAGAACAAGATTGTACAGGTCAACACAGACAACATCACAGCGTTGGCCTACATCAGGAAACAGGGTGGCACTTGTTCGGATTCCCTTTACGAAGCAGCAAAAGATCTCCTGCTGTGGGCAAGAAAACAACAACTTAACTCTGATCACCCGCTTCATAGAGGGAGAGAAGAACGTCAGAGCGGATCTTCTCAGCAGAGGAAGACAGGTTCTCACGACAGAATGGACCTTACATCACAAGGTGTGCAACAGGCTGTGGAATCTGTGGGGAGAACCGTCAATAGACCTCTTTGCGACACAGAGAACGAAGAGGTTACCAGTCTACTGCTCTCCAGTCCCAGACCAGGAAGCAGTGGCAGTGGACGCCTTCCTCATGAATTGGGAGGACTAGACATGTACGCTTTTCCCCCATTCAAGATCCTAGACAGAGTCATGAAGAAGTTCAGGAGTCGAACGACATAATCGCATGACCCTGATAGCTCCATTTTGGCCCATGAGACCATGGATCACAGAGGTGATGGAGTGGCTAGTAGACACCCCCAGATCGTTACCTTGTCGGAACGATGTACTGTACTCAGACAGCCACATATAGAGATACCATCAAAATCTCCTCGCTCTCAACCTAACTGCCTTTCGACTATCAAAAAACTGGCAAGAGCGAAGGGCTTTTCAAGGGAAGCTGCAAGAGCCATCGCGAGAGCGAGGAGAACGTCCACACTCAAGGTGTACCAATCAAAGTGGGACGTATTCAGGGAGTGGTGCAGGAAAAATAACATTTCCTCTTCCAGTACCTCTCTAACTCAACTGGCAGATTTTCTACTGCATTTAAAAACCCAAGGAAACTAGCAGTATCAACCATCAAGGGATACCGCAGCATGCTTGCTTCTGTCTTCCGTCACAGAAATATTGACGTGTCGGGAGACAAGGACCTCACGGATCTCATAAGGTCTTTTGAGACAGTTAAGAGGAAGGACAACCCAACCCCCTCTTGGAATTTGGACGTAGTCTAAAATTTTTAACCTCGAATAGGTTTGAACTTCTCGACAAGGCTTCATGGAAGGATCTCACTAAGAAGACCCTTTTCCTGGTCGTGTTGGCTACAGCCAAGAGGGTAGGAGAATTACAAGCCTTTAGCAAGAAAGTAGGCTTCAATGGGGAAAATGCAGTCTGCTCACTTCAACTTGGTTTTCTCGCTAAAAACGAGAACCCTTCTCAACCATGGCCCAGATCCTTTTCCATACCAGGGCTGTCTCATTTAGTAGGACAGGAAAAAGAGAGAGGCCTTTGTCCAGTTAGGGCCCTAAAATTTTATCTGCAGAGGACCAGAAACATGAGAGGTCAGACAGATCACCTCTGGTGCTCAGTGAAGAAACCTTCGTTACCCTTATCAAAGAATGCACTGGCGTTCTTTATCAAGGACTTAATAAGGGAAGCTCACCAAGAATGTGACGAGAAAAGCTTCCCAATCCTCAAAGTCAAAGCGCATGAAGTAAGAGCTGTGGCGACTTCGATGGCTTATAGACACAACAGGTCTATGAAATCGATTTTGGAAGCGACATTTTGGCGAAGCAAGTCTATCTTCGCAGATTGTTACCTGAAAGAAGTACAGACCCAATATGAGGATTGCTGTTCCCTGGGTCCGTGTTCGTTGCCTCCGCGCCGTAGTTGGAGAAGGTACTACTGCCTCTACCCTATAACCTTTTTTTTTTTTTTTATTATACCCTTGCTTTTTTTCTTGATTTGAACTCACAGGTTGTCTGTGAAGGTTGTTGCAACCTTCCACAGTCTGGGGTTGCAAGTCTAAGTTAGGTTTTATGGAGTGTGTTATTTAGTGATTTTAGTGGGTCAGGTGGTCAGCTCTTTGTCCATGGCTATGCCAGGATAGCAAGGGTGGTGGTCTAGTCATGTTAAGGTTGAGGACCGTGTGACAGCCCCATAGAGACTTTCTACAGCCCCCTGGATGGGTCGCTGGGTCTCTCAAGGAATGCAGGCGAATGAGGCAGGATAACTATGAAGCCAGCTTCCTTATCAGGTAAGAACCAGAGTATGGTTACAGCTAATATTTAGCATTTAGTATTTATACGAATTCCCAACGGTGTTTTGGTTCTTTAACCCACCACCAATGGTGTCAATCAGCTATATATATGTAACTACCAGGTAAGTTAGATATTTAAAAATGGTATTTTCATTATAAAATAAGTTTTTAAATATACTTACTTGGTAGTTACATATATATAAGGTCCCTCCTCCTCCTCTCCCCTCTGAGAACAGGGGCATGGAATTTCTGAGGACAATTGGGAATGGTTCTAGGTACCTGGTAGAGGGCGCTCAGGTATGGCCATTCCTGACCTGACCATCTATCTGCGATTGGATTGTCATTAATTTTGAATTTCTGCATGCTATAAAACTCCTTTGGGGATAAAGCTATATATATGTAACTACCAGGTAAGTATATTTAAAAACTTATTTTATAATGAAAATACCATTTTACTTTTAAAAAAATTATGTTTTTCAACAGCAAAGGCTCTAATTATGCAGGAAACCCGACTTTCAATCCCTTGGTTAGAGCTGGAATGAATGAAATTCTGTTAGTTTAGTTTAACTCATTCTGTTTTTGTCCCTCAAATTAAAAGTTCATGTTTGTTTGTAGCCTAGCGGGACAACCTTTTTTATGCAGACTAGCAGGTCAACCTTATGTTTGTTGCATAGCGGGACAGATGTTTGTGTGCAGACTAGCGGGTCAGAAACTAGCGAATTTTTTATGTTACGGCCACCATAAATCCCAACTTTTTGTACATGCAACTTACCCGTCAGATATATACTTAGCTATAGTCTCCGACGTTCCCAACAGAATTTCAAAACTCGCGGCACACGCACAGGTAGGTCAGGTGATCTACCATACCCGCCGCTGGGTGGCGGGAATAGGAACCATTCCCGTTTTCTAATCAGATTTTCTCTGTCGCTGGTTCCGGCAACATCTGTTGTTGGTTCCTCCTGCTTTGATTTTCGTTTTTCGCTTGCTGAGGATCTGTTTTGGACCTGATTTTGGTGACGTATTGGATCTTTGGTTTGGCATACGCTTTTGTGGACTGTTTTTGATTTGCTTTTGGATTTTTCTTAAGATGTCTGATGTTAATGTTTCACCTGTGTTTCCGTGTGTGTGTTAGGCAAGAGTGTAAGGTGAGGTTGCCGAAAGCTTGGTAGACCCTCACACTGTATGTATGAGGTGTAGGGGAATGATTGTTCTTTGACAATAGGTGCAAGGAATGTGAGAATTGTCTGATCAAGAATGGAAGGTTTTGACTTCTTATTTGAAGAAGCTTGAGAAGGATAGAGTTAGGAAGGCTTCCTCCAGAAGCTCAGTAGGTCTCGCTCTAAGCTGAGCAGAATTTAGAGACCTAACACAGTAGACTCTCCTAATCCTTTGGTTTCAGCCCTTCTCCCTTCATCGAACCTGTGGATTCGTCCTCTGAAATGGCTGCAATGAAGGCGAACCGTCTTCGATGCAAATTGCAACTGCGTGCTATGGAGGAAGGAAGGTAAGAGTGATAGTGATATGTGCAGTGTCCCCAGTGTAGTGGAGGGGGCGTCTGATCGGCTCCGCATTGCTCCTAGGCCTAGACCTCTTCCAAACTCCCAGGACCAGTGGAGGAGGAATGTCGAAAGCCGCAGGGGGATGAAGAGCATCCCCAACGATCAGGCGTCCCTTCGGCAGATCCTGTTGACGCGTCCCAGGCTGCCTTGGATCGCCATAGAAAAGGCATCCTGAAGAAGTGTTTCTCTTCTTCTGACTTCGTCTTCTCCCAAGGCGTGGTTGGAGTTCGGCTGAGGAGTCGCGCCCTCTGAAGAGATCCTGGAAGGCTCCTAGAGGAGAGCTTTGGACTCGAGCCCTGAGCGCTTCCCAGAGGGTTCTCCTATTGTCAGGAAGAGAGCTCGAAGATCCCCTCCTCCTCTCCAGGTGGAGTTAAGGAGTCGACCAAGAAGATTTTGATCGGCCTCCAGGCTCAGTTATCGCTGCTCTTGTTGGATCTCTTTGCAAAAAGATACTCTTCTCGTAGGAAGGATGACTTTCTTCCTCAAGTCCTCCAAGAGTTCCAGGAAGCTCTCTTCTTCAGGCGCTCTTCTCCTGTTAAGCTCCCCTCCAGCAGCAAGCTTCCTTCTTCCAGCAAGTTTTCTTCTTCTCTCGAGGCGCTCTTCTCCTGAGCAGGCGCCCTTCTTCTCCCAGCAGGCGCCTCTCTTCCAGGCGCTCTTCATCGGAGGGAAGCGCCTCCTTCCAGGCGCTCTTGACAGCCTCGCAGTCTTCTCCTTTGGACAGGCGCTCCCCAGTGAAACGTCTTCCAAGCTCCCTCCTTCCAGCAGACACTCTCTCCTGCCAAGCGCCCTCTGCTTTAGGCGCCTCCTCTCCTGGAAGGCTCTCATCAGTGGACAGGACCCCTCTCCTGTCAGGCGCCAGTCATCTAGTCAGGCGCCATTCTCCTGGCAGGCGCTCTTTGTTGGACAGGAGTGCTTCTCCTTCCAGGCTTCTTCTCCTGATAGGCGCTCCTTCTTCTTTTAAGCCTTCTCTCCGCCTGCTGCTGGCCTTGGAGGAAGTTTCAGAGGATGAATCCCCAAAGGACGCTGGGATCTTCAGATTACAAGAGGTTGGCTTCGGTTACTGATTCAGGAGTTTGGAGATTCTCTTTGTCATGCTGCCCCTCCTTCTCCCTGGGATCTTTGTGGGACAGCACCAAGTCAGCAAGACCCTCCTCTTTTTGTCAAGATGCGCCCTACGATCTCGATGAAGAAAGCCTTTAAAGGAGTTTGGAGAATGGATGCAATCTAAGAAGGATGCAAGCAAGACTGTTTTCTCTTTTCCTCCTTCTGAAACTTTTGGGAAAGTCAGGAATGTGGTATGAGACCAAGGAACCTATGGGGTTGGGGCTCCCCCTCATCAGCTGGATGCAGATTTTTTCTAATCTGGTAGACTCTTCCAGAAGACTTTCTCTTTCTTCAGCCAAGGCGACTTGGGGAATGTGCGAAATGGACCATCTCCTCAAGGGCCTTTTTAGAGTTGTGGAAGTTTTCAACTTTATGGATTGGTCTCTTGGGGCCTTGGCCAAGAGGAATCGGGACCCCGAGGATTCCTGTGTATGGATGACCTTTGTGAGTGTTTTGTCTTGTTTGGACAAAGCTGTGAGGGACGGCTCTATGGAGATCGCTGCCTTGTTCGGAGCTGGTATTCTCAAGAAGAGGTCAGTATTCAGCTCTTTCCTCACCAAATCTGTGTCTCCTCTTCAGAGATCCTCTCTTCTGTTTGCTCCTCTTTCTCTCCCCACCTTTTCCCACAAAGACTTGTGAAGGAGATTTCTCGCTCTTTATCAGAAAAGGCTACACAGGATCTTTTGGCCCAGTCATCGAAGAGGATGAGACCTGCTGTTCCTTTTGCAAAGAAGGAGAAGGCCCCTTTCAGGAGCCCTTTTCGAGGTGGTCCTTCTTCTAGATCCTCCTTCAGAAGCAAAGACCTGAGAGAAGAGGAAGGTCTTCAGGACGTCCGATCAAAAAGACCAAGTGAGAAACAAGTCCTCCAGACGACAGTGGGTGCCAGACTGTTGACACTTTGCCGAGTCTGGGCACAGAGAGGGGCGGACGACTGGTCCCTCTCCATTCTGAGAAGAGGCTACCTCATCCCCTTCAGGGAAAGTCCTCCTTGACATCAACTCCCAGGAGTTATCCGCCAGCTACAAGGATCCTGTCAAGAACCAGGCCCTTCTTCTAGCAGTGGAACAAATGCTGGAAAAGGAAGCCATAGAACCGGTTCAAGATCTCCATTCCCCAGGGTTTTACAATCGGCTTTTTCTGGTTCCAAAATCCTCGGGGGTTGGAGACCGGTTCTGGATGTGAGCTCCCTGAACTTCTTTGTGATCAAGAAGAAGTTCAAGATGGAAACTACCTCTTCAGTTCTGTCAGCTCTTCGTCCAGGAGATTGGATGGTGTCCCTGGACCTTCAGGATGCTTACTTCCACATTCCCATTCATCCCTCCTCCAGAAAATTCCTGAGGTTCATGGTTCAGGGAAAAACCTTTTCAGTTCAGGGCCCTGTGCTTTGGACTTTCCACGGCCCCCAAGTGTTCACGGGCATTTTAAGGAATGTGGCTCACTGGCTTGCATTTAGAGGGGGTGAGGATATCAATGTATCTCGACGATTGGCTGATCCGAGCTCAATCAAAGGAAAGTTGTCTGGAGTACTTGTCAATCACCTAAACATGACCCAGTCCCTAGGACTTTTAGTAAACCTCAGAAATCCCAGGTTGATTCCTCAGCAGAGCATTGTCTACCTGGGGATTCTGATGGATTCTCGGGGTTTTCTAGCCTTTCCATCCCAGGAAAGAAGGGATCGCTGCCTAGAAAAGGTGACAGTCTTTCTAGAGAAAGAACATTGTTCATGAGGGAATGGATGAGTCTGCTGGGGACCATTTCCTCGCTGGAACAGTTCGTTTCCTTGGGAAGACTTCACCTAAGACCTCTTCAGTTCTTCCTGAAAGAGATCTGGGATCAGAAGTCCCAGGACTTAGCAACTTCCTTCCTAGATTTCGGACAAGGTAAAGGAGGATCTCCGTTGGTGGTTAGACCCTCAGAAATTAAACAAAGGACTGTCTCTTCAGTTACCGAGCCCTCCCTAGTGTTGTTCTCAGACGCCTCAGAGTCGGGATGGGGAGCAACACTAGGCTCGAGAAGAAGTGTCAGGCACCTGGGAAGGAGACCAGGTGAACTGGCACATCAACATGAAAGAGCTGACAGCCATTCATCTGGCTCTCATCCAGATTCGAGTTCTGGTCAAGGGATCAGTAGTCCAAGTGAACTCAGACAACACTACAGCCCTGGCTTATATCAGGAAACAGGGGGAACACATTCCTTCTCCTTTTACAAACAGCAAAAACGTTGCTGTTGTGGGCGGAGGAGAGAAAGATCAGACTCTCCTCACCAGATTTGTACAGGGAGAAAGGAATGTGAGGGCCGATCTGCTCAGCAGGAAGGATCAGGTCCTTCCCACAGAGTGGACTCTCCATTCAGAAGGTTTGCGAAAGCTGTGGAACCTGTGGGGAAGGCCGAATATCGACCTCTTTGCAACCCACTGGAACAAAGACTTGGGAAACTACTGCTCTCCAATCTCGGACCCCAGAGCAGTTGCAATAGACGGTCTTCTCCTAGATTGGACAGGATTAGACGGGTATGCTTTTCCCCATTCAAGATCTTGGGAGAAGTGGTAAGAAAGTTTGCTTTCTTCAGAAGGCACCAAACTGACCCTGATAGCTCCCTTTTGGCCAGCTCAAGATTGGTTCACAGAGGTACTGGAATGGATGATAGATTTTCCCAGATCGCTCCCACACAGGAGCGATCTTCTCAAACAGCCCCACTTCAACAGATTCCACAAGAATCTCCCTCTCTCAACCTAACTGCCTTCAGACTATCGAAGGACTGGTCAGAGCGAAGGGTTTTTCGCACAAAGCTGCAAAGGCTATTGCCAGAGCCAGAAGATCCTCAACCTTGCGCGTCTACCAGTCAGTCGAAGTGGGAGGTCTTTAGAAGATGGTGCAGGACCTAAGAAGATATCCTCTTCCAGTACCTCTGTGACAAACATTGCTGATTTCCTTATCTTACCTGAGGGAACAATGCAACCTCGCTGTTTCCACCAATTAAAGGGATACAGGAGTATGCTTATCATCAGTTTTCAGACACAGAGATCTGAATATCTCTGAAAATAAAGACCTTCATGATCTTATAAGGTCTTTTGAAACGTCTAAAAATTCAGACCCTAGACCCTCCCAGTTGGAATTTGGACGTAGTCTTGAAATTCTTAATGTCTAAGAAATTTGAGCCTCCTCATCAAGCTTCCTTCAGGGATCTGACCAGGAAGTCACTGTTTCTTTTGCTCTTGCTTCTGCTAAAGAGAAAGTGAAATTACAGGCTTTGAGGTAAAGTTGGTTTTAAGAAGGACTCAGCTATATGCTCCTTTAAAACCATTCTTCTTAGCAAAGAATGAAAACCCTTCAAAACCATGGCCTAGAAGTTTTGAGGTAAAAGGACTTTCTTCAGTGACAGGACATGAGTTGGAGAGGACTCTCTGTCCAGTCAGAAGCCTTAAATTCTACTTAGAAAGGAAGAAACAGCTGGGAGGAACACTGAAAGTCTTTGGTGCTCTGTCAGGGATCCTTCAAGAGCAATCTCAAAGAATGCCCAGGCTTTTTTCATTAAGGATGTCATCAAGGAAGCGCATCTTTCTTGTGAGGATGAGCACTTTACAGCTCCTTAGAGTGAAAACACATGAGGTGAGAGCCATTGCTACATCATCTGGCTTTTCACAAGTCTTGTCTCTCCAGTCTATTATGGACTCTACTTACTGGAGATGTAACTCAACGTTTGCTTCTCATTATTTGAGAGATGTTAGAGTAACTTATGATAAGTGCTTCTCTCTAGGAGCATACGTATCTTCGGATTCGGTGCTGGGACAGGAGCTGAATCTAATCCTTTTAGTTTAGTTAATTTAGTTGTTTTTAATGCTTGGTGATGTGTGTTTTTATGGTTGGTTGGAAGAGGTGTTGGAAGGACTCCCCTCTTTTCAATTCTTATCACTAACAAGGTTAGGCTTGGTCAGGTGGTCGGGATTGGTTGTTATGCTCCTTGTATTTTTATTAACACCTAGCTCTGTCATGTAAGAGGGATAGCCCCATTGATATGATTCAGGTAGAGGGCTCTGTCATGTAAGTGGGTCAGCCCCATTGACACGATCCATAACAGGCTCTGTCATGTTAGTGGGTCATCCCCATTGATATGATCCAGAAGGGCTGTCAGTCATAGGTCACATCCTCGCTGAAGCTCTTGAGGCAAGCAGACTCATAGACAGTATCCATGAAGTCTTCTGCCCAATCAGGTAAGAACCATGGTTTTTGTTTATCCTACAACATATGTTGTTTCCCGTTTTTAGTTATTAGCTGTCTCTTGCCCTCCTCCAAGGGTGCCAATCAGCTAAGTATATATCTGACGGGTAAGTTGCATGTACAAAAATGATATTTTTATGATAAAATAAAGTTTTGTACATACTTACCCGGCAGATATATACGATGAATGGCCCGCCCAGCCTCCCCTCAGGAGACAGGTGGAAGAGAAAATCTGATTAGAAAACGGGAATGGTTCCTATTCCCGCCACCCAGCGGCGGGAAAGGTAGATCACCTGACCTACCTGCCGCGTGTGCCGCGAGATTTGAAATTCTGTCGGGAACGTTGGAGACTATAGCTAAGTATATATCTGCCGGGTAAGTATGTACAAAACTTTATTTTATCATAAAAATATCATTTTGCCAATTCTCCCCAGTAACTTGTGCAAATGTCAAAACCCTGTTTCTCAACACGGTCCCTAACCATACTGGAGAGAGACCATTATTAACATGAATCCAGTTGCTTTTAATTACTTGAAACATCCAAAACACGCTTCTGTTGAACTGAAGCAAAATTGAGCTATTAAAAAGTCGGAGTGTTTTCTTTCTGCAATTCTCAAAATATGCATCAAAATAGGGTCCCGCAAGACATTCACTTGTTCTGAATGCTCCCAGAATGTAATTAAAGACTTGAATACCTGAAATTAAATGGTAAATTCATACTGGAGAGACTTGGCCTTTCAATAAAAAAAAGGAAGATTCTTTCTCAAAAATCCCATTTAGAGACAGTTAAGTTAGAGGGATAGAAGAGGCAGTCAGCCTAGCATAGTTTTCTATCCCATGTTCTTAAAAGGCACATGGAAACGCTACTAGATAAATTGATTTATATTCACTGGGTGTCCAAGTGCCTTTTCATTAGAGCCTAAAATGTCTGTTGAGGTTCCTATAAGCAAAGAGTCATTCTTCTGTAGATTGATTTGTACACACCTACTCATGAAGGAGGGATGCTGATGATTTGTTTGTCAAAATTAGAGTAAGTCCTCAAATCAAATTGAAGCTGTTGGAGGTTTTGTCAACCAATTTTCAATACTATTATAAAAATGATTCCAAACAGAATTCAGAATGCTCTTTGGAGAAAAATTTGCAGATGGTCATTGCAATGCAGATGAGAAGTTTTCCAGTGGATGTGAATTTTGAGAGTTGAAATGAGCCAGATGCTCCTAACAAAGGTTATTTTCCCGAAAACTGGCAGAATGATGCTATTCAAACAAGATTTTCTCAGATTTTTATTTTATTTCAGGAAACAGGAAAATTTTGAGATCCCCCTAGGCTTTGTAAATGGAACATCCTGTGGAAATGTCATTAATGGAAAGATGCCTGTGGCAGTTGATGTTTTTCTGAGAGTTGATCTGAAGACCAAGAATTTTGCAAAATTTTTCTTAGCAGTCAAGGCAGAACCTTAATTATTTGACCATAACTGATATTTGATGTGATCATCATCCCAATCTATTAAGTTCTCCTCTCAGTTGTGATGAGAAAGTGGAAAGCTCAAGGGCAGAAAAAATAGACATTTGGTTAGAACAAAAGAATTTTCAGCCAGCGGTCAAAATGTTGCAAATCATGTGGTTTTATGCCAAACAAATCTCAAATGTCCCTCCTGAACTACCCGTTGAGAACTCACACTGAAACCATATACTTGCTGTATGAAGTTCCAAATGAGAAAGTCATTCAGTAATCTCAAAATACAATGAGAACTCATACTGGATCTTGGTCACCCTGGATTGCCCTATATGTCAACCATCTCTATCATGTGATCTCATCCAGGCACATGAGAACTCATACAGGAGGATGGATTATTCATCTTTGGGCAAAGAAGATTTTCTGATCAAAGTCATCTCAAAACAACATGCAAAGCAAGGTTTGAAAATAAACAAAGAATTAATCAAAGTTATCTGTTCTACACATGAATCATACATAGAATACCTCTATATGTCAAAGAAGTTTTTCTTGTCAAAGTTCTCTCATTCTGAATGTGACCATTCAGTGTGTTCTAAATGTCAAAGAAGATTTTCTGAGCAATCTCTCAAAAACATTAACTCATACAGGAGCAGAATCTATATGTCAAAGAAGATTTTCTTGTCAAAGTAGAAAATAGCATTTGAAGTGTTTTTTATTATAATTGCTCTTTATGTCAAAACTCATTGTCAATGTCACCAAGAATACAATGGTAACTCATGAATTGAAATCCTTTGAGCTGTCTATTTTCATATTTTCTTATCAATGGGGAGGAGTCATAAAAAGCTAATACAGAACTCATACAGGAAAGAAACTTATACTTTTGCTCTTATGTCAAAAAGTTTTCTGTGGGAAAAGTGGAAAAAGTCACACCATGAGAACTCCCTATAATGGAGGAGAAAAGTGGTATGTTCAATGGTTCCTGATTCAAGAGCAAATGAGAACTCATACAGGGGGGAAACTCTTCTTCAGTTTTCTCAATCAAGTCATTTTAAAATGCCACAGAATTCACCATCAGAAACTGTTATAGAGATCTTTGTCAGACAAGTTTTCTAATTCTGAAAACTCAAACATTGTAAGAATTCTCAAGGTCTAATGTCAAAAATGTTGGACAATTTCAAAGAACTTGGTGACTCAAACGTTTTCATAAATTAGCTGGGCAATTTAATGCACTGAATGCCAAAAGGTTTTTAGTATGTTTTGGCTCTCAAAAGCCTTATGTGAACCCATATTGGAGAGATGTAATTCATGTCTCATGAGTGCTAAAGGAGAATTGTGAATCTTTTCTTTAGTCCATTTAGAATGGCTATTTTTAACTTGAAGAAAGAAGTTGGATTCTTCCATTGATGGCATTGTGTTTTGGATTCATAAAGATGTTTTTTGTTGTTCTTTTACACTGATATTGTTAAAGAGAGATAACATAAATAATCATTGTAATAAACTTCATTGTTACTCTTCAAATCACAGGATTGTTAAACTTTAAACAAACATTTCTGAATGAATGGTTAAATTATATTTTCAACCAATGCACAAGCAAAGCCATTCATCAGAGGTGATGTTCAGTTGTATTGACAGATTTATTAAGGTTTGCAAATCCCAAATGGAATAAAGGTATGGAAATAATTTTTGTAAACTTATCTGCAAAATCCCGAAAAAAGCAACAGCAAGGGACTATAAAAATGCAAAATCCTTATTTATATGGATTTAATTTTTACAGGGATTCTGATTCTGTGTTGTAGATGGTCATTGGAGGCGCATTTGTTTACTAATAGATATTCTGTTTCTGATTATTCCAAAGAGGAAAATTTAATGAGATCCTAACCAAACAAGGAGTGTTTCACCTCCTGAAAGTGGAAGCTGAAATAAATCATCATTACCCAAAATCAAAAAAAGAGAAGGGAGATTTACAACAAGAAAAGATCACTGAAAACAAATGAATGATTTGTTTGCAAAACACAGGTGACAGAACCAGATAATTTTGAAGGATAGTTTGAGGTGACTTGTACCATTGGAAATGTCTTGGTAGGTGAAGAAATTTTCTGGTCTGCCTTCACTTATGTTGTTCATCTACAGTTCTATTTTAAAATTGGCTGACTGAATTTTTTCTTCCTTTTGTTACAGACATTGCACTTGTATAAATGTAAGCCGACTCATGAAATTCAGTCTCACGAAGTAAAAAGAAATTTCTTCCACCTCCTCTCAATAGTAAAGGTGCAGTTTGATTATAATGCCCTGTTCTCGTTTTAATATTGCAGAGAATGAGATAAAGCTTTAGTAGATCCTGGAACAAGTAGACTACTGTTTTCAAAACCAGACAAATCAGGTAAGTGGCAAATTGCCCTGATTAGTTTAAAGGCTTTTAGGAGCGTGAGTTAACATTGACGTGAAATGGCGTCATCGGTCTGGGGTTGATGAGTGAGTAAACTGTGAACTTGCCAAAGAACTCTTTGACCTCTGGAACAGGGTAGAGATAGAAGACTGTCAGTTTTTGGGGCTCATTTCAAAGGCAATTTTTTTTTCTGCTTTTGAGAAACAGTTTAGTTGGGTAAGATTCGAGAACTTTCTCTTAAGTCCTTTTTGTGTCAGATTCAATCTCTGGATATATATCAAGCTTTTTAAAAATCTTGCAAAGCTCAAAGCTCTGGCAAGAGGTTTCATCAAGCAAGAACCTTATGGATACCACATAGGCTTACAGAAGACCCTCTATATATAAAATTTTAAAAACATTTGTTTCTCTATAGGTATAAATTACCTTAACTGAGACCTTCTAGTTGTTGTTAGAGGACCTGTAAGACCCTTCTCCTCCTACCCCATATACATGCCTCTCAGGTGTCTTCTGACAAATGTAAAGCCATTTTATAAGCTTATTTGGCCTATGGTAAAATCATATATATAAATACCACAATAATTTCACTAACTAGTTAGACAGCATAACTGTATAACCATATGGCTTACTATAAAAAATAAAATAAAATAGAGAAAAGTTTAGAAATAATTTGTTACAGTTCATTGCACAAAAAAGGCATTTTTGAATAATAAACTTTTTCTTTGTATAAACATACAAGGCATGAGTATAGATTATAAATATAAACTGATTGTATGTATTATAAATATTCTCCACCTGGGTGAAACGTTAATAAATATGTTACCTGTAATGTTGCAATAAATGATTGGTTTTTTATGTATAGCATACAATGATACAAAAACCCACCAACTACTTTCTTTTTAATTGGTTTGGGCACTGGATGAACCGATAATTTTCATTATTTACCGGTATACAATTGAATTTGTGATTTCCTGGAATCAGCAGTAGATTCTAATCTATGACAAGTGCAATTTCTTTTAAACTTTGTTCATTATATTGGCCTTTTTTTAATGCATGTTCTTCTTCATAATAAAATGACATATATAACTGGAAATACAACAGTAAGTTGAGAGAAACCTTTTCCAGAGCAGTATTTACCCAGCACCCAGAACCCTAAGAAACAACAAACATTTATCCAGTCTTAATGCAATATTTCTATTCTCAAATTAAGTATTTATATTAATGCTATATACCCAGGACCCATATTCCCAAATGTTTTCCCACCTGAGCACAGACATAAGTTGCAAAGACTAATCAGTTCTGTAATTAAATGGGTAAATGTTTTCAAGAATTAAAATGACAGTCTTTATGATAAAAAATATTACTTGTTCCGACACAATATACAAACCCTCGGTCCTTTACATTAGGAGATTACTTTCAGGCGTAGGCTGGAAACGGCCATTGAACTTCAAACAAGGTGGTTAGGCAGTTAACTACTGTCCAGGAGGCGGGAGTACTGCCTGCCCGGATATAAACATTCAATTTGCTTTCAGCCGTCTTAGAAAGTGGACGTTGTTCTTCGCTCTCTGCCTGACAGCATTTTTTCTTCTACTTTTTGGTGGGAATTTTCTTTTTTTTTTCATGGAAAAGACAACTAAACCCTCCTATCCCCAGCGCTGTGTGTCCCGGGGTAGGGGGTAAAAGTGTAATTCATTCAGATCTAGAGTCAACGTGGGACCCACACGCACTCTGCCCATCTTGCAGGGGCGTGTGTGTTCACGCGACTCTACTTGTAGTGAGTGTTGTTTGTGGTCCTCCGAGCAATGGGGCAAGTTCGAGGGGAGGCAACGTTACCGTCGTAAGCCTGCCCAAGGGGTCGTCCGAGGGAAATACGCCCCGACAACTCCAGTTGGTGGCTAATGTATCGGGTTTGTTTCTCCCTCCCGGCAACTTCCCTTCTTGCTCCCTCTCCCCTCAGGTGAGGACTCCCCCCCTCCCCTTCCTCTTACGTTTCATCGTTTGTGGAAGGGCGGGGGAGAGTTGACCGGACATCCTCTCAGAAGTCTCTTCCCGTTCCGGAGGGGAAAATTTTCCTCTGGAGCAGGTAGACTTCCATTTCTAACCCGACTCTTGCTTCAGGTCCTGGACTTGATAGCCAGGCGATGAATCCCAACTCTTCCTGGCTGGCTACCTGGGTCTACCTGGCTTGGCTCTGGAGGGCTTGGCCCCTGGCCCCCTCCAGTCACGACCCACACACAGCAGCGACAGCCACTACACAACTGTCACCTTGTCAAGATTTGTCCAGATGCCGTTTCAGTGGCTTCGCATCTGGACACCCAGGTTTCGGCGTCATCCTGCTGGCCAGCACACTGTTCCACTGCCACCTGGCTTCCTGGCTCCATTCACGCCTGCTGGCCCCTCCTACATGGTGACGTCATCATATCCTTATGTGACTGTTGCTGCCCCTGTTGCTGACCATGGCCTGTCTTTGACTACGGTTCCTCATCTGACTCTCCAGCCCAGCCCTTGCCTGCCTCAATCCCCATCCCAGCGACCCTGGCTGCGCCCGACCTGAATCTGCCTGGCTGGAGGGGCGGCGCCCGTGCATCCCTGGCCCCCTCCCACTTTGTTCCTGGCTGCCACGCGCGCTGCTCTCTCTGCCCAGGCAATTGCTGGCCCGAGCTCCGCCGTCTCTGCCCGTGATACGCCTTCTGCTGCAGCCCCTCCTGCTGTTCCTGCTGTTCCTGAGTCGGCGGCCTCGCTTTCCTGGCTTGGGGATTTGACTGCTTTCCTGAAGCAGATGGTGAAGAAGAAGAAGAAGAAGAAGAAGAGGTCTAGGAAGGTGTCGTCATCGTCTTCATCTTCATCTTCATCTTCATCATCATCGTCGTCTGCTGCTTCTTCCTCTTCTCCTTCCGAGGCTTCGCGGCTGAAGAAGAAGTAGTCTGCCTCTCCCCCCCCCAAGAAACCTCGCACCGAGATTTCTAAGGGTCTGCCTCCTTCCACAGGGAAGGCAGTGGGATCTCTCGTTGGCTCTTCCCGATCCTCGGATCAGGGAACCGCTGCCCCGGCCTCCGGGCCAGGGGCACGGGAGCCAAGGGCGTGCAGACCAAGGTCTGCACTCCCCGCTGCGCCTAAGAAACCTCCTGCTTCTAAGGCCAGCGAGTCCATGCGTCAAACACTCGTTCGCGAGTTGCTCCGGTACCGGGTCCCCAAGGAGACTCGGGTACCCCAGTCTGATACGGTGGAAACTTCTCTCGTACAGACCAGGGCGTGGGGTCGAGAAAGAGCCGGGCATGCAGGTGCTCCGCCTCTTCCTGCTGGCACTCCTTCCAGTGCCAAGTCAGGTTCCCGGGACAGTGCTTCAGCCCTTGGGCCTGGACACAAGGAGAGGTAGGGAAGAAGTCCCCTACTCAGTCTTCCCGAGAGGCTCCGGCCTCGAAGAAGTCTGGGGCGCGTCCAGAGGACAGCGCAAGCTCGCGCCAGCCAGCCGCACGTTCGACTCCTCCCAGTCCCCGGCCACGCCCGCGTGGCCAGCCTGGCTCGGGGGAGATGAATGTGCGGCTCGACTCTCGCGTGCCTCTCTGCTCTCCTCGGGAGATCGTTTCACCTGGGCTGAAGCGGTCTCCTCGACCCGGGGGCTCGTCATCACCGCGGGTTGGTGACCGCTCTTGGCCCGCTACCTCTGCTGGTTCTGCCAGTAAAGGCAGTGGGAGCGCCCGATCTTCCTCGCCTGTCCCCTCCGCCCCTTCGGTCTCCTCCAGAGGGCGCGAGTCGGAGAGGAGGAACTCTGGGGATTGTTCTCCTCAGAGTTCAACTGCGTGGGGTATGCACCTGGCTCGGTCCTTGGCTCAACCAGGTCCTACACCCGCGTAGTTCAGGAAGGTCCTCGGGGTCCGCCGAGGTTCTCCCTCCTGCAGGGAGAGTAGTTCGAGAGGACTGCACCCTGGAAGGACTCGAAGGTCCTCTGCCCCAGGATGCGGACACCCCCGAAATACAGAGGACTTTTGCGGAGGTTATCGCGCTGATTCGTCAGCAGAATGACCTCGGGGAAGGGACCACGGCCTCATCTGTGGATTGTCCGTCACGCCTCGAATCCTTCTGGGGACCCAAGAAGGAACCCAAGGCTTTGGTGGGGCTGCCGTGGTCCACGCTTGCGAGGGGGTTCTCGATCAGGTGAACGGTCTTGTGTCTGGGCAAGACAGCTCGCTTCGATCGAACCGCTCGGACAAGCTTCTTCCCCCTCTGCCTCGTCAGAAGCGCTTCTACGCACCAGTCGGAGAGGGCGTTGCTGACTAAACAGGTTGACCCGGACCTGACTTCGTTTGGATCCGGGTCTTCGTTGCAGCAATTGTCTGCAGAGAACATTTCTCTCTCTCAGCAAGAAGCTGCAACCCTGGAAGCCACCGCCATGGCGGCCTTCCAGGCAGTCTCCTGGCTCGATCTGTGGTCATTCACAGTATCGAAGGTAGCTGCTTCCTCGGGCGCTATCGTACCTGGGGGGAACTCCGCCTTTGGGAGACTGTGCCAGTCTGGAGGTAGGGCCATTTCCTACCTTGCCCACCAGACTGCAAACCTGTGGGCAAACCTGGTGCTAAAGCGGAGAGACGCTGTTCTCTCTCGCTTTGCCAGGTCCGTAGGTCCCGAGTCAGGTATCGCTCTTTGGAATGGACCATTGCTGGGTTCCTCCTCTCTCTTCCCTAGAGAGTTGGTGACGCCGCGGTGGACAAACGCCGTGCCGATGACAGCGACCGGCTTGTCCACCAGGCAGTGGTTAAGACCTCCGGGTCTTCTCGCCCCACTGCAGCCAGGTCTTCGGGCCAGGCTGGCACTTCCTCGGCCCCTAAGAAGTCCCAGTCTTGAAGGGGTCTCCCGAGGAAACACCCAGCCTTCTTCTTCCTCGAGAAGGGGGTTACCTCCTGCCTTTTTCAGCCCCCTTTCCATGCCGGTAAAGGGGGCAAGGGTAAGAAGAAGAAGGGGAAACACTAGGGCGTTCGTTCCCCCAAAAGCTGCCAAAGGTGGGGGTGGTGCCTGTCGAGCCATTGGGCAATGTGGCAGCGACACGGAGCCGAGACCTGGATAGTGGATGTCCTTCGGGAGGGATATCTACTACCCTTCGAGTCTCGGCCTCCCCTCACCTACTCTCCAGTCCATCTCCAAACTTATCTTCCAGGTTCGTCGAAGGACATCACACTACAGCAAGAAGTGCAAGCCATGCTGAGCAAGAGTGCTGTAGAAATCGTGTCGGACCAGTCTCCAGGCTTTTACAGCCGCATCTTTCTCGAGAGAAGGCATCAGGGGGATGGAGACCGGTCATAGACCTCTCTCCCTTGAACCGTTTCCTTCGCCAGACTCGGTTCACAATGGAAACAGCGCAAACTGTGCTGGCCTCCATCAGGGAGAACGACTTCATGCTTATGGTGGACTTGAGGGATGCGTATTTCCAGATACCCATCCATCCGTCCTCGCGCAAGTACCTCCGCTTTGTCCTCGGGGAGTCGGTCTTCCAATTCAGGGCACTTTGCTTCGGGCTCTCGACCGCTCCCCAGGTGTTCACGAGAGTGTTCTCTCTCATGTCAGCTTGGGCCCACTCGCACGGGATACGTCTACTGAGGTATCTCGACGACTGGCTAGTCCTGGCGAGCTCTCGCTCGCTGTTACTACAGGACAGGGATTGTCTCCTTGAGTTTTGCCGGGATCTAGGGATCATGGTAAATCTGGAGAAGTCAGATCTCACCCCCAAGCAGAGGACAAAGTACCTGGGCATGCTGATAGACACGGTGGCAGCGAAAGTCTTTCCCTCGGACTCTCGTATCAGCAAGTTCAGGCAGGCAGCACAGTTGTTTCTGTCTCGACAGGAGCAACCAGCTCGGCAATGGCAAGTCGTCATCGGTCACCTGTCGTCATTGGAGAAGCTAGTACCTCACGGGCGTCTTCACCTGCAGTCTCTCCAGTGGAGACTAAAGGAGCATTGGTCCCAGTCCCAAGACCCCCAGTCCTTCCTCATTCCTCTTTCCGAGGAAGTGAGAAAGGACCTTCACTGGTGGTTAGACGACAGGAACCTCTTAATAGGAGTATCCCTGCATACTCCCCCTCCGGACATGCTTCTGTTCTCGGACGCATCGACCGAGGGATGGGGCGCACACCTGGAGGAGTTGCTGACTTCGGGAGTGTGGCACCGAGACGACAAGCACCTTCACATCAACATCCTGGAGCTCAAGGTGGCCTTCCTGGCCCTCCAAGAGTTCCGGGATCGAGTGATGGGACACTCCGTGGTACTGATGAGCGACAATACCACGGTAGTGGCATACATCAACAAGCAGGGGGGACTGGTGTCCCACCAGCTTCATCAATTGACGATGCAGGTGCACGAGTGGGCCGTGGCTCACTCGGTAGAGCTGTCAGCCAGGTATATTCCAGGCAAGAGGAATGTCGTGGCAGACAAGCTCAGCCGCCAGAGCCAGGTGATAGGGACCGAATGGTCCCTCCATCAGGAAGTAGCGGAAAGGCTGTTCGACCTGTGGGGGCGTCCAGTCATCGATCTGTTCGCCACCCGGCACAACAGAAAACTCCAGATCTTCTGTTCTGTCGTGCCGGACCCATGGGCCGCTGCGGAGGACGCGTTCCAACACCCGTGGGACAATCTCGACGCTTACGCCTTTCCCCCATTCTGTCTGATTTGCCGTGTGATCAGCCGAGTGATGATCACCCCGAATCTCAGAATGACTCTGGTGGCACCCAAATGGCCCCAGGCCAGTTGGTACCCGGACCTGCTAGCTCTCCTCTCCGAGGCGCCGAGAGAGATTCCCCCTGGCCCAACCTCCTGCATCAACCTCACGCAGAGCGGTTCCACCTGGCAGTGCATTCCCTGTGTCTTCACGGCTGGAGGTTATCCACCATCTCTTGCGAGCAAGAGGCTTTTTGCGCTCACAGCAACAGAGATGGCAGGATACCTCAGAAGATCCTCCGCAGCGGTATACCAGGGAAAGTGGTCCGTCTTCTGTGGTTGGTGTCGTCGAAGGGTATCTCTCCGGTCGGAGCTACTGTTCAGCAGGTCACGGACTTCCTCGTCTTCCTTCGCCGAGAGAAGCTTCTCTCCGTTTCAGCTGTAAAAGGCTACCGCGCCGCACTCGGCCTAGTCTTGCGGCTGAAAGGAGTAGACATCTCCTCCTCTTTCGAGATTTCTCTACTCATGAGAAGCTTCAAATGGTCTTGCCCACCCAGGGATCTCAGGCCCCCTGCGTGGGATGTGACTTGTATTAAGGAGCCTGACTCGTGCACCGTATGAGCCTTTAAGAGAGTCGTCAGACAGGGATCTGACCCTCAAGACCGTTTTCTTGCTTGCCCTGGCATCGGCGAAGAGAGTTGGCGAGCTTCACGGACTTTCCTTTGATGTTAAACACTCGAGGGGATGGGGATCAGTTACGCTCGATTTCATCCCGGATTTCGTAGCGAAGACTCAGAACCCTTCGGTCCCTGACGCACGGTTCGAGTCCTTCACGATCCCCTCCCTAGAGGACTTCGTAGATAATGATCCAGACGAGATGCTACTGTGTCCTGTTAGGGTGCTGCGGCGCTATCTGAAGAAGACTCGGCACCTCCGGCCTGAGTGTCGACGACTCTTCGTTAGCAATGGCTCGACCAAGAAAGAAGTGTCCAAGAATACCATCTCTTTTTGGCTTCGTGAGACGATAAGGAGAGCGTATTCTGCTGCAGGAGAAGACGACACGGTACGCTTCATCCGAGAGCTCACGAGGTCCGCAGCATTGGTCCGTCCCTCGCATTCCGGAAGAATTACAGGTGCTGAAGGCAGGTGTTTTCTCCCAACAGACTACCTTCACCTCCTTCTACCTCCGGGATGTTGCACACAAGTCCTTGGACACTTTTTCCTTGGGTCCTGTGGTGGCTGCTCAACAAGTTGTGTAGCTTATCCAGCTCCCCTAACGAGACAGGTTGCATCTCGCCTATGTTGTACGGTGGTGATTGGGAGATGAATGTTGAGTGACTGGCCTCTATTCTTTCTCCCCATCCTAAGCTCTCTTCCCACGGGCAGGGAGCGGACACGCCATTACAAGCTGGACCTGGCGATCGAGGCAGGTAAGCACATAACGAGAGCTTCCGTTCTATTTCCGTTCAGGTTAATAGAAGCAACCCCACTCCTTCCTCTTGCAAGGGGAGGAAGGAGACCATGACTTTGAGACAAACCCAATGCTTGTATTTGCCTTATTGTCATCCGACGTCAAATTCTTCCTAGCCTACTTTGCATGAACTGATGTTTCCTCTTTCATGCAAAGGGACCCAGAAGTCTGACAAACTGATCCTGCGTTTCCTACAACCCGATCTTTTGTCAGAGGCAGTTTTTCCCTTCCTCACTCTTACGACCAGGAAGGGAAGACAAGGTGGTGAACTCCAGTCAGTTCAGAGAGACTTTATCAGATTCCTCCCTCCAATCAGTGAGTCTCCTAATGTAAAGGACCGAGGGTTTGTATACTGTGTCGGAACAAATAACAATTTTTAAAAGTAAATTGTATTTTTCCTAACTATACAAACCTGAGGTCCTTTACACTTTATGCCCACTTCATGCCACCCCTCAATCTGTACCTGGGCCGAAAGGCAAATTGGAATGTTTACATCCGGGCAGGCAGTACTCCCGCCTCCTGGACAGTAGTTAACTGCCTAACCACCTTGTTTGAAGTTCAACGGCCGTTTCCAGCCTACGCCTGAAAGTAATCTCCTAATGTAAAGGACCTCGGGTTTGTATAGTTAGGAAAAATACAATTTACTTTTTAAAAATTGTTATATTGTAATACTTACCTGAACACCTGAATGATTCCCACCCTCCTCCCCACTTCAATTTGAATAGTGGATAACGCAATTGGGGATCTCGGCTTCACTCGGCTGGGACTTGCAGCAGTGTTGCCAATGGAACCTCAGGTAACTCATTTGACAAGATTTTCCTGTAAGCGTTGGTAACGCTGACAGTTTATTACCCACTTAGTGGGTAAAAGCTATGGGGATGTAGTTCGGGCTGGTAGGTGACCAGGGCTAATTCAGGTATTCAGGTAAGTATTACAATATTAGTTTTATTATGAAAACTTCATTTCTGTGAACTCCTAAGAGGAAGCCACATTCAAGAGACTGATGCTGTTTGGAGATAGGGCAATCTCCTACCTAGCCCACCAGACAGCTAACCTGTGGGCTAACCTTGTATTGAAGGGGAGAGACGCTGTCTTGAATCGGATCACCAAGTTTGTTGTTTCTGAGTTGGCCTTGGCTTAACGGAATGAACTGATACTGAGTTCCTCTTCTCTCTCCCCTAGAGAACAAGTGGATGCCGTGTTGGACAGATTGGGGGACGGAGAACAATGACAGCCTCGTTCACCAGGCAGTGGCCAAGACCTCCGGGTCTTTTGGGTCCTAGGATATCCCAGTGCTGTTGTAGGAACCCGCAGTGTTTTTCTCCCCCTGTCAGGAAGGGTGCACAACAGCGCCCCATTCAGCACCCTTCCCAACCTGGGAGAGGAGGCAGGGATAAGAAGGGGGGAGGACGCTAGGGGCGGTGTTTCTCTCCACGTGCTGTCTTTGGTGTGGGGTTGCCTGTCGAGCCATTGGACAACATGGCAGCAATATGGAGCAGAAATTTGGGTAGTGGATGACCTTCGGGTAGGATATCAACTTCCCTTCGAGTTTCTGCCACCCCTCACCAACCATCCAGTCCATCTCTGCACTTGCTTTCCCGGCTCACTGGAGGATCTCGCCCTGCTGAAGAAAGGTGCTGTAGAAGTCGTGATGGACTGGTCTCCGGGGTTCTGTAACCATCTCTCTCTCATAGGGAAAAAGATGGGTGGATGGAGACCAGTCATACACCTCTCTTCCCTGAACCAATTCATTTGCCAGACTCGGTTTAAGATGGAAACGACACGCTCGGTGTTCGCGGCCATAGGGGAGTCCGACTCCATGCTTTTGGTGGATCTGAAGGATAGGTATTTGCAGATGCCCATCCATCAGTCCTCCCACAAGTATCTCTGCTTCATCCTTGGGGAGACAGTGTTCTAGTTCAGGGCACTCTGTTTCAGGCTCTCAGCCGTTCCCCAGGTGTTCACACGAGTGTTCACCCATGACTCGACTTGGGCCCATTCCCATGGGATATGTCTTCTGAGGTATCTAGGTGATTGGCTAGTTCTGGCGAGTTCCTGTTTGCAGTTGCTCCAGGACAGAGATCGACTTTTTGAATTTTGTCGCAACCTGGGGGTTGTGATAAATTAAGAAAAATCTGATCTTATACCCCAGCAGAGGGTGAAGTATCTGGGCATGCTGATAGGTATGGCAGCAGTAAGAGTCAGGTAGCAGCAGGTTCAGAGAGGCAGCGCTGATGTTCCTGTCTCGACAGGAGCAACCAGCTCGGCAGTGGCAAGTCATTCTTGGTCACCTCTCATCCTTGGAGAAGCTGGTCCCTCATGGCACCTTCACCTTCTTTCCCTTCAGTGGAGAAGGGCTCGAGGGCCCTGTGCCCCAGGGCTTCGACAACCCCGAGTTGCAGAGGAATTTATCGGAAATCGGTCATTTGATACAGCAGTTCACCGATCTCAAGGAAGGGACCATGGCTTTCCCTGTGGACTGTTTGTCAGCCATCGAAGCTTTTTGGGGACCCCAAAAGTGACCCAAGTCTCGATGTGCTTGCCATGGTCGCGACTTGCTTAAGGGGCCTTGGATTGGGTGATTTCTCTTGTGTCCGAGTAGGACAATTCAAGAACTTCCTCAGCCTCTGCCTCACCATGCAGTTAAGTCTAGATAACTGAGTAACCTGTCCATAATCTAGAGTACTGTAGATTGTCAGATGCAAGTACTTCCCCTCTCTCTAGCAAGGGGAGAGGAGGGGGATGACAATAAAACAATCCTGATGGTTTTATTATTTTATTGTCTCTGACACTGTGGGTTCATCCAAGCCTTTTTTTGGAATGTTGACACAAGCTCATTCATTCAAAGCCCAGAAGTCTGGCTGTTAAACATCCCATATGCTCAACAGACCAGAGGCACGGGACTCCTTCCTCAGCTCTTCGAGACCAGAAAGAAATTCCCTGGGTGGGTAGAACTTCCAGTCAGTTCAGAGATTTACCCAGAATCCACCCTCCAAAGGGTAAGTCTCCTATGTAAAGACCAAAGGTTTGTATTTGTGTAGGAACAAATTGCAAACTTAAAAAAATTTGTATTTTTCGAAACATACAAACCTGACGGTCTTTACATTTACGGCCCACCTCAGCCACCCCTCATTCTGGTACCTGGGCCAAAAGGCAGAGTGGAGTGCAGACCAACAAGTGGGTGGGGCTTCCCCCCTACCGTCTGTAGCTAACGACCTTGTTTGAAAGCTAATGGCCGTTCCAGCTTTCTTCACAACCAAATCCTATGTAAAGACCTTCAGGTATGCATGTTAGTAAAAATACAAATTACTTTGAAATTTGTAATTTTTTAACACAAAAGCCATAATACTTTTTGTTTTTGTACATGCAACTTACCCGTCAGATATATACTTAGCTATAGTCTCCGACGTTCCCGACAGAATTTCAAATCTCGCGGCACACGCACAGGTAGGTCAGGTGATCTATCTTTCCCGCCACTGGGTGGCGGGAATAGGAACCATTCCCGTTTTCTAATCAGATTTTCTCTGTCGCTGGTTCCGGCAACATCTGTTGTTGGTTCCTCCTGCTTTGATTTTCGTTTCTCACTTGCTGAGGATCTTTTTTGGACGGATTTTGGTGACGTATTGGATCTTTGGCTTGGCATACGCTATTGTGGACTGTTTTTTGGATTTGCTTTTTGGATTTTTTGTTAAGATGTCTGATATCAATGTTACTCCTGTTTTTCGTGTGTGTGTTAGGCAAGAGTGTAAGGTGAGGTTGCCAAAAGCTTCGGTAGACCCTCACGCTGTATGCATGAGGGACGGATCCTCGGAAGTCGCTGCCTTGTTTGGAGCAGGAATTCTTAAGAAGAGATCGGTCTTCAGCTCCTTCCTCACCAAATCCGTGTCTCCTCTCCAGAGGTCCTCTCTTCTGTTTGCTCCGCTTTCACCCCATCTGTTTCCTCAAGAAATGGTTAAGGAGATTTCTCGCTCCTTATCGGAGAAGGCGACCCAGGATCTTTTGGCTCAGTCGTCCAAGAGAACGAGGCCTGCTGTTCCCTTCGCCAAGAAGGAGAAGGTTCCCTTTCAGGAGCCCTTTCGAGGGGGCCCTTCGTCAAGAGCCTCCTTCAGAAGTAGAAGACCTGAGAGAAAAGGAAGGTCTTCCTCACGTCCTATTTAAAGGACGAAGTGAAAATCGAGTACTCCAGACAACAGTGGGTGCCAGACTGCTAAGATTTGCCGAAGTCTGGGCACAGAGAGGGCGGACGACTGGTCCCTCTCTATTCTAAGGAAAGGTTACCTCATCCCCTTCAGGGAAAGTCCTCCCTTGACAACAACTCCAAGGGAGTTATCAGCCAGATACAGGGATCCTGTCAAGAACCAGGCGCTTCTACAAGCAGTAGAACAAATGCTGGTAAAGGAAGCCATAGAGCCGGTTCAAGAGCTCCATTCCCCAGGGTTTTACAATCGGCTGTTTCTGGTGCCGAAATCTTCGGGGGGGTGGAGGCCGGTTCTGGATGTAAGCGCCCTGAACTTCTTCGTTATAAAGACGAAATTCAACATGGAGACGACCTCTTCGGTTCTTTCTGCTCTTCGTCCAGGGGATTGGATGGTCTCCCTGGACCTTCAGGACGCTTATTTCCACATTCCCATTCATCCTTCTTCCAGAAAATCCCTAAGGTTCGTGATTCAGGGAAAAGTATTTCAGTTCAGGGCCCTGTGCTTCGGACTTTCGACGGCCCCCCAAGTGTTCATGGGCATATTAAGGATGTGGCACGCTGGTTACACCTAGAGGGAGTGAGGATCTCGATGTATCTCGATGACTGGCTGATTCGAGCACAATCGAAAGAGAGTTGTCTGGAGTACTTGTCTATAACCCTAAATTTGACCCAGTCCCTAGGACTATTAGTAAACCTAGAGAAGTCCCAGGTTATTCCACAACAGAGCATTGTTTACTTGGGGATTCAGATGGATTCTCGGGATTTTCTAGCATTTCCGTCCCGGGAAAGAAGAGATCGCTGCCTGGAAAAGTTGACGATCTTCCTAGGGAAAGAACATTGTTCTGCGAGGGAATGGATGAGTCTGCTGGGGACCATTTCCTCTCTGGAACAGTTCGTGTCCTTAGGAAGACTTCACTTAAGACCTCTTCAATTCTACCTGAGAGAAAGATGGGATCAGAAGTCTCAGGACTTGGCAGAGTCGTTCCAGATATCGGACAGAGTAAAGGAGGATCTCCGTTGGTGGTTGGACCCTCAAAAACTAAACCGAGGATTGTCCCTTCAGTTACTGAGCCCTCACCTAGTGTTGTTCTCAGACACCTCAGAGTCGGGATGGGGAGCAACACTCGGCTCGAGAGAAGTGTCAGGCACCTGGAGGGGAGACCAGGTGAGCTGGCACATCAACAAGAAAGAACTGTCCGCGGTGCATCTAGCTCTCATCCAGTTCGAGCCACTAGTCACAGGACATGTGATTCAAGTGAACTCGGACAACACCACTGCCCTGGCTTACATCAGGAAACAGGGAGGAACACATTCCTTCTCCCTTTACGAAACAGCGAGGACGTTGCTGTTATGGGCGGAGGAGAGGAAGATCAGACTCCTCACCAGGTTTGTACAAGGGGAAAGGAATGTGAGGGCCGATCTTCTCAGCAGAAAAGATCAAGTCCTACCCACGGAATGGACTCTCCACTCAGGAGTTTGCGAAAAGCTGTGGAGCCTTTGGGGAAGGCCGAATATCGACCTCTTTGCAACCCACTGGAATGCAAGACTGGAAAACTACTGCTCTCCGATCTCGGACCCGAGGGCAGTTGCCATAGACGGTCTTTTCCTAGAATGGTCCAGGATAGACGGGTATGCTTTTCCCCCATTCAAGATCTTGGGAGAAGTAATGAGAAAGTTCGCGTCTTCGAAAGGCACGAAACTGACCCTGATCGCCCCGTTTTGGCAAGCTCAAGATTGGTTCACAGAGGTACTGGAATGGATGGTGGATTTTCCCAGATCGCTTCCACACAGGAACGATCTTCTCAAACAGCCCCACTTCGACAGATTCCACAAGAATCTCTCCGCTCTCAATCTGACTGCCTTCAGACTATCGAAGGACTGGTCAGAGCGAAAGAATTTTCGCAGAAGGCTGCGAAGGCTATTGCTAGAGCCAGAAGATCCTCAACCTTGCGCGTCTACCAGTCTAAGTGGGAGGTTTTTAGAAGATGGTGCAGGACCCATAAGATATCCTCTTCCAGTACCTCTGTGACAGGTATCGCTGTAACGACAATTAAAGGTTACAGGAGTATGCTGGCTTCAGTATTCAGGCACAGAGGACTGAATATATCTGAAAATAAAGACCTACACGACCTCATAAGGTCTTTTGAAACGACAAAATCCAAGACTTCGAAGCCTCCCAGTTGGAATTTGGACGTAGTCTTAAAATTCCTAATGTCCAAGAAATTCGAACCTCCTCAAGAAGCTTCCTTCAGGGATCTTATAGAGGGATGAATAAATTTGTTTTTATTTAGCATTTCCCAACGTTTTGTGAGAGAGAGAGAGAGAGAGAGAGAGAGAGAGAGAGAGAGAGAGAGAGAGAGAGAGAGTAATTGTCGTTGTGAGTGGTTCGGGTTGTTGGAGTTGGTTTCTCGGCTGTCTCTCTGTCTGTCGGTCTGTCGGGAGTTTTTCGTTGTTTGGGGAGGTCTTGGGCAGTTGAGGTCCAACCTTGAAAGTGAACGGGAGTTCGTCTGTTTTTTCAGCACCGATATTGATGGTGCATGTGTCTCTTTTTTTTTGTTCGTTGTTGGTGGAGGTTTGTTTGAAATTTTGTTTTGTGGTTTCTGTGTGCTGTGATTGGCACCGTGGACCTTTACCCATCTCCAGCAACCAAGATCAGGGTGAGTGTTGTTTTGTTTGAGGTTAGAATTCCGCCACATAATATTTGGCGCCAACGTGGGGCAGCTGGTATTGCAGCTGCAATTGAGGTTGGTGGCTGGTAGTGTGACTGAAGAGAAGGATGGAAGAGGAACTAGTGAGGTTGCGAGAGGAGAATACGTGGTTGAGGGGTGAGAATGAGAGATTGAGGAGTCAGTTGGAGGAGATGGGGGGAATGCTAAGAAGTGCAAAAGAAGAAATGAAAGGGGAGATGAAAGAGTCAGAAGAGAGAATGGAAGAGAGGATGGATAAAAAGTTGGAGGGAATGATGAAAAGTGTGGAAGAAATGATGAAAGGTATGTTCAAGGGTGTTTTTGGAGAAGGGGCTGTTGGAGGCAGGTTCTCTGGAACGTGTGAAGGGGCAAGAGAGAAAGAAAAGGAGGAAGAAGTGAATGGAAGCGTGAGTGATGAAAGTGATATGGGAATAGGAAGTAAGAAACGAGGGAATGAGAGGCAGGGTAAGGAAAAGGGGAATGAAAAGCAAGGGAAGGAACAGAGGAAAGTAAGGATAAGTCAGGGGAAGAAAAAGGGAAGAAGGGAAAGGGAAAGGAAACTGGTAAGAAGGGTAAGGAAGTGGGAAAGGCAGGAAAGAAGGGAGAGGGTGAAGGCAGTAGTGATAGTGAGGTGGATGGAGGTGAGTGGATAAAAGTGGATAAAAAGAGGGGGAAGAAGAGTGTAATGAGTAAGATGAATGTAAGTGCAGAAGTGGACTCTTTGTATTCGGAAGAGGGTATGAAAGGACAGAGCGAAAGTAAGCGAAAGTGAGAGTGAAAGTGAGAAAGAAGTGAGAAAGGCTATGTATGTGAGGGAGGTACCCCAAGGTGTGAAAAGTATAATGAGTATGGAAGTAGGGATGTGCATGATTTCTTTAGGGAGTATGAAAGGTTTTGTCAGGATAAGTATGGGGAAAGTAAGAGAGTGTGGACACGAGAATTAGGAGAGTATTTGACTGGGTTTTTACTTGATATGTATAGGGTTATTATGAGTGTGGGGGATGTTGAGTATGACAAGGTGAAAGCTAGACTAGTTGAGCAAGCAAGGCGTATGAAAGCGAGTGTTAAGTATAAGAGGAAGAATGAATTTGATGAGGCAAGAATGAAAGCTGGGGAAACCTTGTCACTATATGCTTGTAGGCTGGAGACGTTGGCAAGGAAGAAGTTTGGGGATGATGGGATAGATGAATGTAAGGAGTTAGTACGGAAGTTGTTAGGGACAGTGCCAGATGGAGTTAGAGAATTTGTGAACTTGAAGCGGAAGGAGAAGAAAAGATGGACGAATGAAAGGTTGACTTGGGGAGAAATCTTGGAAATTGTAGAAGATTATGAGCTTGACAGGGTTATAAAAGAGAGCAGAAGTGTAAGTGTAAGGGTTGGGGTAGATGAGAGAGTACCAGAGTTTGGAAGCTTTAGGGATGCAGTGTTGAGGGGCCCAATGAGAATGGCCGATAGTGTAATAGATAGGAGTGTAAGAGCAAGTAATGTGGAGGTGCCAGTGAGGATGAATGGTGGGTTTGTAAGGGAACAACAGGTTGGACGGGTTAGGGATAGTAGTGTACAAAGGGAAGGTCGATGAGTGGAAGTCGAGCGGCAGTGTTTTAGATGTGGAAAGGAAGGACATACAAAGAATGAGTGTAGGTGGGCTTTAGGAGCTTGTTTGGTGTGGGCAACCGGGACATTTGGTAAGGGAGTGTAACGAAAGATAGGGGTTAAATGCTACCGGTGCGGACAGGTGGGTCATGTTGCTAATGGTTGTAGGGGTACCCGAGTGAATGTAATATGTGGTAACTGTGGTAAGAATGGGCATTATGCGAGAATGTGTTCAGAACCGAGAGCTGGAGTGTGACGAATGTGGAATGGAAGGGCATGTATCAAGTGTATGTAGACGAAAGAGGGTGACTGTGACAGCGAATTCGGGAAACTGAGTGTGAAGGGGGTTCAAATGGGTGGATCCTCCAGGATGCAAGCGGTGCTGTGATGCATGTACGTGAGGGGTTGTTGCATGAGGGAGGCTTTTGCTGGAAAGACTGACGAGTGCATGAAGCAATTTGTTTTGATAGAGTATGGCAGAAAACGTAAGAAAGGGAAGAACGTCCCAAACTGAATGGTCGTAAGTTGTGTGATAGGGGTGTGAGTGCCAAAGTGGAAATGAGTGATAAAGCGTGTAATACGGATGAATGTGATGGTATGGATAGAACGTATAGCATATGGGGTTTGATATAACTGAGTTGACTGAACGTGTAGGGGTTGGTGAGCGGTTGGAGGTGAGCGAAAGTGTAAGAGTAAGAGAGCGTAGCAGTGATAGACGAGTGATTGAAAGCATGAATGAATCGTTGCAAGAATTGGAAAGGTCAATGAGCAAATGGGATGGGTTAGTTGAAGAATTTGGGGAGGTATTTGGGAACGAGTTAGAGGGTATAGATGAGATTGTGGATGAAATTGAGAGTGGTAATAGTGAAGAAGATAGCGTGAATCTGAGAGAGAATGGAGGAGAAGATGTGAGTTTGAATGTTGCTAGAAGAGAGAATGATTCTGAGAGAATGATTGCGTGCCCAGGAACGCGATCTAGAGGACCTGCTAGTGAGCATCCGTGGGTGTTGCGTGAAGGCGATTTGAAAGAGGTGTGAAAGGTGTTGGTTGGGAAATGCTAAAAGGGAGAAATATAGAGGGATGAATAAATTTGTTTTTATTTAGCATTTCCAACGTTTTGTGAGAGAGAGAGAGAGAGAGAGAGAGAGAGAGAGAGAGAGAGAGAGAGAGAGAGAGAGAGAGAGAGAGAGAGAGAGAGTGAGAGAGGTGAGAGAGAGTTGTCGTTGGAGTTTCGGTTGTTGGAGTTGGTTTTACGGCTGTCTCTCTGTCTGTCGGTCTGTCGGGAGTTTTTGTTGTTTGGGAGGTCTTGGGCAGTTGAGGTCCAACCTTGAAAGTGAACGGGAGTTCGTCTGTTTTTTTCGGTACCGATATTGATGGTGCATGTGTCTCTTTTTTTTGTTCGTTGTTGGTGGAGGGTTTGTTTGAAATTTTGTTTTGTGGTTTCTGTGTGCTGTGTTGGCGACCGTGGACGCCTTACTCCATCTTCCAGCAACCGAGGACCAGGGTGAGTGTTGTGTACTGTTTTTTTGTGTTTTGAAATTCCGCCACATTATATTTGGCGCCCAACGAAGCCTCCCAGTTGGAATTTGGACGTAGTCTTAAAATTCCTAATGTCCAAGAAATTCGAACCTCCTCAAGAAGCTTCCTTCAGGGATCTCACCAGGAAGTCGCTTTTTCTCTTTGCTCTGGCCTCGGCTAAGAGAATTAGCGAACTACAAACCTTAGAAGGTAGAGTTGGTTTTAAGAAAGATTCTGCTATATGCTCCTTCAAACCCTTCTTCTTGGCGAAGAATGAAAACCCTTCTAAACCATGGCCAAGAAGCTTCGAGTTAAAAGGTCTCTCGTCAGTGACAGGGCAAGAGTTGGAGAGGACTCTGTGCCCTGTTAGGAGCCTAAAATTCTACCTTGAGAAGAAGAAACAGCTGGGAGGTACAGTCGAAAGTCTCTGGTGCTCAGTCAGGGATCCTACTAGACCGATCTCTAAAAATGCGCAAGCCTTTTTCATTAAGGACGTCATCAGGGAAGCGCATCTGTCTTGTGAAGATGAGCACCTAAAGCTCCTTAGAGTGAAAGCACACGAAGTGAGAGCCATTGCGACATCCTTGGCTTTTCACAAGACGTTGTCTCTCCAGTCTATTATAGAGGCGACTTACTGGAGGTGTAATTCAACTTTCGCATCTCATTATTTAAGGGATGTGAGAGTTACGTATGATATGTGCTTCTCTCTAGGAGCGTACATATCTTCGGATTCAGTGCTGGGACAGGGAGCTGAATCAATCCTATTTAGTTTAGCTTTTTGGTTGTTTTTAATGCTTGGTGATGTGTGTTTTTATGGTTGGTTGGAAGAGGGTGTTGGAGTAAAGCCCCCCTTTCAATTCGTATCACTAACAAGGTTAGACTTAGTCAGGTGGTCGGGGTTGGTTGTTATGCTCCTTTTTAATTTTTTATTGACACCTAGCTCTGTCATGTAAGAGGGATAGCCCCCATTGATATGATTCAGGTGTAGGCTCTGTCATGTAAGTAGGTCAGCCCCTTTGACACGATCCATTATAGGCTCTGCCATGTAAGTGGGTGGTCCGACAGAATTTCAAATTTCGCGGCACACGCAGTGGCCGGTCAGGTGGTTAGTACCCATTCCCGCCGCTGGGAGGCGGTATCAGGAACCATTCCCATTTTCTATTCAGATTTTCTCTGTCGCCGGACTGTCAACACCTGTTGTCAGTTCCTCCGCCATTTGGATTTCGAAATTTGTTGTCACTTAAGTATTTTGGTTGTTTTTGGTATTCGACTGGATCTGTGACTTGGCATACGCTCTTTGTGGACCGTTTTGATTTTGCTTTTGACTTTTCTTATAATTAAGATGTCTTACCTCTAGCTATCGAGTCTGTAGCTTGGGTGAATGTAAGGTGAGGCTATCAAGAAGACTTTGATAGTTCCTCACTCTTTATGTATGATATGTAAGGGTGTTCAATGCTCTATGATAATCGGTAATGAATGTGTGGGATTGTCTGAGGGTGAGTGGAAGAAATATGAAGCCTATATGCTTAAATTGGAGCGTGATAGGCTGAGGAAATCTTCCTCCTAGAGTGCATCCTTAGTTGGACAGTCAGGGTTTTCTCCTACTAGTAACCCTGTAGTAAATTTATTACTAACCCTGTAGTTTGTTGCTGCAGAAGGTAATTCCCTGGCTCTCGTGTGGAGTCAATGCGTGCTCCTGAAACTAAAGTGAATGCAATTCAAACGCATAGTGTTAGTGCTAGTGCCCCTAGTGTTGTGGAGGGGGCGTCAGATCGGCCCTATAATGCCTCTAGGCCTGGACCTCTGTCGAACTCCCAGGACCAGGGAGGGGGCATGTCGAAAGCCGCATGAGGGTTACGGGGCTTCCCACCGATCTGGCGTCCCTTCGGCAGGTCCTGATGACGCTACCCAGGCTGCCAGGGATCGTGCTCAGGCACGCATCCTGAAGGATTGCTTCTCGTCCTCCTCCGACACGTCCTCCCGCCTCGGGGTTGGAGCTCTCGGTTGGACTCTCGCCCTCTTAAGAGAAGCTTAGAGGAGAGGACGCTTCACGTCCTCTTCCTCTAGACGTTTGTACTCTTCCCCGAAAGTTGCGTGGATATTCCTCTGCAGAAGAGAATAAAGTGTTTTTCGAATGATCACGCTACTCGACCCCTGTCGCGCTAAGGCAAGGGCTAGAGCTTCTTCCCTGTGGAAGGAAGTATACGTCTCTCGCCCCTTTCCTTCTCTCAGGTTCAGCCCTTCTCCCGAGAGAGTGGCTTCTCCAACGCGTAAGATTTTGTTGGGTTTGCAACAACAGCTGGATGCTCTCATGAACCTTTCAAGATTCGAATCTGCCTGTTAAGAGGTACAGACTTTCACCTTCGTCTCCGCTTCGGGAACGATACAGAGCGTCTGTCGTCTAGAGAGAGTGTTTAGTGGCTTCCTATTCGTCTTCCCCGAGTTGAGGTGTTGGCCTTTTCTCTTGTCTCGCGCCAGGAGCGCGTCTTGCTCTTCGTGCGCTTCTCACGCTTCACGCGCTCCTCACCTTGACGCTTCGGGCGCGCGCTTAGCCATGACGCCGCGCACGCCACGCTGTGACTCTCTTCTAGTACTTGCCACGGAGCCTCTCGCGCGTCACGCCATGACGCTCCGCGCTCGCTTCGCCGTATAGCTTCAAGTCTTGTGTTGACACCGCTCCAGTTGTTCATCATGTCGCACAACTACCCGCTTCAACATCTGATGTCCTTCTTAATTTAGCCAGTACTTGCTTCGGCAGTACATATACTAAATTGGAACGATACAGAGAAGATAAGCATGGCTCTTGCGCAAGGATGACACGCTAATCGTGAAGCGTTCCACATTTTTTACGTTTACTATACGTACTCTAGTTGACGACTTCTTCGTTCGCGGAGTTCCCGCTTACGACGGGAATCGGAACTACTTTCACCACTCACTCAAGACCCGCCAGCTGCGGAAGAACATCCTCTTTCGTCACAGCCTTTGTATGAAGAGAAACTTCTTTCGTCTTCTTCTTCCTCTGATTATCAGACTCTGGCTTTTTTCTTAAGGATCTGTTTCCTGAGACTTTTCAACCTTCGGCTACTCTCTCTCCACCTTCGCAGTTGTCTTTGTCTTAAGGGGAGCGTTTGACGAAAAAATCGGAAATCAAATTTTCTGGGATATTTTATATATGGCATCATACATATCCTGACTATCTTCTCAGAAAGTTTTATTTAAAAGTTCGCCACAGTTAGGAGTTATAAACAAAACAGTAACCTATCATAGTCAAATTACATTTTTCATATAATGTAATGATATTGTCAGTATATCGGTGGTAATTTCCTTTTAGCTATGAAATAATATCTAATGCGATCTATGGCAACCCTGTGGACATAGTACGCATCAGCGAAAGACAGGAATGCCGCAGGGCAGTCAGTGGCAGTCAGTCAGTAGCAGCTCAGAGCTTGACTAAGTAAAATGTCGCGCTGGCCAACCTCAGCCGTATTTTGACACTCGCTTCATTTAGCTTCATTTAGCGAAGTTATATTACTTTGCAGGTCTATTTTTTGGCTTTTCATTATGTCATAAAAACATCAAACTGTGTAACGACAAGCAAATAAATACACAGAGAAGCAAAAAATATCGTTTTTCTCAAAACTAAAGTTATCGACATTCAAACTGCATCTCCTTCATAACGCTTGCACCGATCTCAATGATACAAAAAGTAAACGAAAGCTAAATGTTTGCCTAACAAAGGGGCTTCCATGGGAAGCAACACGAGACCCGCACCACGAGAGAGAGTTTTTTCCCGAAGGAATGTCACTTCCAAGAGAGGTAGCAAGTGACTCCTTTCATCTCCAGACTCCCTTTGCAACCAGGCTTCATTTTGCACAAGCCTGGAAAGAGTGAGGGGCAGACGTTTGGTCACTCCTACTGTTAGAGAGAGGTTACTTGATTCCCTTCCTGTCTCCTCTTTTGTTTTTTGTTTCCCAACTGCCTTCCTGTCAAACAGAAAATTGTTTGACCTGCTCGAACAGATGTTCGAGCGGAGAGCAGTGGAACAGGTCTTGGACTCGGTGTTCCCCGGGATTTTACTACAGATTGTTTCTAGTCCCAAAACTTTCAGTAGGCTGGAGACCCGTCTTGGACGTCAACAGGTCGAACAACTTGGTCCGGAAGGAAAAGTTCAAGATGGAGACCTCGCAGTCAATACTAGGAGCCCTTCATCCCGGGGATTGGATGGTATCTTTGATCTCCAAGATACTTATCTTCACGCCCCAATTCATCCACGTTCGGTGAAGTATCTCAGGTTGTCTTGGGGGACTAGACGTACCAGTTCAGGGCTCTCTGCTTTGGACTCTGCACAACGGCCATACCACGTTGAAAACACCGCTTCTCGTCCGATCAGCGAAGTTAAGCAATGTTGGGTCTGGTCAGTACTTGGATGGTTGACCGCCTGGGAACACCAGATGCTGTTGGCGTCACATTTTGCTCCGAGGGTGTTTACACGTCTCATGAAAAACGTTGCGATGCAGTTGCATCTGTTGCACGTCAGGATCTCACTCTACTTGGACGACTGGTTGATTCGAGCGTCGTCGAAGCGAAGGTATCTGGAGGACCTTCAGTTGACTCTGCAACTCGTGAAGTCCCTGGGACTTCTGGTCTGTGGAGAAGTCGCAGCTGATCCCCTCACTGTCCATTGTGTCTGGGAATTCAGATCTATTCAGCGGCTTTTATAGCGTCTCCGTCGCAAGAACGGCAACTTCTATGTACGGAAAAGTCTCGGCCTTCTTGGAAAAGGAAACATGCTAGGTGAAGGAAGGAATGAGTCTGCTGGGGACCATTTCCTCGCTGGAGAAGTTTGTTTTCTGGGGAGTCTGCATCTCAGGCCTCTTCAGTTCTTTTTGTTGGAGAACTGGCAAAGCAAGGAAGACTTGAAAGAGGAATTGAGAATTCTTCCTTATATAAAGAGGATCTGTGGTGGTGGCTCGATCCAACGAAATTGCAGAAAGGGATCTCCCTCAAGCTTCTGAACCCCAACCTAGTGTTGTTTTTCCGACGGGTCGTCAACAGGTTGGGGGGCAACACTAGAGGGAGAGGAAGTGTTAGGAACCCGGAGAGAGGAACAGGTGTCCTGGCACATCGACTTCAAAGATTTGGCGGCTATCTTTTAGCTCGCCAATTCTTCGAGGTCCAAGTTTGCAATCGTGTAGTTCTAGCAAACTCGGACAATACTACTTGTTCCCTGTTCAGCCTTGCAAGAGAGATTATTCTTTGAGCCTATGCTCGCAACATTTCGATTCTCACAAGTTTTGTTGCAGGGGTCGAAAATGTTCAGCAGACCTGCCTGTTGGCGCCATCAACTACCTGGAACCATGGACCTATTCATCAGATCTTTGCCAAGATTTTGGAAATTTTGGGGTCGCCATCTTGTGGATTTTTCACAACTTATTTTGGTGAAGAACACTTTGGCTTGGCTCCTCTTAAAGCTCATCTGTTTTCTTACAACATACCTGACTCTTCATCAGTGTGAAAATGTTCCCTGGGATTGGATGCAAGGGAATAGATGTTCTCCTTTTCCCCACTTCTAAATTCTGAAGAACGGTCATGGTTTGCTTATAGTTCGATATGTCAGAAACGCTTGATGACTCTCAGAAGAACCAAGAGTTTTGTGTCTCACTCCACTGGATATAACCAGGAATAGTTAATTCTTTTGGTTGGTAACTATCCTATTGATCCTTCTCCCGAGTGGTGGTAGTCTCTGAACCCCTACTGAAACAGGTAAGGACCCAACACTTAACGAGATATGTTGGCTGCCATTCAGAACCTGGCTGCTTTCAGACTAAAACCCTCTCAGAAGACAGGGATAATATGTGCCAGGTCGACAATAAGAGATCTAAAAAGCCACAAGTTCTTAATCTAAAGGTTATGCAAGTGCAGTGGAGGGAGCAACCTTCAAAGGTTGTCGTGCTCCTAGTCCTAGACCTCTTCCAAGCTCACCAACCCCTGTGAGAAGGAAAGTCGATTTTCTCCTTTAGGCAAGAGAAAACTAGCTATAGCAGTTCCCCTCGACTATCAAGTTGTTATCCCAGGCATGCTTTCGATTGTATTCAGAAACAGAGGATTAGCTTTCGTCTGACAATAAGTCCCTCCACGATCTCTACGAGATGCACTGGCAAGACGTCCAAAAACGGTTCCAACAAAAATTCCCCTGCTTGGAACTTGGACGTAATAACCTGATGCAGCAACAATGTGATGAAGCTTTTTTAGTGTCACACTGGCGGCCAGTTCTCTCCAACCTCTGCATCTTTGGCGGATGTTAGCTCGAACATTACATTTGGACGCTCGCAGGAGGTAGCCAGGCGTCGAGAAGCTGGTTCCAGGCGTCGTCATGTGGGACGCTTCAGGACGTCAATGCTGAGAAACTGGACATTCAGGCCATCAAGCCCTCGAGAGCTGGACGCCAGGATGATAGGTCTTCTTCGACCCTTGGCTGGACGCCAGGACGTCAATTCGAAAGGTTGGACTCCAGGACGTCATATTGGTCAGGAACCTGGGAGTTCCAAGATGTTAGAGCTTTAAGAAAATGGAACACAGGACGCCAGGCGTGGTCCTGGATGTTTTATGGTGTTCTGGACGCAAACGTTAAGATAATATTTTGAAAGAATGCGCTGGCATTCTTCTTTGGACAATCGGAAAAGAGAATGATGATATATCCCGCATTCTCCTGTGAATCCTATTGTAGAGTTTCCGACGAAGACGTTATAAAAGGCCATCAGCTTTCATCAGACTTTAAAAGACTTATGAAGCTATTTTCGGAAAATTTTTTCCAGAGAATCCCCCTTCAGAATTTACTTTTGGGAAGGCATTTAAGAAAAAGTATGGTACTCAGTTGACATTTTTAAGAGAGCCAAATTTTGAAAGTGAATGGATACTTTTGAAGAAGGAACAATAAAAGAAGATTTTTTTTTTTCTCCAGCCAAACTGCTTTTCAAGATTTACCATTTGCTATCAAACTGGAGAATCGCTTGTCCTTGGAATACCTGATCCTCTTCCCAGGAGACTTTGTGTTTTTGTTGACTCTTTTACTCGAGTGGCCATGGGAAAAACAATTTTGTTGGTCAACATCAGAGTTAGACCTTGGTTAGGTGGTTAGTAATTCTTTTGTCCCTTTGAGGTTTGTGATCTAGTCTGGACTGGACCCCCAGCTATTGCTTGAGGAAGAAAGATGGAATTATTCAACACGACTCAGTCAGCTGACCCGAAGAACTCATATATCTGATGTCGTGTATGGATAAAGGACTTGGAGATGGTGCCAATGAATCAGCTACGCTTTCTCAGCAGGAATCCTGAAGAAAATGCCCATCTTTGATCTTTCCTGGCTAATGGGGTCACGTCCAGTCAAAATCAGAAACTGTTTTATTCCCTTTTTCCTCTCACCTCTTCTCTCAAGATTTGGTAAAGAGGTCTTTTCATCCTTGGCCCAGAAAACCATGTAAGATCTAATATCTAAAACAGCTAGAAAAGTCCTACCAACGACTTTCATCGCTAAAAAGAGTAAGGCTGAGGCTCCTGAAAATTTCAGGTGTCTGAGCTCTTTCATGGTCGGCCCTCCGATAGAGGTTCCTCTAGGAGGGTAGATGAATGATAAACTTTAGCCTCTATCATTAAAAAGGAGGACATGATTTCTTCTCTTGCAGACAGCAGTAAGGGAACAGGCTGTCCAGCTTCTAGCAAGTGTGGGAGAGAAGGAGAGTGGACCTTTTATCCATTCAGTTAACTCTAAGGGGGTAATGATATAAATACCTTAGTTTTAACAGAAAAAATCCCCCTGTAACTCTTCATCAGCTGACTGGGAATTGAACTCCGGCCCAACGAATGACAGTCTGAAGTTCATGTATGGATGTAACAAAGGTCTTCTAAGAGGGTTGCAAGATCGCTTTCCAAGATTTGCCCTCTAGTAACAAGACCAATGAACCCTTTTGTAAAAATTTGATATTTTGAACCAAGGCAAAGGCTGGCCAGCAACAAGTGTCTTATGATGTTGCAGGAAACCAGACAGAGATTCAAGATCCGAATTCCCCAGGTATTCTACATTGTTATTCCTGATTTTCAAATGTACTTGGGGGTTGAGACCGGTGCTTTTAAGATTGCAAGATTTGAGGTTGCTATGGAATCTTGACAAAATCGGTTCCAGTTTCAGTCAGACAGCATGACTGGATGGCCTCACTGGACCTCCAGGATGCGTATTTTCTACATTCCATGCATCCGAACTCAGAGATTTTCTGAATTCGTTGATGGGAAAAGTTTTTTTTACAGTTTCCCTGTTTCTTTGTTTGTTGGCTGACGTCTCGGCTCTAAACAGACGTATATGACAAGAGCTATTGTGTGGTTTGCAAGTTACCCAACATTGAGGACATCAATGATCTTACTTCTAGACTCCAGGTTGTAGCCACGGGAGCAACCTGGAGCTCTTCCCTTCCAGCCCCAATTAGTCTCAGATTGTTCAGTCAGGATACCAGGCTTCAAGAGCGTGGTGGAGCGCTGTGCTAATAGTGCTTCTCTTTTTGCATCTGGATTGATGGCTAACAAATAACCCTCTATTTGTAGATCCATTATTGAGTTGAGGTTAATTCTCTGAAGAGAAATGTCCCCAACAGCAAATTCCCCGTAGCCTAGACAAGTCAAAAAACACCAGTCTTGGTGCACAACAATGAAGAGGATATGTCCATAAAGTTTTCTCTGTAAAGTTACTTTTGATTACAACAAAATCAAACAATGAATGGATTATTAAAGTGTAAGTTTGTTTTTGGAGATAGTCTGACCTGAGCAGAAGGACTAGAGTGACAAACGTAGGCAATGGCTGCCTCACTGTAGTGCCCAAAGTAAAACAACGCTTTCGCTGGAATGAGACGTGGATAAGGCATTGGACTAAACGTTAAAGATGCCATAATTTACTCAGGTCGGTATCAAACATTAACTTAGTCAGGGTGAGGGATAACCTTCAATAATTTTAGTTAAAAATGAAAATAGGTTTTATCTCAATGAACTCAGATTTAAATCTACAAGACTATTGGACGTTCTAGGACATGAAATTTCAAGTATGCAGACCCAGTAGGAAGAGTTTTCTTCCTTTGACAGGCGTAAGATGCACTGACAACAAACTATGACTATTTCTGCATGATGAGAGTCTTCTGAAGGTTTTTCTCACATGCTAAGCCATTTGGAATCTCCTTGTACCAAGTGAACTGGCTCCTATGGTCTGCTCCCCTGATGTTGCTCTTATGTATCTGTCATTCAAAATTCATTTTGGATCTACATCCATGCTGCATGATAAACAGATAGAGCTCTCAACTGATCCATCTAAATGATGTTCTGTACCTAAAGGATCCTGGAGATTCAGAGTGCTCCAGGGGCGCTTCCTCGGTGTTGCAAGAACAGGGCAAGCCTGCTGTCAGTTTTAGGACAGATCTTGGAGACAGACATGCTCAGGAATGAATGGACAGTCTGTGAGAGCTTGTTTTTGACTAGAAGAGATTGCTTCTATGCCCATGGCTACAGTTTTCTTCTAAATCAGAACTGGGACAAGGTTGAACTGAGACCAAGTGCTCCCCATTTCGCAACCAATAAGGCAGTGTTAGAGTGGTGGAATGACCCTAATAGCTCCAGCTTATGGACTTGGACCTCTCTACATCACAGGAAGCAGACCTAGAGTTGTTCTCCGACATGCTCAGGATGGGGAGCAACACTAGGAAAGGAAGAACTAACTGCAACCTTCTAGCTCTCAGGGAGTTCAAACACAAAACAGAGAAGTGCAGGTCAACTGCCGACAACACGACAGCATTGCCCATCAGCGACTGTTGGGGCCTTTCAAGGCACTATCCAAGGAAAACAATCTCCCTGAAGAGGAGAAATGTCTCTAGTAAGTTTATCGGAGAAAAAATATTGACAGCAAGAGAACTTCTTCAGTCCTTGAGCAGCCTCCCCCTTCTCATTTTCTGGACTGAAAAAATCAGGTGTTAGCCGACATTTTCTTCAAGGACTTGTTTGGCGAATTTCAAAGAATGGACGAAACCATCTTCAGAAGCCTTGTTTGCTTCTTTTGGGATGAGTGATGCTTTTCGCAACAGCGTCAGAACATTGAAACTTACTGCTCTCTGAACAGATTCCGAGAAGGCATTCAAGAAGGTTAACTTCTGATGGAGGAAGGAAGACCTTGGGCAAGATGTTTTTTGCCCTGCAAGATGATACCAAGCTGACTTTCATTGTTTATGTCACACGAAGAACCGGGGAGGACGACCCAAGAGTTCCTTCTTATGACCAGGGAGACTTGGTTCACTTGTGTTTAGAGGATGGTGCAAGGACAACCATGTGTCCTCTTCCAATGTCTCTGTAACCCAAATTTGTGTCCTGGAACTCACCAACATGAAATCACCATTTGAAAGGACTGTTTCGAACCATGGAGGTCTTCAATTTCCTGGACTGTGATTGGGGGCTCTGAGAACTCTTTTCTTGGATTAGGAGTCCCGACTGAGATCATGCCTCAGCAAGAATGTCCAGATTTTGAACTGCAAGGACAAGGCAGTCTGGGATGGCTCAGAGGAACTGGCTTCCTTGCAAAAATGAATACTCATTGAAGAACCCTGGCCTTGTACTTTAAGATTCCAATCTAACGGACATAACAGGGGAGCCAAGGGCCATACCACGTTGAGCTCTACCACTTCTTCCATCAGACAAAGGACTTAAGAAGGAATTCAGAAATGTCTTGGTGCTCAGTTTTGGATCTGTGACCAGATGTCGAAGAATGCCTGTTTTTATTTTATCAAACAGTTGATCCGAAGCAGATATGGAATTGCTGATCTCCCCTGACAAGATTTTGAAAGCCATCTCTTCCCCCAGTCCTCAGTTCAATTTCTCTCCTCCAGCTTGAAGGAGGCCACTCAGAACAGGTCCACTCTGCAGAGATCTTGGCAGTCCCTTTGGATGTCAAGTTAGTATTTGCCTCTCATTATCTAAAACCTCCAGGAAGTAGAAGCCCTTTCGTGGAGGAGCTTTTCCTCGAGATCTTTAGTCATCTAATTCAGTAATGTCTTTTCAGATACCGGAGCAATCCCATAAACCAATAAACCTTTTTCTTACAGGGAATTGAGAATTTTTATGGTTGTTTGTGAAGACTGGAGACACCTGGTCTTCCAAGCATTTTGAAAGTTCTTGTAGAGCCTGGAGAGCAAGAGGGGCAGACACCTGGTCCCTCACATAGAGTTATACACCCAGAGGATAATGATTTTCAGCCCCTGGGTCATCATCTTCTTTGCAGAATGCCCAGGGGATCTTCAAGTCCTCATTCCATCAAGAGAAAACAATATCCTTTTCGAGTTGCCTTAATGGCAAATTTGATGCTTGTTTGAAAGAGCTGAATGGAGTCTTCAAGTCCTTGAGCTGGACTCAGATGATCATTTTGTTCCTTGTTGGCTCCCGGAGTCAAGGGTTGAGACCAGTCCTGATGTCAGTAGACTGAACCGCTTTGGCATTTGTGAAGGAGGTCTTCAGCCCCTGATGGAGACGTCCCAGTCTGTTTTAGGAAGCATTAATAATGAGGAGATTCATTGGTCAGCTTCCTTGGACTTACAGGTAAGGACCTTTTGGTTTATTAACCATACATCCCCAGTCAAACGATATTTGAGGTTTGTACTAGGGGACCAAAGGTTTCAATGCAGAGCTCTTTATAACAACAGAAAACAGAGACTAAAATGATCTTTTCATATTATCATGAGAAATGTCAGATAACTTTTTATCTTTTATTAATATCTTCGTGGAATTTATGGAAGATTGGCTCATAAAAGCCTCTTTACAGAAGGTGTCTGGAGGACCTGAATAAGAGTTTAATGGTTTGACAAAGTCCCTGGGACTTCTAGTGAACGAAGAAAAGTCCCATCTGATCCCATGCAGTCCATCGTATTTGAAATGGGGATTCAGATGATTCAGTGGACTTTCAAGCTTTTCCATCCCAGGAACGTAAGTATGTTCAGCATTTTTGCTTAGAAATATCTCATCCTTCCTGGACCAGGAAAAATGTCATGAATGCTGAGGGAATGGACTTTTGACTGATAATGCATATTTCCCGTGGAGAAGTGTTGTTTCCTGGGAAGACTTCATCTCAGGCCGCCGTACATGCATTTTGTCATCTTGTTAGACTGAATGCAGAGCAAGGACTGAATACAGTTAGACCCTTAGATCATTTAATGTAATGTTTTCAAGATTGTTCCTGAGGTAGTTTAGCAAAATGCCTGTGTGTATTTCTTCAAGAAGGGGTTTCTCTTAAATTTCTTTCTAGCCCTGACCTGGTGTTGTTTTCCTAAATTCTCCACTGCAGGGAGGGATGGGCAATAAACTAGGGGGGTTCCTACCGCGACAGAGAAAAATCTGAATAGAAAATGGGAATGGTTCTCATTCCGCCTCCCAGCGAAGCGGAATGAGCACGACCACCTGGGCTACACTGCAGCCGCGAGTTTTAAAATTTGTCGGATTTCGAGAAATACAGCTATATATATCTGGCAGGTAAGTGTCGTGAACAAATTAATTTTTTTGCCAAAAACTTAACCTAACCTTAACGACACTTAATCTTTAACAGTACTGTACCTAGTGAATCTAGAGTAGCCTTGGCTATGCTAAGAGGTTCCAGAGCATGCAGACACACGCATATATTTCTTTTTACGAACTGTACGTGTCTATGCAGTTTGAAATTCATAGCAGTAATCTTCCTTAACACATTAAATTTAGCAACCCAATTTGCATTTCTTCAAAACTCAGCCCAGTACACTTCAATTTTTAATTGAATCTCTCTGTATACGGCAAGAGCCAGTTAAACCCAAGACTCAGCAAACAATAAAATGTGTTTGGTTACAGAGCAAAGTAATCTAATTCTTAATTTCCTACTAACCTCCACTGTTAGTGACTAACTTGCCTATTCACTTAATATAGAATCACTTGCCGGTATCACGACCTAATTTTTCTTGTAAAGAAAAGTATAAAACATAAGTTAAATTTTTGTTAGTAAATTGTTTTCATAACCTTCAGTTCGTTGTGCTCATTTTTTTTAATCCGTGAACTCCCTGTAATAAACAACTTTTACTAGTCACATTTTTTTTATTTCATGACTCTTACAGCCTAAAAATTTCTACTTTTGAAAATAATTCTTGAAGGAAATGGTAATACTGTACTACATCACTTCCAAAGTCCTATTTCAATCTGTGAAGACTAAAGTTAATAGTTTGCATCTCACTTATTAGATTGCTAATGGATGCAAACTACTGCATAAATACTCTGGTTTTATCATTATCAACATTAAAATAGAAAAATTCTCCTCATTTCAAGAATATTGAACTGTAAATCTGATAACAGTTGAATTCAAATTCTGTATTGATTTTGAAAAAACAAGAATTTACAAACAACAGTTATTTTTAAAAGGTCTCATTTTCACGTCCAGGCCTTATTACTTGTTTAATTTTTTTTTTATAAATGTCTTATTGAAACAATGGCACTGTGCTTTGATATCCGATAGGCCTATATTGTATATTTTTTTATGATATCTGGAAAGGCAAAATTCTACATGCCAAAGCCTCCAACTAGGAAAGGAAGCCAGCAGAGAAAGGAAATAAGAAGTAAAGAATAAACTAGAAACTGTATTACAACGAAAAACCAATTGGAAAACTAATTACTGTACTCTAAACAATAAAATGGGATCTAAGAGGGCTTCTTAAAAAAAAAAAGACACACATTTATGCCTAGTTTGAAATTCTGTAGTCCCAACAATTCAGCTAATAATTAGGAGGACCATACCATAATCTGGGGTATAACTGGAAGCCAGGGCATGATGCCCTAGGTTAGGTTAGGTTAAGGGAAGTTTAGGATAGGATATATTAAGTGTTTTTGGTAATTTTTTATTCAAATGCATAGTCATACTGTACTCCCCTGACCTGCAGTCACTCCCAAGTTCCTGCGTTTGACTTCAAACTTTGATACATTTCTCAATAAGCAAGCATATGTGTGTATTTCTAAATGCAAGCTGTATATACCCATGCAATTTGAAATTCAGAGCTGTAATCTTCTTAATACTAGCTCCCGCAACCCAACTGACATTTCGTCAAAACTCGATCCCTCACACTTCCTTAGTTTTTCATTAAATCTTTATCTGCATATGGCAAATGCCATTGAAACCCAAGACCCACTAAACACATTAAAATGTTTTTGATTACAGAACTCCAGAAACTCATTATGCTGTTTTTTGATACCCTGTAACTTAGCCTAATGCACCATAACAGTGCAGTAAAATGTAGATGTTAAAAGAGAAGTGCACAAAATATATTTTTAAAATTAGGAAGGTATATGTCAAAGTTAATTAGCTGATTCACTTAACACGGCATTCATTAGCCGAGCCTACTAACTAATTCTGTGATAATAAAAATACTGATCTAAGTTAGATTTTTGATTAGTGCATTGTTTGCACACAACTTCAAGAATTTCGAGTAGCAACCTTTACTAGCCGCAGTTTTTATCTCATGAATCTTACAACCTAAAAGACTGAACATGGTTGACAATAATTCTCAAAGGAAAGTAATACATCACTTTCAAAGTCCTATTTCAATCTGTGAAGACTCAAGTTAGTTTGCACCTCACATCAGATTGCAAATGGATGCAAACCACTTTATAATTAACCTGGCTTTATCATTGTAAACATGAAAAAGAAGGGGCCTTTCCTCCTTTCAAAACGTTAAGCTGCAATTCGATAATGCACAGTTGAATTAGACTCCGTACTGATTTGAATATAAGATTTCCAAAAGATTGTTCTTTATTCTGTAAGCAGATTTGAAAGGTCTTATTTTCACACGTAGGCCTAATTGACTGTGTTCAGATTTTTATAAATGTTGTCTTGCAGCACTGGCACTGTACTTTTATATCTGATTGGCCTATATTGCATATTTTTTTTCATAGAATCTGGCCTATATTGACTATTTTTTTTATAGAATCTGGCCTACATTGAGTATTTTATTTATAGAATCTGGAAAGGCAAAATGCTACAAGCCCTTTAAAGCCCCAACAGGGAAAGCAAGCCAGCAGATCAAGGAAATATAAGTAACAATGAAGAAGACACAAGAGTAAGCTACACAGCAAAGGCCAATATTAAAACCAAATAAACAATGAAAAGAAAACCCATGCTTCAATTGCTCAACAACAACAACAAAACACCATTCGCAGCAAGTTTGAAATTCTGTAGTTCCAACGATTCAGCTACTGTATGTAATTAGAAGGGCCATACAGGCAGTCCTCGGTTATCGGCAGGGTTCCGTTTCTGAGGGTGTGATGATAAGCGAAAATCGCTGATAACAGAAAATCGGTGATTTTCGGCACTTTTTCAGGGGTTATCGGCGCCGAAAAGAGGCGATTTTCGGTTATCGGTGCCTCTGTTAGGTATGCATCGGCGCCAATACCTAACTATCGGCGCCGATAAGCAGAAATCGGCAATTTTCGGCACCGAAAATTGCCGATTTTCGTTGCTTGACAAGCGCCATAAAACCAGATCGCTGTTAACTGAGCCCACCGTTAACCGGGGACTGCCTGTACCATAATTTGGTCAAAACTGGAACAAATCTTATGGAAGAAAATGTAAGGGCTGTTGGAATTAACTGAATATCTACTGTACTACTTAATGGTGCACAGTACAGTATGGGAAAATTTCAAAGGAGAACTGATTCATACAATGCAGAAGACTCACAGTCAGGTGACAAGGGAGGAGTTAACTTAAGAGATTAGAGTCATGTAGAAAAAATTGAAGATGAAGAAGAGGTTTTGCTAGGATTTGAAAACAGAAGCGTAATTGAAGCTTAAGAAAAAGAACTGCAAAATGGAGAGAAACCAAGGTATATGAGGAGGTAAGTGACGTTGGGCAAAAGGCTATATCTACAAGATGGATAGTAACTGAAAAGGTAAAAGTGGGGAAAGGATGTGTAAAGAAAGATTGGTAGCTAGAGGTTTTGAAGAAGAAATGGCTGAATGGAAAAAGATGATGCTTTACATGCAATGCCAAAACTTTAAAATTTTGTTTGACAATAAAATTAAAAGATTGGGCTTGCTATACATTAGATGTAAAAACTGCATATTTACAAGGTGATTAAATACAAAGAGAGGTGTGTTTAAAAACACCTGATGAAGATGGTTGGAGTGGATTATGGAAACTGAAGAAAACTGTTTATGGGCTCAAGGATGCAGCAAAGGCATGGTATTGTAAGGTGGTGGAGGAGCTTAAAGGTGAGAGAAGTAGATTAGAACCTAACATATTCTTTTGGAGGAAAGACAATAAATTGAATGGTATTTTAAGTACACATGTAGACTTTTGTTATGGAGGAACTGAAGGATTCTGAAAGGAAACAATTGGGAAATTGAAAGGGAAATTGCAAGTAGGAGAACAAGAAAGTAAAGTTTTATGTATATAGGAGTAATGGTAGAGCATAAGGAAAATAGAATTTGTTTTAATCAGTGGCAGTATATAAATTCTATAAGAGATCCAGAAGCCAGAAGATTTACAGGTAACAGAAAGGGAGGTAACAGAGTATAGATCAGTGGTATGACAGTTGAACTGGGTATCGCTACATACTGCGCCAGAAATATCATACAACGTAGAGTTCGCCCCACCCTTAACATTACTACGTAATTATAAGATCGAGTTGGTCGTCACAAAGGGACTAAGCGAGAAATTCTTCTTCAAGAAAACTGAACATCTTTTAGGCAGAAAGTCGTGAAAACCGACACCGACTTCCAAGTGGCCAGCCTTTAAGAACCTCCGCACTAAGAGAGTACCCTTAGCTAAAATGAATGCACCAATACTTAGAAGGGTTAGCGGATACACACGGACTAAGAGAATAACTTTCATGTAAAAAGGAGAACCATGGATCTCCCAAGTGACTATTCAGAGCCTACCCATTACAAGCTAATAAACTTGTACCAAGCTTTTAAAGATTTCAAATTAATATTACTCATTGAAATTAACTTCAATCTTGCTTAATAGTCTTAAAAATCAATTTTTTACATAAATTTACATCATATACATGACTTTCAGTTAATTCGGTTAATTTTTAGTGAGAAATAATAATGTGTCAGTCTAGATGCGTCTTCATTCTGATTATAATAATAATAATAATAATAATAATAATAATAATAATAATAATAATAATAATCATAATAATCATAAGTATAAGAATAACAATTTACCAATGATAACATCCAGAGCATTACGGGGATATTAAGTCTCCTAATACGAACACATAAGGAACTAGAGTCATGTACCGCATTAGATGCCTTGCAAAAATCAGTACACTATTTCACGAAGTTTCGAGAATGCCAAAATAATCTTAATTTTAATATAGTGCTATGAAAGATCCTGATCGTTTCAACTTTAATTCAGTGCTATGAAAGATCTCGAAACCCTGACAAACGCTGCATGGTGTCAGTAAACGTAATTAAACATCCCATACTTACAGAATGACCTCAGGTCTTAGTGTACTCTCCCAAGACCTTCCTGAAGGGACTGTTAAAGTCCTCATAGACTCTGTCAGTCGCCACCTTGAAGGACCTCAGGGGCGGCAAGTAATCCCGGGGCCATCTGCAACAGGTTCAGTCGGCCACCTGCGGAATTATCATAATCAATACACGAGTTTCTCGACAGTAAATATACATCGTTAGCTATGACTGTGGAACAACAGTCTCCCTCCTGAGGAGCGAAGATGCAGTGCATGACTACCCATGCAATACAGTTCACTTTGTATTTTGATATTTTACTTAGATCTTTATTTATTTGTCAATTTGTTACTTTGTCTGTTTTTCTAATAACTGATCTCTTCCTCTTTCTGTATTTCCCATTTTTACCTTCTGTTACTTCTTTCGAACGAACACCTTAATAATGTTCTTTTGGAAGCTCAATTTCAAGTCAATGGCCCCTTGGTGGGCTCTTGTTCCATATGAACAGGAGTCATCTCCTGAGTAGTAGTAATAATAATAATAATAATAATAATAATAATAATAATAATAATAATAATAATAATAATAATAATAATAATAATAATAATAATAATAATAACAATAACAGTGAAGACAAGTGGCTGAGGAGTGCATGGGAAGAAGGACTGATAAAAGTTGACGAAGACCCAGAAATATACAGAGACAGGAGAATGAAAACAGAGCAGAGGAATGGCACAGCAGACCAACGCATGGACAGTACATGAGACAGACTAATGAACTGGCCAGCGATGAAACATGGCAATGGCTACAGAGGGGAGAACTCAAGAAGGAAACAAAAGGAATGCTAACAGTGGCACAAGATCAGCCCCTAAGAACCAGATATATTCAAAGAACAATAGATGGAAATAACATCTCACCCACATGCAGAAAGTGCAGTATGAAAGACGATACCATAAACCACATAGCAAGTGAATATCCGGCGCTTGCACAAAACCAGTACAAAAAGAGGCATGATTCAGTGGCAAAAGCCCTCCACTGGAGCCTGTGCAAGAAACACCAGCTAGCTTGCAGTAATAGGTGGTACGAACACCAACCTGAGGGAGTGATAGAAAATGATCAGGTAACGATCCTCTGGGACTGTGGTGTCAGAACAGATAGGGTGATACGTGCCAGTAGACCAGATGTGGCGTTGACTGACAAAACCAATAAGAAAGCATCACTCATTGGGGTTGCAATACCATGGGACACCAGAGTAGATGAGAGAGAAAGAAAAAAAAATTACATTTTTATAATAAAATAGTTTTATATATACTTAGCCAGTAATTACATAGCTATTAGTTTCTTTTAACCGGCAGCTCAAAATTTTGAAATTGCGGGTCACACTAGTTTGTTTTGGTTATGGCAACGTGCCCCGCCCACTTTCGGGTGTAAGAGAAGGTACAACATTACAAAGAGCTTCATTTTGTTTATGCCCTTACGTCCAAGTGAGGGAAGGCGGGTGGGCTCCGATCATGTAATTGCTGGGTAAGTATATATAAAACCTTATTTTATTATAAAAATGTTATTTTTATATAAGTAACTTACCCAGTAATTACATAGCTGATTGGAGGTTGGAATGTTGGACATATCTACTCCACAACATTTCTAATAGTAATGAGTTTAAGAATAGAAATTTGCTAACATGGAATCAATGTTGTTGAACCTTACCTGATAAGAGAGCTGCTACAGGTAGATACTGCCTCTGGTTGGCACTCACCTTATCCAGCAGAGGCGAGGTGGTAAAGCCTTGAGGGCCTACTGCTACAGTAGGTGCTTTGTAGCAATGGACTAATTTCCGAGGACTAGCAAAGTACAAGATGCCCCTGCCCAGGGCGCAGTACCACACAAAATAACCAGAGTAAATAGTCACCATAACCACCAGAAACCAAATTAAAAACACCAATACCCAACCATAAAAACCAAAAGACTGGAGGATATTCCAAGTACATAGTACTCCCAGGCTCCCCTCACACCCTAAGCAAGGCAAAGAGATTAAAGAAAGGTCATTGCTGTCTACATTTCCTCACCCAACACCACGCCAACCATGCAAGACGGACCCAAGGTACTGCACTGATCGTAAGTAGTCTCGATATCCCTTAAACAATGCGATGCAAACACCGACTTGCACTTCCAAAACGTCGCTTGCACAATTGACGTGAGTGATAAATTGCACTTAAATGCCAAAGACGTAGTGACCGCTCTTATCTCAGGGTTTTTACCTTGTAAGAGGAGAGCGAGTCTTTGCTCACCATGGAATGTGCTTCTGAAATCAGGTTCCTCAGGGAAAATGCCAGGGCATTCTTAGACAACGGTCTGGAGGGATATTTCACAGAACACCAAAGATTCCTTGAAGTACACCACAAATGTCCTTTGTTCTGTAAAGATAAAACTTAAGGGCCCTTCCTGGACAGAGAGTCCTTTCTTCTTCAGACACTCCTACTATCTCGGACAAGCTCTTGATTGTAAAAGAACGAGGCCATGGATTCGATGGCGATTCGTTCTTATCCAGAAAGTCTAGGGAAAAGGAGCAAACTGCATCCCCTCCGAAAATCCGATGTTTCTGTCTAAAGCATGGATTTCAATGGACCTCTTGGCATTGGCCAAGGCGACCAGAAAAAGTTTTTCTGGTTAGATCCCTTAAAGAGATAGATTGCATGGGCTCAAAACGTGAACTGGACAGTCACTTAACTACCACGTCTAACTTCCAGGACAGCAAAGGTTTTTCTTTAAGCTTTGCGGTGTCAAAGGACTTAATAAGGTCGGACAAATCCTGGTTACACGATAAGTCCATTCCTTTATGGCGGAAAACTGAGCTAAGCATAGCTCTGTAGCCTTTAATGGTAGAGGTGGAAAGTCCTTTAGTGGAGCGTAGGAACAGAAGAAAGTCCCCTATTTCTGCTACAGAGGTAACAGAAGAGGACATGTTATTTCGTCTGCACCAGGACCAGAAGAGGGACCATTTAGCCCGGTAGACATTATCTGCTGTCTGTCTTCTACACTTCGCAACTGCGTCTGCAGCTGCTCTTGAAAAGCCCTTCTTTCGGAGCAGTCGTCTAACAGTTTGAATCCTGTTAGGGCCGGAGAAGACAGGTTTTGGTGGAACCGATGGAAGTGAGGTTGCCTGAGAAGTTGCTTCTGTGGCAGCAGTCTCGGGAAGTCCGCAAGAAGTTCTAGTAGATCCGGGAACCACTCTTTTGCTGGCAAGAAGGGGGCTATCAAGATCATGGACAGGTTTTGATGAGACCGGAGTTTGTTGACGACTTGTCTCACTAAACTGAATGGGGAAAGGCATACAGATCTTTGTTTGACCAATCCAGCAATACTGCATCGGTCGCCCATGCCAAGGGATCTAGTACTAGTGAGCACAACAGAGGAAGTCGGTGATTCCTGGAGGACGAGAACAAATCTATCATGGGTTTCCCCCAGAGCTTCCACAGATCCAGACAAACCAACGGGTCTAATGTCCACTCTGTGGGAAGGATCTGTCTTTGACGGCTCAACTCGTCCACCAGAATGTTGAGTCTCCCCTGGATAAAACACGTTGTCACCTGAGTGTCATTCTGGTGTAACCAAAGAAGAAGACCCCCTGCCACTTCTTACAGGGAGAAAGAGTGGGTTCCCCCTTGTTTCTTGATGTACACCAGATGTCGTGCTGTCTGAATGCACTGTTACTGTCCTCCCCCGGATTTCTGATGTGAAGCACTGTAGGCCCAGAAATATCTCCTGTAACTTTTACGTTGAAGTGCCAGTTTGCTGTTCCTGAGACCAGGTCCCTGACACTTCTTTTAACCCCAAAAGACCTCCCCAACCTAGGATCGACGTGTCTGAAAAGGACTCTAGGCTGGGGTTCAGAGGTTGAAGAGATTTCCCTTCCGATAGTCTCTTCCTGGAATTCCACCAACGAAGGTCCTCCTTGATTTCTACGGTTATCGGGAACACAAACTAGTCCGGAAACTTTTTCCTGTTCCAGCTGGCTCTGAGGAAGAATTGGAGAGGTCTCAGGTGAAGTCTTCCCAGAGTGATGAATTGTTCCATGGATGAGACGGTGCCTAGAAGACTCATCCACTGATTGGCCGAGCAAAAGTTTAGATCCAGAAATTCCTCCACTGTCTGGAGACACTTTTCTTTTCACTTTGGGACTGGATAAACCCGACAATCCTGAGAGTTGATAGTCATTCCTAAATAAGGAATCTCCTGAGAAGGTGTCAGGAGAGACTTGTCCCGACTGATGAGGAGGCCCAATTCTTCGGCCAAGAGAAGGGTCGTTCAAATGTCCTCCGTACATTGAACTTTCGAGCGGGAATGTAGTAGCCAGTCGTCTCGATATAGGGAGATCTTTATCCCCTTCAAATGAAGCCATTGCGCTAGGGCAGCCAATACCCTGGTAAGCATCTGCGGCGCTATCGAGAGACCGAAGCACAGAGCCTGAAATTGGAACACTGTTCTGAAACACAAACCTGATGTACTTTCTCAAATTCAGATGCACTGGAATGTGAAAGTACGAGTCCTGCATGTCGATGGATGCCGTCCATTCTCCCTGGCGAATGGATGCAAGGACCGATTGGTTTGTTTCCATCTTGAATGTTGTCTTTTTGACAAAGACATTCAGAGCACTTATGACCAAAAGGGTCTCCAGCCCCCGATGACTTGGGCACTACTAAAAAGATCGGTTTTAGAATCCCGGAGAATGAATTTCCTCTACTACCTCTACAGCCTCTTTCTGAACAAGGGACTCAACCTCTAACAAGAGAGCAGCAAATCTCTCTGAGCCAGTAAAGTGAGTAAGCTGTCAATTCAACAGGCTTGCAGATTAGAGGAGGTTTGTTTAAAAAGGGGATAGTGTAGCCCTCCTTCAGGAGAGACACTATCCAACATTTCCCTCCCTTTGTTTCCACCGTTCCCAAAACGCAGAGGAGCCGCGCTCCTATCTGAGTACAGAGGACTGTGGTTTCATTTCTTGAGTAAGACTTGGAGGAAGACTTCTTGATGGAACGCTGTGGGAAATGGGTATATGATCTTGATTTAGTTTGAGATCTAGAACGGGAGCTCTGAAGGGAGTAGGTTGCAGCGGAGACGAAGATCTGGGAAGAAGAGTCAAAGAATCCTTGGGGCATTTCGTAGAATGGGAGAGCAGATCCTGAGTGTTCTTTTTCTGCAGGTCAGAGGCAATGTCCAGAACTACAGCCTGTGGAAAAAGATACATCTTGTCCAAGGGGGAGAATAGGAGGGCCGATCTCTGAGACTGAGTGACGCCTTTCAGAGTAAAAGAATACCAAAGCTCTCTTTTCTTAAGCACACTCATGGCGTAAAGACTACCTAACTCCTGCACACTATCGCAAACGCCCGTCAATACAGGAAAGTACTCCTAAAAGATCCGAAGAAATTTCTTGAGGTAACAAGGAGCAATATCTAAGCTTAGGTGCGATAGTGCACCCACTGCCCAGTCCAGGAAGCTCATCACTACGAAAATCTTAAAGATATTCTTCAGAAGGTGCGTGCAGAGACTCCCAGGGAAGGAGCTTTTCCGGTCGCATAAAACCTGTAGCTTGATCTGGACATCTTGGAAGGTGGGAAACAAATAAACTGCTTTGCCTTGTCCCCTCTTCTCAGAAAACTGCCCTTTTACTTCATTCAGTGCCTTCTTCTCTGAAGAGGAGAGAACCAATTTCAGTAACCTCGAAGAACCGACAGAGGGGGCTTCCATAAAGAAAGTCGAAGCAGGAGAGGAGGGAGTAGCTGGTGAAAAGAAGCTTGGAAAAGTCACTAGCAGGAACCTCAACAATGCAGAGTATGCTGACAAAGGAGCATCTTGATCTGCAACAACCTCTTCTTCAGAAGAAACAGGAGAAAGCGATAAGTACGCTGTTGTCTGAGCTGTACGAGGAGCCTTCTGGAGCCAGCTGAGAATATTATCCAGTTTGCTCTGAATCGGGTCAACTGAAGGAGGAACAACGTCCAAGACGACACTACCACGAAGCGGTGGAAGAGCAGGCGCCAATGGGCGCTTGGGGGGCGCTGTAGAGACAGGAGCCAGTGATGTAAACTGATGGTGAACGGGTGCCAGTGGGCACTCATCTGCAAACGAGAGCTTGGGCACTTCAACGCTAGTTGCTGGCCACTCAGGCGCTGATTGTAGAGATGAAGGTGCTGGGTGCGCAACTCCTGATGAAGTGGTTCCTTTATTCAACAAAGAACGTCTACTCACCACAAGGCGCTTTGGTGCCAATTTACAACTGTCATCAGAAGAAGCAAAAGAGATTTGTTCTGGGCTATCCCAGTGACTGCATGAGGGGTGCGCTGAATCCTTGCCCTTCTTACAAGGAACAGAAGAAATCTCAAAATCCACTCCACGCCTTTTCAGTGGGCATGACTTGTCCGCATAGCGCCGTGCACGCCTGGGACTAAATTCTTCGGGGCTGGAGGACATACAGTGAGCACTCAATTGAAGGCCTTTCCAACGGCCTTTGGTTGCAGTCTAGGATTCATCAACAGACTGAACCGAGGGGGTGACTGCTCGGGGGCAGACCCCACCGACCTCCCTTAGGCTACCAGTTTGACTTCTCCTAGGTGCTGGGGAGTATGTCAGGGACCTTGGCCTAGGAGAATCAGTGGGCAGAACAGCCACCTCCTCCACTACCACTGCACTTGCACTGAGTGCTCTGACTCACTCTTATCCATTAACACTTTCACCGATGATGCTAATTTTGCGATCGATTGCACAATTAACTTGAAGCGAGTGTCAATTTTCGACTCCAGACTGGTGATGGTGTTGGGATCGGAAACGTGAGAGCCGGGTGAAGGAGAGGGTTGCACAGGTGGAGGAGATGGAACGGGATCGGAGGAAATTACAGGTGCAATTTCGTCCGACTTAGCGGATGAATCCTGACTAGCTTAAAGCTTTACTAGATTCCCTAGCAAGAGTTTTCCTCTTCCTATCTCTAGCTAGTTTCTTAAGATGTGAATCTAAAGTCTTCCACTTCTTTAAATCCCATTCACTATATTCCTTACAACGTATATCCACTGAACATGTTTGTCCCCTACTCTGAACACAAACAGTGTGAGAGTCGTAAGATTCTTTAGCCAATTCTAAGACAAGTCCAAAAAACGGGCAAAAAGTCGTAAACCAATGATCAAAACTCGCCTAACACTATCTGAATTATGCCAAAAGGCTACGAAAATAAATACTTCATCGATCGAAGATAGGGCAAACAACCAGCAAAGTATAAATTTCAAAATTCAAGCTGCTGCCAACCACAGTCCTTCAACCACAGCCGGCAGAAACAAATTGAAGCTCTTTGCTATGCTGTACCTCTTCTTCCCCCCGAAAGTGGGCGGGGCACATCACCATAACCAAAACAAACTGGCGTGACCTGCAATTTCAAAATTTTAAGCTGCTGGTTAAAAGAAACTAATACCTATGCAATTACTGGGTAAGTTACCTATATAAAAAAATCTTATTTGAAGAAAACCATGAGTAAAATGGGTATGACTGTAAATTTAAAAGAGAATTGTGTTAAAATAGAAGTATTATGGGAAATGAGGGTCAAGTTAAGAGAAGATAAACAGGGTCACCTACGAATACCAATTTTGAGGAGGAAGGCAGAAGACGAATTGTTATGGAGGGATGGAAGGGAAAGAGTCTAAGGGAAATTAAAGGTGCAATGATGAATTTACATCTACAATTTGGTCACGGAGGTGGAGATGAAATATGGAAGCTAACGGAAGAAGCACAGCGGGGTGATGGTTTGAGAGAGAAAGAAAAAGAGGAAATAAAAAAGTTACTAACAGACTTGATTGCAAGTTGTGAGGTATGTCACAGATACAAAAGAAATCCAGCTAAACCAATAGTGGGATTTTCTTAGAGTAAAACATCTCATGAAGTTGTAGCAGTGGATGTGGGAGAGACAGAAGGGAGAAAGTTCTTGGCTGTGGCAGTGGATGTGGGAGAGATAGAAGGGAGAAAGTTCTTGGCTGTGGCAGTGGATGTGGGAGAGATAGAAGGTAGAAAGTTCTTGGCTGTGGCAGTGGATGTGGGAGAGACAGAAGGGAGAAAGTTCTAGGCTGTGGCAGTGGATGTGGGAGAGATAGAAGGGAGAAAGTTCTTGGCTGTGGCAGTGGATGTGGGAGAGACAGAAGGGAGAAAGTTCTTGGTAAAGGTAGATATGGCAACGAGGTATTGTCAGGCTTTTTGGATAAAAGACAAGAAACCAGAAACTATTATAAAGACACTTTTTGATGGGTGGTTTGCAATATTTGGAGCACCTTCTAAAATATTATCAGACAATGGGGGGAAGTTCAAAATGAAAAAGTGAGGAGGATGGCAGAAAGATGGAATATTAAACTATTGGCGACAGCATCTGAACCTCCATGGAGCAATGGAATATGTGAGAAGATGGCAGGCATAATCAGAGAAAGCTTAAGAAAGATGAAAGATGAGGAAGTGAATTGGCCAATAGCATCAAGATGGGTGGTGAGTGCCAGGAAATTGCTTAATAAATAATGAAGTTTTCTCCCCTAACCAATTACTGTAGTATTTGGGAAAACCCTTCTTTGCCAAATTTAATGGGAGAAGAAGTTCAAGTCCTGCAAGCAGAGAGAAAAGGTATGGAAGAAAGCAGAGTAAGGGACACACTGAATGCAATGCATAAGGTCAGAATAGTGTTTATCAAAAATGAGTCTTGTCATAAAATAAGAATTGCTTTAAATCTGAAGAAGCAGCAGTGAGAGATGAGGTCTTCTATAACAGAAAAAGTGAAAATGAACGGAGAGGACCTGCTCAGGTAGTGGGAGTGGAGGGTAAAACAGCAGTGGTTAAACATGGGGATTCTCTAAAAGAAGAGGCTAGAATACATGTTATTAGGATTCAAAGACTATCACCAGAAAAAGAGAAGATGACTAAAATAGATAAAACACACACTGTGAAGGATGAATCCTGTGCATCAAAGGAAGGGAATAAAGATAGATGGGCAGGAAGGAAAGATGATAATGGGCTGGAGAAGGAATGCAGATGTAGAGGAGACTATAGAAAGAGATTTGGCAGAGGAAACACAGGAAGATGAAGGGAAAGTGAGGTAATAGAAGAAGAGAGGTAATAGAAGATGAGTTAATAGAGGAGATACCCACATTCAAAAAGGGAAACAGAGTTAGAGCTAAAAACAAAAATACAGGACAAGCAGAAGAGTGGACTATACTGAGTCTTGCAGGAAAAAGATCAAGCAAATCTTGGGCTGATTCGTACAGTGTAGAAGACTCACAGTCAGGTGCCAAGGGATGGGTTAACTTAGGAGATTAGAGTCATGTAGAAAAAATTGAAGATGAAGACGAGGTTTTGCTAGGATTTGAAAATAAGTGCGTAATTGAAGCTAAAGAAAATGAACTGCAAAGTGGAGAGAAAACAAGGTATATGAGGAGGTAAATGAGGTTGGACAGAAGGCTATACCTACAAGATGGATAGTAACTGAAAAGGTAAAAGGGGGGAAAGGATATGTAAAGCAAGACTGGTAGCTAGAGGTTTTGAAGAAGAAATGGATGAATGGGAAAAAGACGCTCCTACATGCAATGCCCAAATTTAAACATTTTGTTTGACAATAATAAAATTGAAAGACTGGACTTGCTATACATTAGATGTGAAAAACTGTATATTTACAAGGTGATGAAATACAAAGAGAGGTGTATTTAAAAACACCTGGTGAAGATTATTGGAGTGGATTATGGAAACAGGAAAACTGCTTATGGGTTCAAGGACGCAGCAAAGGCATGGTACTCTACGGTGGTAAAAGTGGTGGAGGAGCTTAAAGGTGAGAGAAGTAAATTAGAACCTAATATATTCTTTTGGAGGAAAGACAAAAAATTGAATGGTATTTTATGCACACATGCAGATTTTTGTTATGGAGGAACTGAAGGTTTTTAAAGAAACAATTGGGAAATTGAAAGGGAAATTACAAAGCAGGAGAACAAGAAAGTAAAAGTTTTAAGTATATAGGAGTGATGGTAGAGCATAAGGAAAATAGAATTTGTTGTAATCAGTGGCAGTATAAGAATACCAGAAGCTAGAAGATTTACAGGTAATAGAGTATTAGGACAAAAGGAGTTAACAGAGTATAGATCAGTGGTACGACAGTTGAACTGGGTTGAATTGTTAGTGAATTAAGTAAAGCTTCTAAAGAAGAAACGACTCAAGATATGGACATGCTTTGACATTAGCACCTTAACTTAACAGACACTTTGGGGTCTCTCTGGCTGTATGGTAAGTAACAAAGTCTGTTTGTAAATTATGTCTTGCATTGGACAATTTTCCACATATCTCACCTCCAACAACAATTCCAAGTGAGTCAAAACCTGAAGTAACTTGTACTTCAGAGATTGATCAAAGAATGTATCACCTGTAAAATCGTAACATTCCAAGAAATATGAAGTTTTCATAATAAAACTAATATTGTAATACTTACCTGAACACCTGAATTAGCCCTGGTCACCTACCAGCCCGAACTACATCCCCATAGCTTTTACCCACTAGGTGGGTAATTAACTGTCAGTGTTACCAACGCTTACAGGAAAATCTTGTCAAATGAGTTACCTGAAGTACCATTGGCAACACTGCTGCAAGTCCCGGCCGAGTGAGGCCGAGACCCCAATTGCGTTATCCACTATTCAAATTGAAGTGGGGAGGAGGGTGGGAATCATTCAGGTGTTCAGGTAAGTATTACAATATTAGTTTTATTATGAAAACTTCATATTGCAATACACTCCTGAACACCTGAATTAGCCTGATTAACAAAATTTAGTGGAGGTGGGATCAATCCTAATTCAGCCTGACCTGCCAACAGGGAAAGCAGGTAACTCATTATTCGCCTACTCTGTATAAATGAATGTATCCTCACCTGGTTATCCCACTCGGCAGGTGAGAATGTCTGTAGAGAGAGTACCACGACGTCAGTCTCATGTCTAGGGTACTGTCTGAGTCAAGCTACCTCTCATGTGGTATTCAAACCTCCTCACATATAGAGAGTAGCAAAATAAAAACCAACCTACCATGTGGCTAATCACAGCCTCCCATGATTAGTAGAGAACGATGAACCTCCCATGTGGCTAATCAAAGCACTCTCATTTATGGAGGGTCTGAGTGAGCTACCTCTCATGTGGTATTCAAACCTCCTCATGGATAGAGTAGCAAAAAAATAAAAACCAACCTACCATGTGGCTAATCACAGCCTCCCATGATTAGTGGAGAACGATGAACCTCCCAAGTGGCTAATCAAAGCACTCTCATGTATGGAGGGGTACGATGAACCTCCCATGTGGCTAATCAAAGCACTCTCATGTATGGAGGGGTACGAAGAACCTCCCATGTGGCTTTTGTAGCCTCTCATGTATGGAGGGGTACGAAGAACCTCCCATGTGGCTATTGTAGCCTCTCATGTATGGAGGAGAAGTTGAGTGTGCAGGATCTTCGAGTTCTTCGCCGTCCGTTGCCGCCAATGTCTGCGCAGAAGAGGTTGAAGAAACCAAACCAGTCCACTGGATCTGCCTATCTTCACAGTATTAACGTCAAACTTAATATTCTCACTATGAACCCCGACTAACAGAGAATCCAAAAATTCCAAATTTCCTCAGACTACATTCATTACCTAGAGTTCGCCCCACCCTTAACATTACTATGTAATTATAAGATCGAGTTGGTCGTCACAAAGGGACCAAGCGAGAAATTCTTCTTCGAAGAAAACTGAACATCTTTTAGGCAGAAAGTCGTGAAAACTGACACCGACTTCCAAGTGGCCGCCTCTAAGAACCTCCGCACTAAGAGAGTACCCCTTAGCTAAATGAATGCACCCAATTTTAGAAGGGTTAGCGGATACACACGGACTAAGAGAATAACTTTCATGTAAAAAGGAGAACCATGGATCTCCCAAGTGACTATTCAGAGCCTACCCATTACAAGCTAATAAACTTGTACGAAGCTTTTAAAGATTTCAAATTAATATTACTCATTGAAATTAACCTCAATCTTGCTTAATAGTCTTAAAAATCAATTTTTTACATAAATTTACATCATATAGGTGACTTTCAGTTAATTTGGTTAATTTTTAGTGAGAAATAATAATGTGTCAGTCTAGACGCATCTTCATTCTGATTATAATAATAATAATAATAATAATAATAATAATAATAATAATAATAATAATAATCATAAGTATAAGAATAACAATTTACCAATGATAACATCCAGAGCATTATAGGGATATTAAGTCTCCTAATACGAACACATAAGGAACTAGAGTCATGTACTGCATTAGATGCCTTGCAAAAATCAGTACACTATTTCACGAAGTTTCGAGAATGCCAAAATAATCTTAACTTTACTACAGTGCTATGAAAGATCCTGATCATTTTAACTTTAATTCAGTGCTATGAAAGATCTCGAAACTCTGACAAACGCTGCATGATGTCAGTAAACTTAACTAAACATCCCATACTTACAGAATGACCTCAGGCCTTAGTGTACTCTCCCAAGACCTTCCTGAAGGGATTGTTAAAGTCCTCATAGACTCTGTCAGTCGCCACCTTGAAGGACCTCAGGGGCGGCAAGTAATCCCTGGGGGCCATCTGCAACAGGTTCAGTCGGCCACCTGCGGAATTATCATAATCAATACGAGTTTCTCGGGACAGTAAATATACATCGTTAGCTATGACTGTGGAACAACAGTCTCCCTCCTGAGGAGCAAAGATGCAGTGCATGACTACCCATGCAATACAGTTCACTTTGTATTTTGATATTTTACTTAGATCTTTATTTATTTGTCAATTTGTTACTTTGTCTGTTTTTCTAATAACTGATCTCTTCCTCTTTCTGTATTTCCCATTTTTACCTTCTGTTACTTCTTTCGAACGAACACCTTAATACAGTAATGTTCTTTGGAAGCTCGAATTTCAAGTCAATGGCCCCTTGGTGGGCTCTTGTTCCATATGAATAGGAGTCATCTCCTGAGTAGTAATAATAATAATAATAATAATAATAATAATAATAATAATAATAATAACCAGTGAAGACAAGTGGCTGAGGAGTGCATGGGAAGAAGGACTGATAAAAGTTGACGAAGACCCAGAAATATACAGAGACAGGAGAATGAAAAACAGAGCAGAGGAATGGCACAACAAACCAACGCATGGACAGTACATGAGACAGACTAATTAACTGGCCAGCGATGAAACATGGCAATGGCTACAGAGGGGAGAACTCAAGAAGGAAACAGAAGGAATGCTAACAGTGGCACAAGATCAGGCCCTAAGAACCAGATATATTCAAAGAACAATAGATGGAAATAACATCTCACCCATATGCAGAAAGTGCAGTATGAAAGACGATACCATAAACCACATAGCAAGCGAATATCCGGTGCTTGCACAAAACCAGTACAAAAAGAGGCATGATTCAGTGACAAAAGCCCCCCACTGGAGCCTGTGCAAGAAACACCAGCTAGCTTGCAGTAATAGGTGGTACGAACACCTACCTGAGGGAGTGATAGAAAACGATCAGGTAAAGATCCTCTGGGACTGTGGTGTCAGAACAGATAGGGTGATACGTGCCAGTAGACCAGATGTGGCGTTGACTGACAAAACCAATAAGAAAGCATCACTCATTGGGGTTGCAATACCATGGGACACCAGAGTAGATGAGAGAGAAAGAAAAAAAAATTAAATTTTTATAATAAAATAGTTTTATATATACTTAGCCAGTAATTACATAGCTATTAGTTTCTTTTAACCGGCAGCTCAAAATTTTGAAATTGCGGGTCACACTAGTTTGTTTTGGTTATGGCAACGTGCCCCGCCCACTTTCAGGTGTAAGAGAAGGTACAACATTACAAAGACTTCAATTTGTTTATGCCCTTATGTCCAAGTGAGGGGAGGCGGGTGGGCTCCGATCATGTAATTACTGGGTAAGTATATATAAAACTTTATTATAAAAATTTTATTTTTATATAAGTAACTTACCCAGTAATTACATAGCTGATTGGAGGTTGGAATGTTGGACATATCTACTCCACAACATTTTTAATAGTAATGAGTTTAAGAATAGAAATTTGCTAACATGGAATCAATGTTGTTGAACCTTACCTGATAAGAGAGCTGCTACAGGTAGATACTGCCTCTGGTTGGCACTCACCTTATCCAGTAGAGGCAAGGTGGTAAAGCCTTGAGGGCCTACTGCTACAGTAGGTGCTTTGTAACAATGGACTAATTTCCGAGGGCTAGCAAAGTACAACAAGATGCCCCCGCCCAGGGCGCAGTACCACACAAAATAACCAGAGTAAATAGTCACCATAACCACCAAAAACCAAATTAAAAACACCAATACCCAACCATAAAACCAAAAGACTGGAGGATATTCCAAGTACATAGTACTCCCAGGCTCCCCTCACACCCTAAGCAAGGCAAAGAGATTAAAGAAAGGTCATTGCTGTCTACATTTCCTCACCCAACACCACGCCAACCATGCAAAACGGACCCAAGGTACTGCACTGATCGTAAGTAGTCTCGATATCCCTTGAACAATGCGATGCAAACACCGACTTGCACTTCCAAAACGTCGCTTGCACAATTGACGTGAGTGATAAATTGCACTTAAATGCCAAAGACGTAGTGACCGCTCTTATCTCAGGGTTTTTACCTTGTAAGAGGAGAGCGAGTCTTTGCTCACCATGGAATGTGCTTCTGAAATCAGGTTCCTCAGGGAAAATGCCAGGGCATTCTTAGACAATGGTCTGGGGGGATATTTCACGGAACACCAAAGATTTCTTGAAGTACACCACGAATGTCCTTCGTTCTGTAAAGATAAAACTTAAGGGCCCTTACTGGACAGAGAGTTCTTTCTTCTTCAGACACCCCTACTATCCCGGACAAGCCCTTGATCGTAAAAGAACGAGGCCATGGATTCGATGGCGATTCGTTCTTATCCAGAAAGTCTAGGGAAAAGGAGCAAACTGCATTCCCCTCAGAAAATCCGATGTTTCTGTCTAAAGCATGGATTTCACTGGACCTCTTCAGCATTGGCCAAGGCAACCAGAAAAAGTTTTCCTGGTTAGATCCCTTAAAGAAATGGACTGCATGGGCTCAAAACGTGAACTGGACAGCCACTTAACTACCACGTCTAAGTTCCAGGACAGCAAAGGTTTTTCTTTAAGCTTTGCGGTGTCAAAGGACTTAATAAGGTCGGACAAATCCTGGTTACACGATAAGTCCATTCCTTTATGGCAAAAAACTGAGCTAAACATAGCTCTGTAGCCTTTAATGGTAGAGGTGGAAAGTCGTTTAGTGGAGCGTAGGAACAGAAGAAAGTCCCCTATTTCCGCTACAGAGGTAACAGAAGAGGACACATTATTTCGTCTGCACCAGGACCGGAAGATGGACCAATTAGCCTGAGAGACATTATCTGATGTCTGTCTTCTACACTTCGCAATTGCGTCTGCAGCTGCTCTTGAAAAGCCCTTCTTTCGGAGCAGTCGTCTAACAGTTTGAATCCTGTTAGGGCCGGAGAAGACAGGTTTTGGTGGAACCAATGGAAGTGAGGTTGCCTGAGAAGTTGCTGCTTCTGTGGCAGCAGTCTCGGGAAGTCCGCAAGAAGTTCTAGTAGATCCGGGAACCACTCTTTTGCTGGCAAGAAGGGGGCTATCAAGATCATGGACAGGTTTTGATGAGACCGGAGTTTGTTGACGACTTGTCTCACTAAACTGAATGGGGAAAGGCATACAGATCTTTGTTTGACCAATCCAGCAATATTGCATTGGTCGCCCATGCCAAGGGATCTGGTACTCGTGAGCACAACAGAGGAAGTCGGTGATTCCTGGAGGACGCGAACAAATCTATCATGGGTTTCCCCCAGAGCTTCCACAGATCCAGACAAACCAACGGGTCTCATGTCAACTCTGTGGGAAGGATCTGTCTTTGACAGCTCAACTCGTCCACCAAAACGTTGAGTCTCCCCTGAATAAAACACGTTGTCACCTGAGTGTCGTTCTGGTGTAACCAAAGAAGAAGACCCCTTGCCACTTCTTACAGGGAGAAAGAGTGGGTTCCCCCTTGTTTCTTGATGTATGCCAGTGCCGTCGTGCTGTCTGAATGCACTGCTACTGTCCTCCCCCAGATTTCTGATGCGAAGCACTGTAGGCCCAGAAATATCGGCTGTAACTTTTACATTGAAGTGCCAGTTTGCTGTTCCTGAGACCAGGTCCCTGACACTTCTTTTAACCCCAAAAGACCTCCCCAACCTAGGATCGACGTGTCTGAAAAGGACTCTAGGCTGGGGTTCAGAGGTTGAAGAGATTTCCCTTCTGATAGTCTCTTCCTGGAATTCCACCAACGAAGGTCCTCCTTGATTTCTACCGTTATCGGGAACACAAACTAGTCCGGAAACTTTTTCCTGTTCCAGCTGGCTCTGAGGAAGAATTGGAGAGGTCTCAGGTGAAGTCCTCCCAGAGTGGTGAATTGTTCCATGGATGAGACCGTGCCTAGAAGACTCATCCACTGATTGGCCGAGGAAAAGTTTAGATCCAGAAATTCCTCCACTGTCTGGAGACACTTTTCTGTTCTCTTTGGGACTGGAAAACCCGACAATCCTGAGAGTTGATAGTCATTCCTAAATAAGGAATCTCCTGAGAAGGTGTCAGGAGAGACTTGTCCCGACTGATGAGGAGGCCCAATTCTTCGGCCAAGAGAAGGGTCGTTCAAATGTCCTCCGTACATTGAGCTTTCGAGCGGGAATGTAGTAGCCAGTCGTCTCGATATAGGGAGATCTTTATCCCCTTCAAATGAAGCCATTTCGCTAGGGGAGCCAATACCCTGGTAAGCACACTTGCAGCACTGTCGAGAGACCGAAGCACAGAGCCTGAAATTGGAACACTGTTCTGAAACACAAACCTGATGTACTTTCTCAAATTCAGATGCACTGGAATGCGAAAGTACAGTCCTGCATGTTGATGGATGCCGTCCATTCTCCCTGGCGAATGGATGCAAGGACCGAATTGGTTTGTTTCCATCTTGAATGTTGTCTTTTTGACAAAGACATTCAGAGCACTTATGACCAAAAGGGGTCTCCAGCCCCCCGACGACTTGGGCACTACGAAAAGATGGTTTTAGAATCCCGGAGAATGAATTTCCTCTACTACCTCTACAGCCTCTTTCTGAACAAGGGACTCAACCTCTAACAAGAGAGCAGCAAATCTCTCTGAGCCTGAAAAGTGAGTAAGCTGTCAATTCAACAGGCTTGCAGATTAGAGGAGGTTTGTTTAAAAAGGGGATAGTGTAGCCCTCCTTCAGGAGAGACACTATCCAACATTTCGCTCCCTTTTGTTCCCACCGTTCCCAAACGCAGAGGAGCCGCGCTCCTATCTGAGTACAGAGGACTGTGGTTTCATTTCTTGGAGTAAGACTTGGAGGAAGACTTCTTGATGGAACGCTGTGGGAAATGGGTATATGATCTTGATTTAGTCTGAGATCTAGAACGGGAGCTCTGAAGGGGAGTAGGTTGCAGCGGAGACGAAGATCTGGGAAGAAGAGTCAAAGAATCCTTGGGGCATTTCGTAGAATGGGAGAGCAGATCCTGAGTGTTCTTTTTCTGCAGGTCAGAGGTAATGTCCAGAACTATAGCCTGTGGAAAAAGATACATCTTGTCCAAGGGGGAGAATAGGAGGGCCGATCTCTGAGACAGAGTGACGCCTTTCAGAGTAAAAGAATACCAAAGCTCTCTTTTCTTAAGCACACTCATGGCGTAAAGACTACCTAACTCCTGCACACTATCGCAAACGCCCGTCAATACAGGAAAGTACTCCTAAAAGATCCGAAGAAATTTCTTGAGGTAACAAGGAGCAATATCTAAGCTTGCACATTAGTGCACCCACTGCCCAGTCCAGGAAGCTCATCATTTCAAAACCTTAAAGATATTCTTCAGAAGGTGCGTGCAGAGACTCCCAGGGAAGGAGCTTTTCCGGTCGCATAAAACCTGTAGCTTGATCTGGACATCTTGGAAGGTGGGAAACAAAAAAACTGCTTTGCCTTGTCCCCTCTTCTCAGAAAACCACCCTTTTACTTCATTCAGTGCCTTCTTCTCTGAAGAGGAGAGAACCAATTTCAGTAACCTCGAAGAACCGACAGAGGGGGCTTCCATAAAGAAAGTCGAAGCAGGAGAGGAGGGAGTAGCTGGTGAAAAGAAGCTTGGAAAAGTCGCTAGCAGGAACCTCAACAATGCAGAGTATGCTGACAAAGGAGCATCTTGATCTGCAACAACCTCTTCTTCAGAAGACACAGGAGAAAGCGATAAGTACGCTGTCGTCTGAGCTGTACGAGGAGCCTTCTGGAGCAAACCGAGAATATTATCCAGTTTGCTCTGAATCAGGTCAACTGAAGGAGGAACAACGTCCAAGACGACACTACCACGAAGCGGTGGAAGAGCAGGCGCCAATGGGCGCTTGGGGGGCGCTGTAGAGACAGGAGCCAGTGATGTAAACTGATGGTGAACGGGTGCCAGTGGGCACTCATCTGCAAACGAGAGCTTGGGCACTTCAACGCTAGTTGCTGGCCACTCAGGCGCTGATTGTAGAGATGAAGGTGCTGGGTGCGCAACTCCTGATGAAGTGGTTCCTTTATTCAACAAAGAACGTCTACTCACCACAAGGCGCTTCGGTGCCAATTTACAACTGTCATCAGAAGAAGCAGAAGAGATTTGTTCCGGGCTATCCCAGTGACTGCATGAGGGGTGCGCTGAATCCTTGCCCTTCTTACAAGGAACAGAAGAAATCTCAAAATCCACTGCACGCCTTTTCAGTGGGCATGACTTGTCCGCATAGCGCTGTGCACGCCTGGGACTAAATTCTTCGGGGCTGGAGGACATACAGTGAGCACTCACTAGAAGGCCTTTCCAACGGCCTTTGGTTGCAGTCTAGGATTCATCAACAGACTGAACCGAGGGGGTGACTGCTCGGGGGCAGACCCCACCAACCTCCCTTAGGCTACCAGTTTGACTCCTCCCAGGTGCTGGGGAGTATGTCAGGGACCTTGGCCTAGGAGAATCAGTGGGCTGAACAGCCACCTCCTCCACTACCACTGCACTTGCACTGAGTGCTCTGACTCACTCTTATCCATTAACACTTTCACCAATGATGCTAATTTTGCGATCAATTGCAAAATTAACTTGAAGCGAGTGTCAATTTTCGACTCCAGACCGGTGATGGTGTTGGGATCGGAAACGTGAGAGCCGGGTGAAGGAGAGGGTTGCACAGGTGGAGGAGATGGAACGGGATCGGAAGAAATTACAGGTGCAATTTCATCCGACTTAGCGGATGAATCCTGACTAGTTAAAGCTTTACTAGATTCCCTAGCAAGAGCTTTCCTCTTCCTATCTCTAGCTAGTTTCTTAAGATGTGAATCTAAATTCTTCCACTTCTTTAAATCCCAGTCACTACACTCCTCACAACGTATATCCACTGAACATGTTTGTCCCCTACTCTGAACACAAACAGTGTGAGTCAGTCTTTAGTAAGATTCTTTAGCCAATCCTGGAAAATTCTAAGACAAGTCCAAAAAACGGGCAAAAAGTCGTAAACCAATGATCAAAACTCGCCTAACACTATCTGAATTATGCCAAAAGGCTACGAAAATAAATACTTCATCGATCGAAGATAGGGCAAACAACCAGCAAAGTATAAATTTCAAAATTCAAGCTGCTGCCAACCACAGTCCTTCAACCACAGCCGGCAGAGACAAATTGAAGTTCTTTGCTATGCTGTACCTCTTCTTCCCCCCGAAAGTGGGCGGGGCATGTCACCATAACCAAAACAAACTAGCGTGACCTGCAATTTCAAAATTTTAAGCTGCTGGTTAAAAGAAACTAATACCTATGCAATTACTGGGTAAGTTACCTATATAAAAAAATCTTATTTGAAGAAAACCATGAGTAAAATGGGTATGACTGTAAATTTAAAAGAGAATTGTGTTAAAATAGAAGTATTATGGGAAATGAAGGTCAAGTTAAGAGAAGATAAACAGGGTCACCTAAGAATACCAATTTTGAGGAGGAAAGTAGAAGAAGAATTGTTATGGAGGGATGGAAGGGAAAGAGTCTAAGGGAAATTAAAGGTGCAATGATGAATTTACATCTACAATTTGGTCACGGAGGTGGAGATGAAATATGGAAGCTAACGGAAGAAGCACAGCATCCTGATGGTTTGAGAGGGAAAGAAAAAGAGGAAATAAAAAAGTTACTAACAGACTTGATTGCAAGTTGTGAGGTATGTCAAAGATACAAAAGAAATCCAGCTAAACCAATAGTGGGATTTTCTTGGAGTCAAACATCTCATGAAGTTGTAGCAGTGGATGTGGGAGAGACAGAAGGGAGAAAGTTCTTGGCTGTGGCAGTGGATGTGGGAGAGATAGAAGGGAGAAAGTTCTTGGCTGTGGCAGTGGATGTGGGAGAGATAGAAGGGAGAAAGTTCTTGGCTGTGGCAGTGGATGTGGGAAAGATAGAAGGAGAAAATTCTTGGCTGTGGCAGTGGATGTGGGAGAGACAGAAGAGGAGAAAGTTCTTGGTAAAGGTAGATATGGCAACGAGGTATTGTCAGGCTTTTTGGATAAAAGACAAGAAACCAGAAACTATTATAAAGACACTTTTGATGGGTGGTTTGCAATATTTGGAGCACCTTCTAAAATATTATCAGACAATGGGGGGAAGTTCAAAATGAAAAAGTGAGGAGGATGGCAGAAAGATGGAATATTAAACTATTGGCGACAGCATCTGAACCTCCATGGAGCAATGGAATATGTGAGAAGATGGTAGGCATAATCAGAGAAAGCTTAAGAAAGATGAAAGATGAGGAAGTGAATTGGCCAATAGCATCAAGATGGGTGGTGAGTGCCAGGAAATTGCTTAATAAATAATGACGTTTTCTCCCCTAACCAATTTCTGTAGTATTTGGGAAAAACCCTTCTTTGCCAAATTTAATGGGAGAAGAAAGTTCAAGTCCTGCAAGCAGAGAGAAAGGTATGGAAGAAAGCAGAGTAAGGGACACACTGAATGCAATGCATAAGGTCAGAATAGTGTTTATCAAAAATGAGTCTTGTCATAAAATAAGAATTGCTTTAAATCTGAAGAAGCAGCAGTGAGAGATGAGGTCTTCTATAACAGAAAAAGTGAAAATGAACGGAGAGGACCTGCTCAGGTAGTGGGAGTGGAGGGTAAAACAGCAGTGGTTAAACATGGGGATTCTCTAAAAGAAGAGGCTAGAATACATGTTATTAGGATTCAAAGACTATCGCCAGAAAAAGAGAAGATGACTAAAATAGATAAAACACACACTGTGAAGGATGAATCCTGTGCATCAAAGGAAGGGAATAAAGATAGATGGGCAGGAAGGAAAGATGATAATGGGCTGGAGAAGGAATGCAGATGTAGAGGAGACTATAGAAAGAGATTTGGCAGAGGAAACACAGGAAGATGAAGGGAAAGTGAGGTAACAGAAGAAGAAAGTGAGGTAATAGAAGATGAGTTAAAAGAGGAGATACCCACATTCAAAAAGGGAAACAGAGTTAGAGCTAAAAACAAAAATACAGGACAAGCAGAAGAGTGGACTATACTGAGTCTTGCAGGAAAAAGATCAAGCAAATCTTGGGCTGATTCGTACAGTGTAGAAGACTCACAGTCAGGTGCCAAGGGATGGGTTAACTTAGGAGATTAGAGTCATGTAGAAAAAATTGAAGATGAAGACGAGGTTTTGCTAGGATTTGAAAATAAGTAATTTGAAGCTAAAGAAAATGAACTGCAAAGTGGAGAGAAAACAAGGTATATGAGGAGGTAAATGAGGTTGGACAGAAGGCTATACCTACAAGATGGATAGTTTGGACAGAAGGCTATACCTACAAGATGGATAGTAACTGAAAAGGTAAAAGGGGGGAAAGGATATGTAAAGCAAGACTGGTAGCTAGAGGTTTTGAAGACGAAATGGCTGAATGGGAAAAAGACGCTCCTACATGCAATGCCCAAATTTAAAAATTTTGTTTGACAATAATAAAATTGAAAGACTGGACTTGCTATACATTAGATGTGAAAACTGTATATTTACAAGGTGATGAAATACAAAGAGAGGTGTATTTAAAAACACCTGGTGAAGATTATTGGAGTGGATTATGGAAACAGGAAAACTGCTTATGGGTTCAAGGATGCAGCAAAGGCATGGTACTCTAAGGTGGTAAAAGTGGTGGAGGAGCTTAAAGGTGAGAGAAGTAAATTAGAACCTAATATATTCTTTTGGAGGAAAGACAAAAAATTGAATGGTATTTTATGCACACATGCAGATTTTTGTTATGGAGGAACTGAAGGATTTTTAAAGGAAACAATTGGGAAATTGAAAGGGAAATTGCAAGCAGGAGAACAATAAAGTAAAAGTTTTAAGTATATAGGAGTAATGGCAGAGCATAAGGAAAATAGAATTTGTTGTAATCAGTGGCAGTATAAGAGAACCAGAAGCTAGAAGATTTACAGGTAATCGAGTATTAGGACAAAAGGAGTTAACAGAGTATAGATCAGTGGTACGACAGTTGAACTGGGTTGAATTGTTAGTGAATTAAGTAAAGCTTTTAAAGAAGGAACAACTCAAGATATGAACATGCTTTGACAGTAGCACCTTAACTTAACACACAGACATTTTGGGGTCTCTCTGGCTGTATGCTAAGTAACAAAGTCTGTTTGTAAATTATGTCTTGCACTGGACAATTTTCCACACACCTCACCTCCAACAGCAATTCCAAGTGATTCAAAACCTGAACTAACTTGTACTTCAGAGATTGATCTAAGAATGTATCACCTGTAAAATCGTAACAAACCAAGAAATATGAAGTTTTCATAATAAAACTAATATTGTAATAATTACCTGAACACCTGAATTAGCCCTGGTCACCTACCAGCCCAGACTAAGTCCCCATAGCTTTTACCCACTAAGTGGGTAATTAATTTCAAAGTTAATCAACGCTTACAGGAAAATCTTGTCAAATGAGTTACCTGAACCACCGTTGGCAACACTGCTGCAAGTCCTGGCCATTGAACTAGATCCCAGATCTGCATTATCAACTATTCAAATTGAAGTGGGGAGGAGGGTGGGAATCGTTCAGGTGTTCAGGTAAGTATTACAATATGATATTTTAATGATAAAATAAAGTTTGTTCATACTTACCTGGCAGATATACTGTATATATAGCTGTATTCTCCGAAGTCCGACAGAATTTCAAAGCCAACATCGCGGCACACGGAGTGGCCGGTCAGGTGGTTAGTACCCATTCCCGCCGCTGGGAGGCGGGTATCAGGAACCATTCCCATTTTCTATTCAGATTTTCTAACGCCACTGACTCCTGAGGGGAGGAGGGAGGGCAATATGAATATATATATCTGCCAGGTAAGTATGAACAAACTTTATTTTATCATTAAAATATCATTTTGTTCATGAGACTTACCTGTCAGATATATATATAAAATGAATACCACCTTTGGAGGGGGTAGAGACAGCCAAGAATTAGGGAAAAAAAAATTTCCAATTATTGGTAAAATTATTTTGGTTCCTTATCTGATAGCGTAGCTGACTGAGTGATTACTGTCACTCTAGTCTGCTTCTGCTTTACTAGAGACCCCAGCAAGGTAGTGACCTATATAGCTGGCGACTTCTAGATGATCTGTCAACGGGGCGTGACCACAATGTGACTAGATCATAGACCATACAAAGAGGACAAAAGAGCATTACTAACCACCTAACCAACACCTAAAGCGTTAGTTTGCAAAGGATTGGGAAGACTGCCTCCAGTAGTCGACCCAACAACCATAAAAACACAATTAAAAAGGGATAGGATCAGAGTTACCCCTGTCCCCAAGGTTGCTGAAGCAGCAATGTATGGTCCCAGCGAAAAGCAATTTTCATATGCTACCTAAACATCTTGCCAAGAGTGTGAGGCAAACACCGAATTGACTTCCTCCAAAATGTGGCACTAAAATGTCACTGAGTACCATATTTTTCTGGAACGCCATGGAGGTAGCAACTGCCCTCACCTCGTGAGCGTTAACTCTCAACAACTTGAAGTTGGAGTCGTCACAACTAGAGTGTGCATCCTTAATGACGTCCCTAATGAAGAATGCCAGTGCATTCTTCGACATAGGTTTAACTGGTTGCCTCACAGAACACCATAAAACATCCAAGGGACCACGAGTGTCCTGTGTTCTTTTAAGGTAGTACTTGAGAGCTCTAACTGGACATAGAACTCCCTCAGGTTCCTGTCCAATAAGGTCTGCTAAACCTTTAATTTCAAAGTGTCTAGGCCAAGGGTTAGAAGGCCTTTCATTCTTAGCCAAGAACTTAGGGCTTAAAGAATAGACAGCATTGTGTTCCTTGAAGCCCACATGACGGCCTCGAACTTCTCTCACTCTCTTATCCAGCGAGCCAGAGCCGTGAGGAATGCTCTTTTCTCTAACATCCTTAAGAGATGCAGAGTGGAGAGGCTCAAAAGGACTAAACATCAAAAACTTGAGCACTACGTCCAAGTTCCAAGCAGGGGAAATTAGCTGAGGAACCTTGGACGTCTTGAAAGAGCTCGTAAGATCGTGGAGGTCCTTATTGTCAGACAAATCTAATCCTCTGTGTCTGAAAACAGTCCTTTAAGCATGCTCCGATAACACTTGATAGTCGGGAACTGCTATATCGAGTTTTTTCTCTTAAGTAAAGGAGAAAATCAAACCTGGCTCACAGTGATAGAGGAAGAGGAAAAGCCCTTCTTTCTACACCAACCTTTGAAGGTTGCTCACTTGGCTTGGATATATCCTTTAGATGAAGAACTTCTGGCTCTAGCGATGGCCCGTGCCACCTGGCCAGAAAAACCCCTTCGCTCTGACCAATTTTCGATAGTCTGAAAGCAGTCAGGTTCAGAGCGGGAGATTTTGAAGATATCTCGTGAAGTGGGTTGTATGAGCAGGTCTGCTCTCATAGGAAGGGTCCTCGGGCGTCTACCAACCAGAAGAGAAACTCCGAGAACCAGTGGTTCGAAGGCCAAAACGGGGGATGAGAGTCATTCTCGTCCCTTGTGAGGCCGCAAAACTTGCGTCATGACTTCTCCCAGAATTTTGAACGGGGAAAAAGCGTAAACATCTATTCCCGTCCAATCCCAGAGAAGAGCATCTATCACAACTGCCCCTGGGTTGAGTACAGATGAGCTTTATAGAGGGAGCCTCACTGTTCTTGAGGTCGTGAAAAGATCCACAAGATGGCGACCCCAAAATTTCCAAAAATCTTGGCAAACCTCCTGATGAAGGGTCCATTCCTTCGGCAGGAGTTGATGGCGCCAACAGAGCAGGTCTGCTCGAACATTTTCGACCCCTGCAACAAAACTTGTGAGAATCGAAATGTTGCTCAGCATAGGCTCAAAGAATAATCTCTCTTGCAAGGCTGAACAGGAACAAGAGTAGTGTTCCCCCCTGTCTCTTGAGGTAATCCAATGCTAGTCCGAACTAGAACTACGATTGCAAACTTGGACCTCGAAGAATTGGAGAGCTAAAAGATAGCCGCCAAATCTTTGATGTTGATGTGCCAGGACACCTGTTCCTCTCTCCAGGTTCCTAACACTTTTTATCTCCCTCTAGTGTTGCCCCCCAACCTGTTGACGACCCGTCGGAAAAACAACACTAGGTCGGGGTTCAGAAGCTTGAGGAGATCCCTTTCTGCAATTCCGTTGGATCGAGCCACCACTACAGATCCTCTTTATAGAAGGAAGAATTCTCAATTCCTCTTTCAAGTCTTCCTTGCTTTGCCAGTTCTCCAACAAAAAGAACTGAAGAGGCCTGAGATGCAGACTCCCAGAAACAAACTTCTCCAGCGAGGAAATGGTCCCCAGCAGACTCATTCATTCCTTCACCTAGCATGTTTCCTTTCCAAGAAGGCCGAAACTTTTTCGTACATAGAAGTTGCCGTTCTTGCAACGGAGACGCTATAAAAGCCGCTGAATACATCTGAATTCCCAGACACAATGGACAGTGAGGGGATCAGCTGCGACTTTTCCACAGACCAGAAGTCCCAGGGACTTCACGAGTTGCAGAGTCAACTGAAGGTCCTCCAGATACCTTCGCCGACGACGCCGAATCAACCAGTCGTCCAAGTACAGAGAGATCCTGACGTGCGACAGGTGCAACTGCATCGCAACGTTTTTCATGAGAAGTGTAAACACCCTCGGAGCAAAATGTGACGCCAACAGCATCTGGTGTTCCCAGGCGGTCACCCATCCAAGTACTGACCAGACCCAACGTTGCTTAACTTCGCTGATCGGACGAGAAGCGGTGTTTTCAACGTGGTATGGCTATTATGCAGAGTCCAAAGCAGAGAGCCTGAACTGGTACGTCTAGTCCCCAAGACAACCTGAGATACTTCATCGAACGTGGATGAATTGGGGCGTGAAGATAAGTATCTTGGAGATCCAAAGATACCATCCAATCCCGGGATGAAGGGCTCCTAGTATTGACTGCGAGGTCTCCATCTTGAACTTTTCCTTCCGGACCAAGTTGTTCGACCTGTTGACGCCCAAGACGGGTCTCCAGCCTACTGAAAGTTTTGGGACTAGAAACAATCTGTAGTAAAATCCCGGGAACACCGAGTCCAAGACCTGTTCCACTGCTCTCCGCTCGAGCATCTGTTCGAGCAGGTCAAACAGAATTTTCTGTTTGACAGGATGGCAATTGGGAAACAAAAACAAAGGAGGAGGAGACAGGAAGGGAATCAAGTAACCTCTCTCTAACAGTAGGAGGGACCAAACGTCTGCCCTCTCTCTTTCCAGGCTTGTGCAAAATGAAGCCTGGTTGCTAATGGAGTCTGGAGATGAAAGGAGTCACTTGCTACCTCTCTGGAAGTGACATTCCTTCAGGAAAAAACTCTCTCATGCTGTCTGACCCCTGCTAGGTCTCGTGTTGCTTCCCATGGAAGCCCCTTTGTTTGTAGGCAAATTTATTTAGCTTTTTTTGTATCATTGAGATCGGTGCATTAACCCCCAAGGAGATGCAGTTTGAATGTCGATAACTTTAGTTTTGAGATAAACGATATTTTTTTCTCTGTGTATTTATTTGCTTGCTGTTACACAGTTTGATGTTTTTATGACATATTTGAAAAGCCAAAAATAACAATAGACTTGCAAAGTAATATAACTTGCTAAATGAAGCTAGATGAAGTCTGAGTGTCAAAACACGGCTCAGGTTGGGCAGCGACGTCTTAAAGCTTAGTCAAGCTCTGAGCTGCTACTGACTGACTGCCACTGACTGCCCTCATCATTCCTGCTTTAGCTGATGCGTCACTAGGTCCACAGGGTTGCCATAGACGCATTAGATATTATTATTTCATAGCTAAAAGGAAATTACTACCGATATACTGACATTATCATTACATTATACGAAAAAGTAATTTTGTCTATGATAGGTTACTGTTTTTGTTTATAACTCCTAACTATGGCGAATTTTTAATAAAAAACTTTCTGAGAAGATAGTCAGGATATGTATGATGCCATATATAAAATATCCCAGAAAATTTTGATTTTTCGATTTTTTTTTTGATTCAAATGCTCCCCATTAAGACAAAGACAACTGCGAAGGTGGAGAGAGAGGAGCCGAAGGTTGAAAAGTCTCAGGAAACAGATCCTTAAGAAAATAGCCAGTCTGATAATCAGAGGAAGAAGAAGACGAAAGATGTTTCTCTTCATCCAAAGGCTGTGACGAAAGAGGATGTTCTTCCCCAGCTGGCGGGTCTTGAGTGAGTGGTGAAAGTAGTTCCATCTTCTTTCCTAAATCTCAAACGAAGAAGTCGTCATTCTTTTGAGGGGAACATCCTTGCGATCGAGCCATGCTAATCTTCTCTGTATCAAAACGTATATTTACCCATGGCTACTGGCTAAATTAAGAAGGACATCAGATGTTGAAGCGGGTAGTTGTGCGGCATGATGTACAACTGGAGCGATCAACACAAGACTTGAAGCTATACTAAAGCGACGCGGAGCGTCATGGCGTGAAAAAAACAAAGGCTCCGTGGCATTTTTCTCCTTCAAGAGAGTCACAGCGTTCTTCGTAAATGCGTGATTGCTATTGCTAGCGCTTCAGCGTCAAGGTGAAATTTGCGAGGCGTGAGAGCGTGAGCGCACGAAGAGCAAGACACGCGCTTCCTGGCGCGAGTCAAGAGAAAAGTCCAACACCTCAAATCGGGAAGACGATAGGAAGCCACTAAACACTCTCTCTAGACGACAGACGAAGCCCCAAAACATCTAGCAGACAAGGAAGACGAAGGAGACGAAGGTGAAAGTCTGTACCTCTTAACAGGCAGTTTCGAATCTTGAAAGGTTCATGAGAGCATCCAGCTGTTGTTGCAAACCCAACAAAATCTTACGCGGCGTTGGAGAAGCCACTCTCTCGGGAGAAGGGCTGAACCTGAGAGAAGGAAAGGGGCGAGAGACGTATACTTCCTTCTCACAGGGGAAGAAGCTCTAGCCCAGCTTGCCTTAGCGCGACAGGGGGTCCAGAGTAGCGTCATCATCCGAAAAACACTTTATTCTCTTCTGCGAGGAATATCCACGCAACTTTCGGGGAAGAGCACAAACGTCTAGAGGAAGAGGACGTGAAGCGTCCTCTCCTCTAAGCTTCTCTTAAGAGGGCGAGAGTCCAACCGAGAGCTCCAACCCCGAGGCGGGAGGACGTGTCGGAGGACGAGAAGCAATCCTTCAGGATGCGTGCCTGAACACGATCCCCCTGGCAGCCTGGGTAGCGTCATCAGGACCTGCCGAAGGGACGCCAGATCGGTGGGAAGCCCCTTGCCTCCCTCATGCGGCTTTCGACATGCCCCCTCCCTGGTCCTGGGAGTTCGACAGAGGTCCAGGCCTAGAGGCATTATAGGGCCGATCTGACGCCCCCTCCACAACACTAGGGGCACTAGCACTAACACTTTATTTGAATTGCATTCACTTTAGTTTCAAGAGCACATTGACTCCAACACGAGAGCCAGGGATTTTACCTTCTGCAGCAACAAACTACAGGGGTAGTACTAAAATTTACTACAGGGTTACTAGTAGGAGAAAACCCTGACTGTCCATCTAAGGATGCACTCTAGGAGGAAGATCTCCTCAGCCTATCACGCTCCAATTTAAGCATATAGGCTTCATATTTCTTCCACTCACCCTCAGATAATCCCACACATTCATTATACGATTATCATAGAGCATTGAACACCCTTACATTCAGACATACATAAAGAGTGAGGAACTATCAAAGTCTTCGATAGCCTCACCTTACATTCACCCAAGCTACAGACTCAATAGCTAGAGGTAAGACATCTTAATTATAAGAAAAGTCAAAAGCAAAATCAAAACGGTCCACAAAGAACGTATGCCAAGTCACAGATCCAGTCGAATACCAAAAACAACCAAAATACTTAAGTGACAACAAATTTCGAAATCCAAATGGCGGAGGAACTGACAACAGGTGTTGACAGTCCAGCGACAGAGAAAATCTGAATAGAAAATGGGAATGGTTCCTGATACCCGCCTCCCAGCGGCGGGAATGGGTACTAACCACCTGCCCGGCCACTGCGTGTGCCGCGAATTTTGAAATTCTGTCGGACTTCGGAGAATACAGCTATATATATATATCTGACAGGTAAGTCTCATGAACAAAATTAGTTTTATTATGAAAACTTCATATTGCAATACACTCCCTGAACACCTGAATTAGCCCGATTAACAAAATTTAGTGGAGGTGGGATCAATCTAATTCAGCCCGACCTGCCAACAGGGAAAGCAAGTAACCCATTATTCGCCTACTCTGTATAAATGAATGTATCCTCACCTGGTTATCCCACTTGGCAGGTGAGAATGTCTGTGAGAGAGTCATTCAGGTGTTCACGTCAGTCTCATGTCTAGGTACTGGCTGAGTCACTCCCTAACACCTGATGTGGCCTATTAAAAAAATCCTCATGGATAGAGAGTAGTAAAATAAAAACCAACCTACCATGTGGCTAATCACAGCCTCCCATAATTAGTGGAGAACAATGAACCTCCCATGTGGCTAATCAAAGCACTCTCACTTATGGAGGGTCTGAGTCGAGCTACCTCTCATGTGGTATTCAAACCTCCTCATGGATAGAGAGTAGCAAAATAAAAACCAACCTACCATGTGGCTAATCACAGCCTCCCATTAGTGGAGAACAATGAACCTCCCATGTGGCTAATCAAAGCACTCTCATTTATGGAGGGTCTGAGTCGAGCTACCTCTCATGTGGTATTCAAACCTCCTCATGGATAGAGAGTAGCAAAAAAAAATAAAAACCAACCTACCATGTGGCTAATCACAGCCTCCCATGATTAGTGGAGAACAATGAACCTCCCATGTGGCTAATCAAAGCACTCTCATGTATGGAGGGGGGTCTGAACCTCCCATGTGGCTAATCAAAGCACTCATGTATGGAGGGGTCGATGAACCTCCCATGCGGCTAATCAAAGCACTCTCATGTATGGAGGGGTACGAAGAACCTCCCATGTGGCTATTGTAGCCTCTCATGTATGGAGGAGAAGTTGAGTGTGCAGGATCTTCGAGTTCTTCGCAGTCCATTGCCGTCGAGTCTGCGCAGAAGAGGTTGAAGAAACCAAACCTGTCAACTGGATCTGCCTATCTTCACAGTACTAAAGTCAATCAAACTTAATATTCTCACTATGAACCCCGACTAACAGAGAATCCAAAATTCCAAATTTCCTGACTACATTCATTACCTATAGTTCCCCCCACCCTTAACATTACTATGTAATTATAAGATCGAGTTGGTCGTCGCAAAGGGAACAAGCGAGAAATTCTTCTTCGTAGAAAACTGAACGTCTTTAGGTAGAAGTCGTGAAAACGACGACGACTCCAAGTGGCCGCCGCTAAGAACCTCCGCACTAAGAGAGTACCCACTTAGCTAAATGAACGCACCCACGATAGAAGGGTTAGCGGCTACACACGGACTAAGAGTATAACTTTCATGTAAAAAGGAGAACCATGGATCTCCCAAGTGACTATTCAGAGCCTACCCATTAAGGAGGGAATGAGACAGTGTGCAGAGCAGATGACCCTCCGCCCTGCAGGTTGCGGCAAAGGCCGACAAGCGCAGAAGTATCCCAGCACCGACAAAAACAACCTAGGCTAGCCTATGAGAGCACCTCTTTGGACTCTCGTGGGAAACTATCAAAGACTAGGATACTTAAAATACTCTGAACTTAAGTTCATGTGATTATACTATCACTGTTGCTTAAGATTCTAAAGCCTAAAAAGGAATTTTTCTATCTGGTTAACCTAATAATCACCGCACTACGTGAATACTACCTTAGCTAAATGAGCGCAATCTAGATAATAGACTTCGCCATTAAACGTGGACTAAGTGAATAACCTTCCGAGTCTTCGTATGAAGAGAATACCACCTCAACTAACTGAATGCACCCTAGACAGGAGAATTCGCTACTATACGCAGTGGGGCGAATTGAATGTCTCTTAAGTGAAGGAAGAAAACAAAGACGGACTCGCAAGCAACTACCTCCAGAATAGAAGACTCTGAACCATTCATTAGAAAAGAAGATGAAGTGGACATACTCCGAATACTGTGCGGTAATGAAAAAAAGTCTGTTAAATAAGGCATAAACCTTGCATAAACCACACGAAATCGTGAAGTGTGCCTGCAACTGTGTTCGTGTAGTGAGCGCTTATGAACCAGGAACCCTTTCTCCGAAAGTAACTAATCACATCCTTCGACAGCGGATGGGAAGGATTCCGCGGAGAGACAAGAAGTGTACACGAAGCGGACGGAGTTTATCAACCTTGATAATTATTCGCATCGGACATAAAGATATCCCCGCTGATGCCGAACTGAACACTTGCAGATAAAGAACCTTAAATGAACGAAGCAGAGTTTAAGCCTCGGACACGACTTCCGGAAGAAGAGAAATACTTATTTTCCTGCCTTGGAAACTGGCCTAGAAACTTCCCGAAGCTCTCCCATTGTTTTATCTGCAGCTAAAGCCGAAAGAAAGAAATAAAACACCTAACCAATTATCTTAACATTAGAACTTCCGACAAATCTCACGAGGGAGCCCGAGGGAACGTAACAAGTCAAAGAAGATCTTACTACTAGAAATTTTCGGGAAGATAGAAAAATGTACTGCAAGTGCTAAGCGGTAGCCAGCAATAGCCAAAAATGTTAGAATCTCGACTTTCCGAAGAAATAAAAGAAAACCAGCTATTTCAGTTATGGCAGGCCTAAAGATGGAATGACCTTCTTTACGACACAGACTTCCCCATGTCAAGTTGACCTGGTAAAGCTTACGGGTTGACTTCTCAAGCTGAAAGAAACAGTCTAGACATAGCTTTAGAGTGTCTGGACTGTCTAGCTGTTTGCTCGGCAGTCACCCGCAACTAGGTTCATCCCGCAAGAGTTTGGATGATAATGGTGAAAACGCGGTTGTCTAAAAGATCTTCCATATGAGGAGGAACATCGGAGCTTCTGTAAGGAGCATTAGGAATTCCGGAACCGAGGGCATTAGAGCCAGCAAGGAGCTAGAGTCATAGACGTCTTGACACTACCGCAATTCCTGATTACCTGATGAATGAGACCGAATGGCGGAAAGTATACACCTCTAAGTTCTAATGATCTTGTTCCCCCGAGTTCTCAGATACAACACGGCAGTTACGATGTCGCAAAGCAGACCCACTACTGTGTTGTGCACTAGGACTGAGAAACACCTGAGGGCTTCCTTTACAGCCCTGAGGTTCCCGAAGGTTATGACTCCTCTTGTTCCTGATCCCTCCAGAGGCCCTCCTGGGTTCCTCAAAGGTTGCTCTTCAACCAACCTGCAAAATGAGGCATCTGAGACAGATGAGTTAGGGAAGAGGGGAGACAAGACCTTCCGGATGTTATATGGCTTCTTCCACTATCACAGACGATCCGACACTAATCATTCCAGATTATACCTGCATTCTGATGTGGAAGTCCCAGCGATTCCTGAGACATAGACCATGGAGTGAAAGCATGCGGAGACACAAGACCCTGGAATTGAAATCTTCAAAACTGGCTGTTCCCTGTTAGACAGAACCCTCTACTTCTCATTTTGTACCAAATGCATAATTGAACACTGGAGACATGAGTTAGAAGCAACAAGTTAACCTGGCCATCCCAACCACACTAATCATAGCTTGCTGGACGCTACTGCTGACGAGGGGTATATCATCTTGACCATGGAGCAGATATCCTCCTCCCTAAAAGACTGGTTGCAGAGCGCAAAAGGCGCCCTCAACAGAACCCTCTCGAATGTCCGGATAGTGAGGTGGAAGCTCCTCTGGAACCCCTCCTCTTGAAAGAATGTTGTACAGACAGGCGATTTAAGTGGTATGCCAGCCTGCTGACACTCATTCAGGCAGTGGACTGGTGGAGATCAATTGTTTGAGCAACGGTACCGGTTCTGTCGCATATTCAAATGAACATCGTTGTCGGACTGTGTAGGCTCCTCCAGAACCTTGGATTGAGGATAAGTGAGGATGAAGTTACCATCCGTTTATACTCATTCTCATTGGCTGAAGGAGAACCAATATCCGTACCGGATCCTCTTCTTCAAATGAACAATCCTTGTCGGACTGGTTCGACCGAGCCGGAGGATTGTCGGACTGGTCCGACCGAGCCGGAACAGTAAAGAGGCAGGCTGATTCCTAGCAAACGCCGAACTCGAAAACCCGGAACTTGCTACACCTGACGTATCAATCGCGAACATACTGGAGGCACCAAAGTAGGCTGCGCAAACCCTGCACCACCCAACGGGGATGACACAACACCTGGGCAGACCATGCCCACTCCTGAGAGCGAAGAGGCTGCAACACCCGAACCACTCAAATCCGGATGAATCAAAACCGCATTGAGAATGGGAATCAGGAACTGAAGACACGGAATCAACCCCGAACCAACATGGATGCCTAGACGGAGGGACAGAGAAAACCTGCTGGAAAGTTGAGAAAGAAGAAGCCGAAGGAGGGAAGAAGGAAGAAGCCACACTCGGAGTAACCACTGGAGCGCCCAACGCCGACGTTGGACAGATGGAGAAGGTCCCAACCGGACCAAACTCAAAGGAGTATTGAAGGGGAACTTACGAGGTACCGAACCGAAGGTAACAGAAGAAGGTAGTTACCAACTATCCTGGAGAATGGAAAGGCTGCGGAAACTATCGGTGCTGATACACTGAACGTTGGCGCAGGCGAATCGCCGACTGCCGTAGCATCTGCAAGAATCGCGGAGGATACATTACAGTTAGGAAAACGTAAAGAATGAAATAAGAAGTTGCTGACGTCTCTGCAAACACCTGAGAAGCAACTAGACCGGATGCCTGAGAAACTACCGGATTTGCAAAAGGTGATAAAGACAACAGATCCGTAAAAAGTACCCCCTTCCCTTAACCCCGAAGAGAGAGAGGGGGGGCTGCTGAGCTATAATATACAGGGTTGAAGCAAGAAAGCCTTGCTCTGCTGAGTTAAAAGCCAAGAAAACAGGATGCAACAAAGACCCTGAGAGCCCCCCAAAGAGCGGACCGAAAAGAAGTTTGAGAAGGGCAATGGAAGAAGGCTTAGAAGAAAAAGGGGGGAAAACGGGAAAATTCCGTAGCGGCCGAAGAGGCCATAGATTTCAAAGAAAATAGACTGGTTCTGTTCCCCCCACCCCTGATAATCTTGACAGACATTATCAAATCAGAAAATTCTTTAAGACATGATCATGAATATTGGAAAAACTCGATCGCCAGAATTACCACCATCGCAAGACAAAAGAAATTTTAAAACCCCCAAAGGAAAAGGAACCTTCGAAGAAGGAGTATTCAAGGAAAACAAAAATTCAGAACCAGATACATCAGAAACCAAATTTGAACGACCCTCTACGGATCCGGAAACCTTTGTTGCACAGAGCACGAAGCAGGAAATAAAACCAACGATTGATCGAAATGAGAGACCTAACCATTAGTGACCCCAACCAAACCTGAACCCAAAGAAGACCACGTTCAACTACTTTTCCTGAATACTTCCTAAATTAGAATTCCTACCCTTCTGAGTGATTCCTGATTCTAAATCTACCTTAGAACTTACGCTTTTAGAGGGAAGGGGGAAATCTGCTGCCAACACTGCCTGCTCCGTGCTGGGGGGGCCGGCAGATCCTACCTTCGAGGTTTGCGGTTCTCCATGACCCCCGGCACCCGTTAGGGCTGGTTCTGGAACAGGCAGGGGGGCTGAAAAAGAACGATTAGTATCTACAACACCATTATATCTAGTTTCCGTTAATTTAGTCATAAAGCTAGAAAAATCAACTAGACACACTCAGCTAGTAATATGTCCTCTAACTTTTTGGAATAAGTCTTCCATCTGATCTACCGACCAAGACTCGTCACCTATCTGACTGATACTACACTGCATCTTCCTACATAAAATACAAACAGAATGTCGATCGTGTTTGAGGGTACTCATCCTACGCTTGCAGGACGTGTAGGGCCGATGAGCGTCAGCATCTCCAGCAGTAGAAGGCTCTGTCGTCGAAGATGTAAACGAAGTTGAAGTATCGGCGCTAGCAGATGGCGACGTCTTCTTGTTTGACTTATCCAAACGAGTCCAAAGTACCGATCCCAAAGTCAAATTTGGGAGAGAAGTTCCAAATCCTATCAATAAAGTATCCATCCAGGAGAAAATGCGTTGAAAACAGTCCAAATCGTGATCTGATGTCCAAATTCTTAAATGGGGGTCGGGCTAAATGACCAAAAGTTCACCTGATGTGGGACACACCCACACAGCATGGCGAACAAAAAGCAATTGGGGGTCTCGGCCTCACTCGGCCGGGACTTGCAGCAGTGTTGCCAACGGTACTTCAGGCAACTCATTTGACAAGATTTTCCTGTAAGTGTTGGTAACGCTGACAGTTTATTACCCACTTAGTGGGTAAAAGCTATGGGGATGTAGTTCGGGCTGGTAGGTGACCAGGGCTAATTCAGGTGTTCAGGGAGTGTACTGCAATAATCATACTTATAGAGCTGATAAGTGCGAAAGCCCCTAAGTTGAGCTCATTAACTGCATTGGAGAAAAGCCTTATAAAAAAAACTGGATCTATGGCTGGAGTGTATTAGGAAAAACATATTACAAAACTAAGGTAGTTGCAGAGAGAGAGAGAGAGAGAGAGAGAGAGAGAGAGAGAGAGAGAGAGAGAGAGAGAGAGAGAGAGAGAGAGAGAGAGAGAGAGATGATTCAAGCCTTAGAATAATACAAACATTTTATATACTAACGTCGACTGCCATAATTGATGAGTCTTCTAGGGCAAGTACTTCAATAGTTTTTCAAACAGCTTTCTTTCAACCATCACAACCTGAAAAACAACCACACTTTAATATTGATATTCAGTCTGCACAATCAGTCATTTCCAACTGCTGCAAAATATCTGGTATGTTACAGGGTTTCAGTCAACTGACAGCCTTCAATCAATGGTACCATATAGGCCCATATGTTCATACCCTCAATACTTTTGTAACTAAGTTCATTTATTTAATATGATATAATTTACAACTACTAAGAAATGCGCTGAAGTTTCTTCGGCACAATCAAGTTTTCTGTACAGTGTATAATCAAGGCCACTGAATATAGATCTATCTATCGGTAGTCTTGGTATAATGCTGCATGAGCCGCGGCCCATGAAACTTTAACCACGGCCCTGTGGTAGCCTATCCTATATTGTTGTCAGATGCACAATAATGACTAACTTTGACCTTAAATAAAATAAAAACTACCGAGAAGGCTACAGGGCTGCAGTTTGGTATAACTGATGATTGAGGTGTGGATGATCAGCATCCCAATTTGCAGCCATCTAGCCTCAGTAGTTTTCAAGATCTGAGAGCGGACAGAAAAAGTGCGGACTGACAGACAAAGCATTCACTATAGTTTTCTTTTACTAAAAACTAAAAATGTGGCCATAAAGCAAAGCACTGGGCCACTTTTGGGCATTCGACACTTAAGAAGGTCAAAGAGAGGGCGTTGGAGTGTTGGACAGCAACGTGTACAAAAGAGAGCAGGAATGGAGGTTGGGTCAAAGGCTAAAATGTGGGAGCAACAACAGCTAGGGGCCGAAAGGACACTGCAAACAACCTCAGGAGTGTGAGGTGCACTAACGGCACTTTCTAAGGGGCTAAGTTGAATGTGACTTATTTTTCAGAATGAAAAGCTAGGAAAACTGGATCAAGTAATATGTCCCATAAAAGACAACTGTTAATGAATTTGGCATCACACAGGACACTGCTGAACAAACCAAGGTTAAATTTAATATTGTACCTATAATCCTCATCAACATACCGTAATCCCAAAGCATCTTTCCACAAAAATTCTAGGCTGTGGACGGAACCTAATAAGAATGATTTCTAAGTGTGTGAATCTGGAACCAGTAGATCTATTCTCCGTGAAGCAAACATGTTTGCACCTTCCAACGGCATAAATCTTTAGAGCAATCTGAAGACACCTGCAAGAAAAATGACATTTTATAATAAAATAAAGTTTTATATATACTTACCAAATAATTACATAGCTATAGTTTCTACTTTGCGCGGCAGCTCAAAATTGAAATTCTGAGCGCTTTTGTTTTGAGTGTAGGTATGGTCCCCACCCACTTTCGGGGAAGAATAGGTACAACTTAGCTAAGGAGCTCAATTCGTTTATGCTCTATGTCCATGAGAGGGGAGGAGGGCGGGTTCCGATCATGTAATTATTTGGTAAGTATATATAAAACTTTATTTTATTATAAAAATGTCATTTTTATATAAGTAACTTATCAAATAATTACATAGCTGAATCCCACACTGAGTGGAGGTGGGATAAATGGACATATACTACCCAAAACACTACTTGATATGGGGATAATTTGGGATAGCAAATTAGCTAGCATCTTGGAATGCTTGTTGAAACCTCACCTGGCGAGGGAGCAACAGCAGACGGGTACTGCCTCTGGTCATGGCTCCTCTCGACTGTAGCGGTGTGGCGGTAGAGCCAAGAATCACCTCTACTGAGTGGGTGCTTTGCAACGTAGGAGGTCAATCGCAGGTTGCCAAAGCTAAAAAATCCAATGGGTCACATAATGATATGTGGATTGCCCTTGCCCTGGGCGCAGTACAATAGAAAAACAAAGACCAGATAAAATTAACCTACACCATACGACATTTTAGCCAAAACCATAAAAACCAATTGATGACACTCAAGATTCAGTGTACACCAAACTTCCCAAGAAGTACGACTGCCCTTATTCAAGGAGAGTGGATAGAGGAAAAGGGAAGGTGTTCCTCCTATCCTTCGTCCCCCAATATCATGCCAGCTGCGAAGAACGGACCTAAAGTACTGCATTTTTCGTACACTGTCTCAACGTCCTGTAAATAAAACATGGCAAACACTGACTTGCACCTCCAAAAAATTGTTTGTAAAATCAAAGAGAGAGACAGGTTACGTTTAAAAGCCAAAGACATTTCCACAGCTCTTATTTCATGAGCCTTTACTTTGCACAAGGGTAGTAATTCGTCTTGAACACCCGAATGTGCTTCCGAAATCACAGATCTTAAAAAGAATGACGCATTCTTGGACAAAGGACGGCTGGGGTTTTTTAACGGAACACCAAAGATTAGAGGCCGATCCTCTAAGGTTTTTGGTTCTCTCGAGGTATACTCTTAGAGCTCTTACTGGGCAGAGGATATTCTCTTGATCGTCTGGGCCTAGTACCTCTGAGAGGCTCTTGATAGAAAAGGAGCGAGGCCAAGGGTTAGCCGGATCCTCATTTTTGCCCAAAAACTCTAAAATTAACGAGTATACTGCATTGCCTTGTGAGAAGCCTATCCTTTTGTCAATGGCATGAAGTTTGCTGGCTCCTTTGGCTGTAGCAAGCGCCACCAAGAATAATGTCTTCTTCGTAAGATTGCGAAGAGACGATCCTCCATCGGTTCAAACAGTGGGCCTGAAAGCCAGTTGAAGACCACGGCCCAAGTTCCAAGCGACTCCTGAGGGTTTAGCTTGCTTACTGGTGTTGATTAAATCACTGATGTCTTGGTTGGAAGACAGGTCTAATCCTCTATGTTTAAATACTGAACTCAACATCGCTCTGTAACCCTTGATGATCGATGTTGAGAATCCTTTCGATGTTCTGAGGTATAAAAGAAAATCTGCGATTTGAGTTACAGAAGTTTGAGAAGAGGAAATTCTTTGTTCTTGGCACCACTTCCTAAAAACTGCCCACTTGGATTGGTAAACTGCAGAGGAAGATTGTCGTCTGCACTTAGCAATAGCCTCTGCAGCCTTTCTTGAAAATCCTTTTCGCTCTGATTAAGTTCCTGACAGTCTGAAGCCTGTCAGAGCGAGAGTGGATAATCCTTGATGGTGTCGGAGGAAGTGTGGCTGTCTGAGAAGATTTCTCCTCTGAGGAAGCAGCCTTGGGAAGTCTGTCAAAAGGCTCAAAAGATCGGGGAACCACTCTTTGTGTGGCCAAAAGGGAGCGACTAGTGTCATTGACACGCTGACATGTGAACTGAACTTCCTCAACACTTCCCTCACCATGCTGAAGGGAGGGAAGGCGTAAAGGTCGAGGTTCGACCAGTCCTGCAATATGGCATCTGTTGCTCATGCTTGTGGGTCCGGGGCTGGGGAGCAATACAACGGAAGACGATTGTTCCTTGACGTTACGAACAGGTCTATCAACTGCTTTCCCTAAAGCCTCCACAGGTCGGTGCATACCTGTGGATTGAGTGTCCATTCCGTCGGTAGGACCTGTTTTCCTCGACTCAATTCGTCCGCCAGGACATTCATTTTGCCGTGAATGAAGCGAGTCACTAATTGAGTTTCGTTGCTCTTTGCCCAAAGAAGAAGCTCCTTCATCGCTTCGTTGAGTGTAAAAGAATGGGTCCCTCCTTGGTTCTTGATATACGCTAGGGTGGTCATGCTGTCTGAATGAACCGCTACTGTTTTGTGGTAGGTTAGCATTGCAAAATGTAGAAGTGCAAGATGAATTGCTTTTAGTTCCTTCACGTTGATGTGGAGGTTTCTCTCGGAAGGAGACCAAGTTCCTGATACTTCCATGTTGTTGAGAAGAGCTCCCCAACCCAGATCCGATGCGTCGGAGAATAACGTTAGGTCGGGGTTCATAGGAGCTAGAGACCTTCCTGCCGAAAATCTGTCTTTTGCTAGCCACCATCTGAGGTCCTCTTTTATCTGGGGAGTGATGCCGAAACTGAATGAGTCTGGGAACGGCTTCCTGTTCCAATTGGCTTTGAGGTAGAATTGAAGTGCTCTTGAACGCAGCATAACCTTCTCTTAAAACCTTCAGCACCCACGGTTCTGCATTTCTCTTCTCCCATGCTGGCCAGAAATGTGACAGTCTTGCTCCCACTGGGACACGGAGGACGGAAGTCTCATTTTCTAATGTTGGACTTGATGAATGGTTTTCTAGATGGTTTGGAGGTTCTGAGGTTGGTTCTCGGTCGGGACTGGAGACGGCCTCTACCTCCTCGAAAGGGATGTTGCTGCAGGGGTGACGACATCCTAGTAGTTGCAGTTGACGTTGTTCTTGCAGGAAAATTTGTTCTCTTGGTGGGTTGGGTGATGAGGTCTTGGGTTGATTTCTTCCGAAGATCGACGGAAATCCGATCTATGATGTCTTGCGGAAATAGACTATTTTTGACTAAAGGAGCAAACAGAAGCGAGGAACGTTCTGATGGAGTGACACCTTTAGCTGTAAACCAGCACCACAAATCTCGCTTCTTGAGGGCTCCCGTTGTGTAGATGGTAGCTAGCTCTACTGCTCCATCGCTTACAGCTCTCTCTGCGCAACCCAGTACACCCAGCCAGTCCGAAGCGAAGTTTTCTTGTAGAGACACACAGTCTTCTATTTTCTTAGCCAAGGCTCCTATAGTCCAGTCTAGGAAACTAAAAATCTCAAAGACTTTAAAAATATCTTTGAGAAGGTGGTCCAATTCTGAGGATGTAAAAAGAATCCTGGCCGAAGCGAAGGCCGAACGACGAGAAGCATCAATTATACTGGAGAAATCTCCTTGAGAGGGGGCAGCAACTCCCAAGGACGGAGCTTCTCCCGTTGCAAAGACAGATACTTCCTTCTGTCTTACTAAGCGTGAAGGAGGTGAACAGAAAAACGCCTTCCTGACTTTCCTCTTCTCTGTTAGCTAGGCATCCATACGGCCGAAAGCTTTCTTCGAAGATGAAGACAACACCATGCGCGGAAGTCTGGTGGTACCTGGAGGTTGACGCATGCCGAGGTAGGCTGAACCCGGCGATAAAGGAACGACTGGGGAGAAGGACGACGGGTAGCAGACCAGGAAAAACCTGAGTAAAGCCGAGTAATGAGAGGTGGGCTGTTCCTCTTCCACAGGTTCTTCGGCGGACAAAACGGGAGATCCTGGAGGTTTTACGGAGTCCTGTGCGGTGTCCTGTACTGCTGGAGTTGGTTTCTCAAGAAGGCTCAACACTTTGTCAAGCCGGAGTTGAAGCGGCGCCCAAGAAGGGTCTACAGGGGCTGACGGAAATTCTTGATGCGAGGTCACAACAACATCAGAAGAGGGGTTGATTGAAGATGCGCCACCAGCGACTGGGCACATGGATGATATGCGCCCACCCGCTGTTGAAGCAGACAGAGACTCCTTTGAAGCAACTGCCCTGTCCGTGGACGCTTGGTCTGCCAAGGATGGGCGCTCTGAAAACTAACGTTCCCGCTGCGAGTGGTCCAACACGGGCTCTTCTGTCCTGGAATCTGGGTGCTCCCGAACAGGTAAGGCGAGAGCAGTGTGCTCAGGTGATGGGCGCTCAGACAAAGGTGGGCGCTCGGTTCTTGGGCGCTCGGACATTGGGCGCTCTGAAGGTGAAAGGTCGGATCCCGAACAATCTGTGAATTGGCGTTTATGTACATTGCCTGGGCGCTTCCTTGCGCGGGAAAGAGAGCGAGAATCTCTTGTCGGTGAAACCCAGAAACTACAAGATGGGAGAGGGCTATGATCTCTCTCAACTGCTCGCTTACGAGGCGGGGGAGAATCGGAGTCCATAGAAGCGCCTAGCCTTTTCAGTGGTCTAGACACGAGTAAAACGGTCACTGCGTCTCTTAGATGTGGGCGAGTCTGATCCACTTGAAGAAAGAGTGTGGGTATCTATTCTAATACCTTTCCAACGGTACTTATCCGCGGCCTGGGATCGGTGGACAACGGGTTCGGATGAGGCGACGACTGCTCGTGGGCAAACCCCACCGACCTCCCTTGGACTGTCAGTTTGCTTCCTCCCATGTTTGCAGGGGAGTTTAGCAGGGACCTTGGTCTAGGAGCATCGGTGGGACGAACAGCCGCCCCCTACACTGACACATCACTTGACACAACTACTAAATTTGTCCATTAGGACCTTCACAGAATTCCCAATTTGGGACACCGTATTCACAAGTAAATTAAATTTCTGGTCTACCCGTGCTTCTAAGCTGGCAATGGCATTGGGTTCAGCAGAATAAGAATTAGGTACAGGAGTGATGGGAAAAGCTGGAGGGCTGGAAATGGGAGAAAAGGCTGTCACAGGCGTCGAAGGGATAGGCAAAACATCAATATCTTCCCTTGAAGAATGGCCCATACTAGCAGAAGCCTTTGCTTTGGCCCTAACTGTGGCTTTCCTAATTCGGTCCCTTTTCAATTTGTCTAAATGAGACTGTAAAATTTTTCCATTTACCCTGATCCCAGTCTTTACATTCGTCACAAGTCAATTCAAAGAACAAATTTGTTCCCTACAAGTACAACAAATTGTATGTTGGTCGTATTTTACGGACGTGAGTCTAGTTTTGCAGCCTTTGCTGCAGTACCTAATGCTGGATAAACTAGAGTCAGACATAATGGTCAAGAATTCCAAATGAATAAGTCTCAATTGAATTATCAAAAAAAAGCTCAGCTAATAGCTGCGCTACCAACAAAAGAGTACTTCACCAAAGACGATCTCCAAACATTCGGTGAAAAACTGAAAACAAGAGCTGCTAATAACTGGTATTCAGTCATTAACCGGCAGAAACAAATTGAGCTCCTTAGCTAAGTTGTACTTATTCTTCCCCGAAAGTGGCCGGGCAACATACCTACACTCAAAACAAAAAGAGCGCTGTGACTGGAACCAATTTCAAATTTTGAGCTGCAAGCAAAGTAGAAACTATAGCTATGTAATTATTTGGTAAGTTACTTATATAAAAGACAAATGCTATATGTACAGCTGGACAATCAATTTAAGCAAGTACAGTACAAGTGTAGGGTGTCCTTTGCAAGTTAGGTCAAGATTGGCTTGCATACTACAGTACTACAGGTCTACAAGAATAATTATTGTCATACACAAGACTTTGACAAGTATCAGACAAACACACAGGTCTACACCTAAATGGAAGACATGTTAATTATGCTGGCCTTATGCCAGCAGACTCCATTGCCCCCTAGAACAGCCCATAAGCGGAAGTGAAGGAAATGTATTCAACCTAGCATAGATAACCTACGCCTATGCCAGATGCTGCATTATTAAACAACTACGACTAGGCTATAATAGTTTTTATGGTTTGGGAGGTCGAAAATAGGCCTAAATGATCTGGGGGCTAGGCCTAGGTTAACTCTGGCTTCTATGTCAGCTAATAGCCACGAAGATAAGGGGTAAGGCCTACTAGGACATACTACAGCTACTAAAAACCCTATTTTAAGAAGGAAATATATTCAAATGAATTCTGGTTTCGTTAAAAATACTAAAATCTAATTCTGAAGAGGCATTTGCTATTTGGATCATAGACAAAAATAGGGGAACATCACATTCACGAAGAACGCAACTCTGGTCTCATGACGGCCACCTTGGTCAAACATTCATTCTAATGAACAACTAGTTTCATCCAGCACATTCTACGAAAAAGGGCTAAACAGGATATGGGAACACTTCAGCTTTGGGGTCTGGCTTCCTGGTAAGTAACCATGTCTGTTAAGTAGCACAGACCCCCTATCACAGCCTGCACTTGACTATTTTCTGTTTTCTGACAAGTGACCAAGTCTGCTAAGCAACACGGACTCTGTATCGTAGCCCACTCTTGAGTATTTTCTATATTTCTAAGCAACAAAGAGCATAAATTATCCTGTTCTTGAATGTTTTCCGCATATCTTACAGCTGACAGCAATTCCACATAGTTCCTGTCCTAACTGACCTGTACTTTACACTTTAAAGACCCATTTGCACAGAGGTTCCAGTTCCCCACTTTCATCATCATCATAAGAACAGTGTTAAGCAGCAGTGGGTGTTAAAAATACCAAACCTTATATTGACCCACCCTTCTGATCAACTGATCAACTTTGCAAAAGACAGGACAAGGGATACGTGGCTCTGTTAAACAATGACAGACACTGATCAGTCTGATCATAAACTTGAAAATAAGTTTGCAGGAAATAGGAAGCTGTAAAAAGAGAGACTGGCTGACAGGACACTGTACAAGCATCAGCAAACTAAGAAATATTAAAAGCAAAAGCTCCCAAGGTAAGATAACCATATGGAGTCAAGTTACAGTGCTGCTGGGCTGCCAGACGTCAAGTGTTTCAAAAGACGAAAAATGTACCGTAAGACTGGGTAAATTCAGACGCAAGGTGAGCTCAGACGTTTTTTCAAAAAAATGTTATAGTAGATATGTCATAAAAAAAAAACAATGAATTAAAAATTGCTGGTTATGATCCTAATCCTATTATTTTCTTTTCTTTATTATGGCAATGTCTTTTCTTAATGTTAAGTTTATGTATGGAAAAAATATATGTGAACAGTATTATATATATATTATATTTGTTTTTATGTTGGAAAACTTCTGAAAAACAACTCAAAGCATGTAGAATGAATTGGGAGGTGCCATTTTGTTAAAAAATAAGTAGATTGGACATGCAAATCACAAATTTGCATCATCTGCATGTTAAGTATACTTAATTGGGTATTCAAATGATTCATAATTTTTTTCTTAAAAATGGTGTTGTGTTCGGACAGGTATAAAAGGTGGTTTGAGTTCGGACAGGAGCAAATAGCTCTGAATAATTATGAATATGAACAAAATAAAATTGTTTACTCTTATGGGAATTTTCTAATGAGTAATATATGTTACCATTTTGCTTTTATTTATTTATTTGTACAGATAGATATGTATTTCTATGGTACTTCACTGAGTGTAAATCACTGTGAAATTTAAAGATGTCAAAATCACAAAAGACAGTAGAAAGTGGTACAAAATCACAAAAGACAACGAAAAGTGATAGTGGCAGAGGTTCTTATAAGAAATGAGGCCAGAGACAAAATTTCAGGAGGGGTGTGATGCCATTAGAAAGGGCGCTCTCAGTGTGCGACAAGCGGCATTCCAGTACGGTTTCTCTAAGAGCACTCTACATGATGCTGTCACAAGAAAACACATAAAGAAATCTGGAGGACAAACTATATTAACAAATGAAGAAGAAGCCATCATAGTAGACCGTTTGCTTACTCTTTCACAGTGGGGCTTCCCTTCAGACACGTTTGAGTTGCGTGTGCTAATCAAGATGTATCTAGATAGGCATGGTGTTACCATTAAAAAATAAAGAATAATTTCCCTGGTTGTGATTGGGCATGTTCATTTCTGAAGCGTCACAAAAATGATCTGTCGCAGCACAGGAGTCAGAACATTAAAGTGGCCCGAGCAAAGGTCACTCCCAGTATCATTCGCGCATACTTTAGACATTTGGAAGCAACCATTGAAAATATACCTCCTGATAACATCATCAATTATGATGAAACAAATCTGTCAGATGACCCTGGAAGGAAAAACGTTATTGTTCGTAGAGGATGCAAATATCCTGAAAGGATAATGAATTCAACAAAGTCTTCAGTGTCACTAATGTTTGCTTGTACAGCATCTGGAAAAATGCTTCCTCCATGCGTAGTTTACGAAGCAAAGCACCTCTACGACTCGTGGACTGAAGGCGGACCTTCCAATACAAGATATAATCGTACTGATAGTGGGTGGTTTGACAGTGCAACGTTTGAGGATTGGTTTTTCAAAGTAATCCTCCCTTATCCAAGATCAAAAGAAGGAAAAAAGTTAGCATAGGTGATAATCTTGCCAGTCATGTGAGTTTGGCTGTGGTGAGTGCTTGTGAGGATCACAATATTTCATTTGTTCTCCTCCCTCCAAATTCGACACACCTCACTCAACCCTTGGATGTATCAGCATTTGGACCTATGAAGACACACTGGCGATCTCTATTAAGTGAATTCAAAGCAACTGCACTGGGTAGGAAATGTGCTGCCCTCCCTAAGACCGAATTCCCTAGGCAACTGGCTAAAATCATGGAGAAACTTCAGAAAAACCAAGCAAAAAATATACAAAGTGGGTTCCGAAAATGTGGGATATATCCCTTGAGTGCGAAAGAGGCACAGCCTCGTCTCCCAGAAGTAGACAGGATAAGTGCTATCAGTACTAGTGCAGGTACAGCTAATGAGCATGAAGATTCAACTGGTCATGCAACTCCACTGCAAAGCCCCCTCAAGCTGAATCCAACACCAGTGAGGCAAGTGGTGCCAGTACTATTGCTAATTCAGAGGTGGTACCAGTACGTTCTGCTCTTGATGCATCCTTGGTTAACATGCTTTCAAATTACAGGTATGGTCCTTCTACTTCAACACCTGCTCGGGGTAAAAAAAAAGAAGCTGTCAGTTCCCCCTGGAAAAAGTGACACGTAAAAGACTTGTTGGCACAGCATCTCAAGTAACAGTAGTGATAGAGGCGATATTGATGATGTTATTTTGAATCATTCAAGCCCTGAACCTGAACCTATAATACTCAAACGTAGATACTGATGTGATACGAGAAGATGAGGGAGACATCTCTCAGGAGGACTTTGAAGGAACGGAGGCCCAAGGACGGAGTGGAGATAAAATCAAAACCAAAAACACTGACAATAATAATGAATTTTCAGCAGCAAGAGAAACCACAGGAAATGAGGAAGGCCAGAATCCTAAACTACATGAGTGGGTGGTAGTTCAGGTGTGTAGCAAACGCAAGAAGCATTACTATACGTTGGTAATTACTGAGGTGATGCCGAATCTCATAGTCAGGTTTTTGCAACATGTCAAAGGGACAAAAAATGCCTTTGTTAATTCAAATATACCAGATGATGAAAGCTGTGAAATTGAAGAGAGAGATATTGTGATGAATGTAAATGAACCCAAATTAGATAATAGAGAACGAATGATATTTGATGTAGATGTCAATAACTGGCCAAAATAATGTATACTAGCACTCAGGAATATGTCTTCCTATAGTTTTTCTTTTTTTTCTCTACAATGAAAATTGTCTGTGATAAGCAAGATGCCCTTATTTTTCTTGTATTAGTACTGCAGATGGTGTATTTCAATGGCCGGTAGCTAAGCATTCAGGAATTTGTCTTTCCAAAGAGAATTATTTTTTATATCTAGGAATTTGTCTCCAAAAGATTTATTTTTTTATTTCTAACTTACTTGTCAAACTTACTTGTCATATGCTGGTGATCTTTAACCTTTAATAAGCAAAATGCCTTTATTTTATTGTATTAGTGTTTTCTTTGATTTTCTTTCAGCATTGTCTGTGATAATGAAACCATTTCTTGTCATTAAGCATTAGAATAGTGTCAGGGTGTTTATTAATTATATTAAATGGAGATCTAGTTTAATTTGTTTTGCCAAAGAAATAAGGAACAAGTCTGATAGTCTAGTATTATGTTACTTTCATTTTTGAGCCATTTTTTGCTGAACTAATTGTCATGTTAAATGAAGTATCCACAAAGGAAGAAATATATTTTCTCATGTCAGTAATATCTCGAACGTTACGGCAATTTAGTCCAAATCAGCACCAAATTGCAGAGATTCTTTTTTAAAACTTTAAAAGTGTCCGAATTCACAATAGCTGTGTCCAGAAAAAAGCCAGAGGCATAGATGATCCATCTACAGCATATTTTAATGACTGTCCGAACTCTCACTGTATGTGTCCGAACTCGCCCAAAATTAAAGTTGAATTCGGACACCAAATAATGTATTATTCACACAATAAAATTGCTTACAAATTTCTGTGTGGAGCAGCTCGCAAGAGCGCGCACTCGCCTTTCCCGAGCCAGGCTGGCTGCGCAGACGTGGCCGGGGGCCGGGAGGAGTCGAACACACGGCTGACTGGCATGAGCTTGCGCTGTCCTCTGGACGCGCCCCAGTCTTCTTCGAGGCAGGAGCCTCTCGGGAAGACTGAGTAGGGACTCTTCCTCACCTTCTCTGCGCTCGTACCGCGGGCTGAAGCACTATCCTCGGGAACCTGACTTGGCACCTGAAGGAGTGCCAACAGGAAGAGACGGAGCACCTCGTGCCCGGCCTCGCTCTACGTTCTGGTCTGTAGCGCGAAGTTTTCTCTCAGACAGACTGGGGTACCCGGGTCTCTTGGGGACGGTACTGGAGCAACTCTCGGGTGAACGAAAAAGGTCCGACGCGCGACTCCCTGGGCTCAGATGGTGGGAAGTTTCTTAGGCACAGTGGGGAGTGCCAAACTTGGTCTGCACGCCTGCTCCCGGCGCCCTGGCCCGAGGTTGGGCAGCGGTTCTCATCCGAGGATCGGAAGAGCCGACGAGAGATCCCACTGCCTTCCCTGTGGAAGGAGGCAGACCTTGTGGAAGTCTTGGTGCGAGATTTCTTGGAGAGAGAGACTTCTTCCTCGGCCATGCTTCTCGAAGGAGAAGCGGAAGAAGCAGCAGACGAAGACGACGACGATGACGAAGATGAAGATGAAGACGACGATACCTTCCTAGACCTTTCTTCTTCTTCTTTTCACCATCTGCTTCAGGAACGCCATCAAGTCCCCAAGCCAGGAGAGCGAGGCCGCAGACTCAGGAACAGCAGGAGGGGCTGCAGCAGAAGACACATCCCGGGCAACGACGGCAGAGCTCGGGCCAGCATTTGCCTGGGTAGAGAGAGCTGGGCGCGCTGGCTAGAACAAAAAGTGGGCGGCTGGCACGCAGGCGCCACTCCTCCCGTGAAGATCTGGCCGGCCGTGCAGGGTCGGCGGAATGGGATGGAAGCAGACGGCGGGCCGCTGGAAGGTCAGACGGGAACAGCATTCGAAGACAGGCCAGGGTCAGCAACAGGGGCAGCGACAGTCACATAAGGATAAGATGACATCATCATGTAGGCGGGGCCAGCACGCGTGAATGGAGCCAGGAAGCCAGGAGGCAACGGAACAGCGTGCTGCACCGCAGGTAACGCCGACACTTGGGTGTCCAGATGCGATGCAACTGACACCGGCATCTGGGCAAACTCGAATAGGTGACTTGATGCAGTGGTGACCGTCGCTGCTATGGTCATGACTGATGGGGGGCAGGGGAGCCAATCCCTCCAGTGACGAGCCAGGTAGGCCCAGGTGTAGCCAGGATGAGCTTGGAATCTGTGTCTGGCTATCCAGTCCGGAACCTGAAGCAAAAGTCGGGTCAATACAAGAAGCCTCTACTCGCTCCGTGGAGAAAAACCCTTCCTCGAACGGAAGAGACTCCCCAGAGAGGATGTGTCGCAGTTCAACTTCTTCTCGCGCCTCTTCCACAAACGATTTAAACGTTAGAGGAAGGAGGGGGAGCTGTCACCGAGGAGGGAGCAAGCAGGGAAGTTCGCCGGGAGGGAGAACGAGCCCGACATGATTATTTCAAGCACCAATGGAGTCGGCTGGGGGCGATTTCAGACGACTCCTTTGCAGGCTTATGACGGTAACGCCTCCTTCGAACTTGCCCCATTGCTCGGAGTGACCACTTAAACAACACTTCACTACAGGATCGCCGCGAACACACACGCCCCTGCAAGATGCGCGTAGGGCGTGTGGGTCCACGTCGACTCAAGATCTAAATGAATTACATTTCTTACCCCCTACCCCGGGACACACACGCTGGGGATAGGAGGGTTTAGCTGATTTCTCCATGATAATGAAAAAAACAAGAAAGAATTTCCCACCAGAAGAGAAGAAGTATAGCTGTCAGGCAGAGAGCGACGAAGAACAACATCCGAACGCTACGACGGCCGAAAGCAAATTAACAGCTTATTATCCGGCAGGCGTACTCCCGCCTCCCGGACAGTAGTTAACTGCCTAACCACCTTGTTTGAAGTTCAACGGCCGTTTCCTGCCTACACCTGAAAGTAATCCCTAATGTAAAGGACAGAGGGTTTGCATATTGTGTCGGAACAAACAACATTTTATTGCCTATACTATTAAAAGTATGAGACTTGGAATTCCTAGGTAGTCATGCTGTTGAACTCAAAATTCATTGTTACCTTGTAATCCATGGTTTTATCCCTACTGACATCACAACTGAAATGCCACAGTAATTATTTGATTGTAATTATACACATTTTGTTCTTAATTCACTCAAAATAACAATTTTTGAAAGTAAATTGTATTTTTCCTAACTATACAAAACCCTATGTCTCATATTAGAGATACTTTCAGGCTTAGGCTGAAACCGCCGTTGAACTTCAACAAGGGGTGGTTAGGTGAGCATGTCCGGGAGGCGGGAGCACCGGGCCTGCCCGGATGTAAACATTCCACCCTGCCTTCGGCCCATGTACAGATTGAGGGTGGCATGAGGTGGGAGAGTGTCTAGTGACCTGCTTAGAGAGTTAGGAAATACAATTTACTTTCAAAATTGTTATTTGTTCCTACACAATATACAAACCCTCGGTCCTTTACATTAGGAGACTTACTGATTGGAGGGAGGAATCTGAAAAAGTCTCTCTGAACTGACTGGAGTTCACCACCTTGCCTCCTTCCTGGTCGTAAGAGCCAGGAAGTGGAAAAAACACTTCTGACAAAAGATCGCTGTAAGAAACGCAAGACTCGTGTCAGACTTAGGGACTCCTTTGCATGAAAAAGAGGGAAACGCCAGTTCATGGGAAGTAGGCTAGGAAGAAATGACGCCGGATGACACAAGGGCAAACAGCAAGCATTGGGTTTGTCTCAAAGTCATTTACTCTTTTCCTCCTTGCAAGAGAAAGGAGGGGGCTTACTTCATAACCTGAAAGGAAATAGAACGGAGCCCACGTTATGTGCTTACCTGCCCCGATCGCTCGTCCAGCTTAACGGCATCGCCCGCTCCCTGCCCGTGGGAAGAGAGCTAGGATAGGGGGAGAAGGAAAAGAGGCTAGTCACTCAACAAACATCTCTCCCAATCCTACTGTACAACATAGAGGCGCAGATGCAACCTGTCCTGTTAGGAGCTGGATAAGCTACACAAACTTGCTGAGCAGCCACCACAGGACCTGGCGCGAAAAAGTGTCCAAGGACTTATGTAACATCCCGAGGTAGAAGGAAGTGAAGGTAGTCTGGTCGTGGGACCACACCTGCCTTCAGTACCTGTGGTACCGGCTATTCTTCCGGAATGCTAGGATGGACCAACGCGGACCTCGTGAGCTCCTCGGACGGCGCGCATCGGGTGTCGCTCTCCTGCAGCAGAGTACGCCTCCTTATTGTCTCGCCAAGCCAAAAGAGATGCAGTTCTTGGACACTTTTCTTGGTCGCAGCCGGTGCTAACGTAAGAGTCGCGTCGACACTCAGGCCGGAGGCCAGCCTCTTCAGATAGCGCCGCAGCACCCTAACAGGACACAGTAGCATCTCGCCTGATCATTATCTACGAAGTCCTCTAGGAGGGATCGTGAAGGACTCGAACCGCAAGGCCAGGGACCGAAGGATTCGAGTTCGCTACAAAACTGGATGAAATTCGAGCTTAACTGATCCCCATCCCTTGGAGTGTTTTACATCAAAGGAAAGTCCAGTTCGCCAATCCCTCGCCACGCCAGGCAAGAAACAGTCTGAGGGTCAGGATCCTGTCTGACGACTCCCCTCTAAAGGCTCGTATGCACTCTAGCCGTGGCCTCAGAACGAGAGTCACATCCCACGAGGGGCCTGAGATCCCAGAAGACCGTCAGTTTTCATGAGTAGAGAAATCTCGCTGAAAGAGGAAGAGATGTTCACTCCTTTTCAGCCGCAAGACTAGTCGAGGCGCGCGGTAGCCTTTACTGTTGAACAGAGAGAAGCTTCTCAAGTAAGGAAGACGAGGAAGTCCGCGACCTGCTGAACAGTAGCCTGGACTGGAGAGATAATTCTCCTAATGACACCAACCACACACTTGGACCACTCTTCCGCATAACGCCATGGAGGATCTTCTGAGGTATCTCACTCTTGCTGCTGCGCGGCGTGAAAAGCCTCTCGCTAAAGAGACAGGTGGATAACCTCCCAGCCGTGAAGACACAGGGGAACACTGCCAGGTGGAACTGCTGTGCGTGAGGTTGACGAGAGAAGGTTGGGCCAGGGGAATTCTGGTGCCTCGAGAGAGAGCTAGCAGGTCCGGGTACCAATTGGCTCAGGCTACTGGTGCCATTACCAGAGTCATTCTGAGATTCGGGTGATCACTACCGCTGGGATTACCCGGGACGAACTGTAGACAGAATGAGGAAAGGCGACGTGGTTTGAGGTTGTCCCACGGATGTTGGAAAGCGCCCGCAGCGGCCCATGGGTTTCGCACGCAATCAACAGATGACCAGTTTTCTGTTGTGCCGGTGGCTTAACAGATTCATCACCGGTTTCCTGGCTGCGGCTCTAAATGTTTTTCTCGCTATTTCTGATGGAGGGACCATTCGTCCCACCACCCGGCTCTGGTGGTTGAGTTTGTCCGGGCCACTGGCATCTCTCTGCTCTGGAATGTATTCGGCTGACAGCTCACCGAGTGAGCTACTGCCCACTAAATTTGCATTGCCAACTGATGGCTTCGATGGGACACCAGTCCCCTGCTTGTTGACATATGCCACTACCGCGGTATTGTCAGCCATCAACACCACACGGAGTGTCCCATCACTGATCCTGGAACTCCTGGAGAGCCAGAGCTTGAGCCCAGAATATTGATGTGAAGGTGCTTGTCGTCTCGTGCCACACTCCTGAAGCTGCGCCCCCAGGTGCGCCCATCCTCGGCCGACGCGTCCAAAACAGAAGTTATTGTCCGGAGGTGGCATGCAGGATACTCCGCTAAGAGGTTCCTGCCGGTCCAACCACTGTGCGGAGGTCCTTCTCACTCGGAAAGAGGAATGAGGAAGGACTGGGGTCTCGACTGACCAGAGCTCTTTAGTTCATCGGAGAGACCGCAAGCACACGCCCGTGAGGAACTAGCTTTCTAATGACGTACAGGTGACCGATGACGATTTCTCTGTTAATACGCAAAACAGCTTGTTGCTCCTGTCGTGACATAACAATCGCTGCCTCCTTGAACTTGCTGGATACGAGAGAGTCCGGTGGAAAGACTTTGCTGCCACCGTGTCTTAGTCAGCATGCCCAGGTATTTCGCCCCGCTTGGGGGGTGAGATCTGACTTCTCCAGACTTTACCACTTCCATCCCTAGATCCTGGCAAAACCTCGAGACGATCCTGTCCTAGAGCAACCGGCGAACAGAGCTCGCCAGGACTAAAGCCAGTCGCCGAGATACCTCAGAAGATCGATTCCAGGCGAAGGGCCCAAGCTGACACGAGAACACTCGTGAACACCTGGGAGCCGGTCGAGAGTCCAAACAGTGGTTCTGAATTGGAAGACCACTCCTGAGGATAAGCGGAGGCTTCTCATGCTGAGGGATTTGATGGATGGGTATTTGGTAATACGATCCTTCGAAGTCCACCGTAAGCACGAAGTCGCTCTCCCTGATGAGGCCAGCATCGATCGTGTTGTTTCCATCGCGGAACCGAGTCTGGCGAGCGCGAAACAGTTCAAAGGAGAGGTCTACGACTGGTCTCCATCCTCTGATGCCTTCTCTACGAGAGATCCGGCTGTAAAGCCTGAGACTGGTCCGACACGACTTCTACAGCATTCTTTGCTCAGCATGGCTTGCACTTCTTTGCTGTAGTGCGATGTCCTTCAACGAACCTGAAAGATAAGTTTGAGATGGACCGGGAGGTAGGTGAGGAGGCCGAGACTCAAGGGTAGATATCCTCTAAGAACATCCACTATCCAGGTCTCTGCCCATGTCGCTGCCACGCTGCCCAATGGCTTCCCGACAGGCACTTCCCACCTTGCAGCTTCTGGGAACGCGCCCTAGCGCTTCCCTTACCCCTTGCCCCACCGGGATTGAGAAAGGGGGCTGGAAAGGACGGAGTAACCCCTTTTCGAGGAAGAAGAAGGCTGCTTTCTCGACCCCTTCAAGACTGGGACTTCTAGGTCGAGACGCCAGCCTGGCCCAAGACCTGGCTGCAGTGGAACCAGAAGACCCGAGGTCTTAACCACTGCCTGGTGGGACAAGCCGGTCGTTCTCATCGGGCATGGCGCTTGTTCACCGCTGTGCATCCACCAACTCTCTAGGGAAGAGAGAGGAGGAACCCAGCAACGGTCCGCTATTCTGGGCAGAGCGATTGCCGACTCTCGACTCCATAGACTTGGCAAAGCGAGAGAACGGCTCTCTTCGCTAACACCAAGTTTGCCCACAGGTTTGCAGTCTGGTGGGCAAGGTAGAGCCAGTTCTACCTCCAGACTGGCACAGTCTCCCAAAAGCAGAGTCCTCCCAGGCACGATAGCGCCTGAGGAAGCGTTGACTTCGATACTGTGAAGGACCACAGATCGAGCCAGGAGACTGCCTGAAAGGCCGCCATGGCGGTGGGAGCCCAGGGTTGCAGCTTGTTGGGAGAGAGAGCACGCATTGCCACAATTGTTGTGATCTAAAGCATCTTGACCTGTACTAGCCAGGTCCGTCAACCTGTTTAGTCAGCAACGCTCCTTTCATTGGAGAGTAAAAGCGCTTGACGAGGTAGAGGGGGAGGGGAAGAAGCTCAGAGCGCTCAGACGCTGGCGAACCGTCTTGCCCAGACACAAGACCGCTCACCTGATCGAGTACCCCGGCAAGCGTGGACTACCGCAGCTCCCACCGGCCTTGGTTCCTTCTAGGACCCAGAAGGATTCGAGGCGCTGAAGGGGACAACTACACAGACGAAGCCGCGGTCCCTTCCCCGAGGGGTCATTGTGCCGACGAATAGCGCTATAACCCGTAAAGTCCTCTGTATTTTCCGGGTGTCCATCCTGAGGCAGAGGACCTTTGTCCTTCCAGGGTGCGGTCCTCCTAACCACTTCTCCCCGCAGGAGGGAACCTCGGGCAGACTCTCAGGATTTCTGAACTAACACGGGCATAGGACCTGGTTTGTTTTCAAGGACCGAGCCAGGAACATACTTACGCAGTTGAACCTGAGGAGAACACTCCCAGAGTTCTCCTTCCACTCACGCCCCTTGGAGGAGACCGAAGGAGCCGGAGGGGACAGGGAGGAAGACTGGCGCTCCCACTGCCCTTACTGCAGAACCAGTAGAGGCAGCAGGCCGAGGGCGGTCACCAACCCAAAGGGTGATGACGGCTCAGGTCGAGGAGAACGTTTCATCCCAGGTGAAACGGGTTCTCGAGGAGAGGCTGAGCGGTCACAGCCGAGCCGCGCGATTCGGGCCCCTGAGCCACCTGGGCCGACGCGGGCGCCTGCACCGGGAGTGAGCCGAACGCGCTGCTGGCTGGCGAGCTGCGCTGTCTTCTAGATGGGCTTCAGACTTTTCTTCGAGGCCGGCTCGGGAAGACTGAGCAGGACTTCTTCCCTGTTTTCATGCACCTGGCCCTCGGCTGAAGTTATCCTGGAACTCCGACCTGGCACTGGATGGAGGCCAGCAGTGGAAGAGAAGGGGCACCTGCATGCCCTCGGCTTTTCTCTCGTCCCACGCCCTGGTTCACAGCACGCGAAGTGTCCACCGTGAACAGATTTGGGGTATCCTGGTCTCCTTTGAGACCGGGAGACGACACCTCACAACGAGTCCGACGCGGTCTCGCTGGCCTTAGAAGTGGAGGTTTCTAGGCGCATGGAGAGTGCCGACCTGGTCTGCATTACTCTGCCCCGCTGCCTCGGGCCCGGAGGTCGGAACAGCGGTTCCCTGATCCGAAGATCGGGAAGAACCAAATCGAGAACCCACTGCCTCTGTGTGGAAGGAGACAACTTTCAGAAATCTCTACAGTACGAGGCTTAGGGGAGAGACAGACTTCTTTCTTCTTTCGGTCACAAGCCTTGAAGAGGAAGAGGAAGAAGCAGCAGACGCATTTTAACTGACGCATGAAGACGGGCATGAAGATTTGATTTACGACACTTTTCCCTAGACCTCTTTCTTCTCTTTTCTTTCTTCACCATCTGCTTCAGGAAAGCAGTCAGATTCAATCCAAGAAAGCGAAGACGCGGACTCAGGAACAGCAGGAACAGGAACAGCGGAGGGGCCACAACAGCAAGGCAACCCGGCAGAGACGCGGAGCCTGACCAGCAATTGCCTGGGCAGCGAGAGCCGCGCCGCCAGGAACCAAGTGGGCGGGCCAGGGGATGCAAGCCGCCGCTCCCGGCATGCAGAGATCTGGTACGGCCGCGCTGCGTCGCTGGAAAGGGAACTGGAGGCAGACGAAGGGCCGGGCTGAGAGAGACAGACGCCTCTTAGGAACCGTGATTCAAGGCCAGGCTAAGGTTCAGCACCGGGGCAGCAACAGTCAGCATACGGGTACGATGACGCCACCATGCAGTGAGGCCAGTGCGCGAGAATGGTGCCAGAGCCAGTGCAGGGGAACAGCGTGCTGGCCCGCGGATGACGCCGATACCTGGGTGTCCAGATGCGAAGCAACTGAAATCGGCATCTGGACAAACCGCGAGAAGGTGATACAGTCGTGGTAGTGGCTGCTGCCGCAGTGGTCGTGACTGGAGAGGGGGCCATGGGAGCTGCAAACCTTCCAGAGCGAGTTGTAGGCCCGGTGCAGCCAGGTGAACTTGGTATCATCGTCACATCGAGCCTGACTGAAGCTTGAAAAGTCGGGTTACTGTAGTAGCTTCCACCCGCCCGGCGGAAAACTCTCCGAACGGGAAGAGACTTCCGAGATGAAGTCGCGTCCACTTTCTCGCGTCTTTCCACAAACGTAAGAAACGTAAGAGAAGGGGAGGGGGCCCACCAGGGAGAGGGAGCAAGCAAGAGGAAGTTCGCTGGGAGGTAGAAACGAACTCAAATATCGCTACCAACGGGTCAAGCCGGGGCGATTTCCTCGGACGCACTCCTTGGTAGGCGCTTACGACGTAAGATTCTAATCCTACCATTGCTCGGAGGACCATAAACAACACTCATTACAAGTGGTAGAGTCACAGGAACACACCCGCCCCTGCAAGATGCAGAGAGCTGTAGGTCCATCGACTCTAGATCTAAAGGAATTATCTTTTTTCCTCCCACCCCAGACATACACGTTGGGATGGAGGATTTAGATGATTTATCCATAACACAAAAATGAAAAAGGAAAAATTCTCACCAAGAATGATGAAGAAAATGCACAGGCAGAGAAGAACAACGTCCGTGGCTACGACGCCGAAAGCAAATTGAATGTTTACATCCGGCAGGCTGTGCTCCCGCCCGACAGTGCAATCACTAACCACCTTGTTGAAGTTCAACGGGCCGCTTCCAGCCTACGCCTGAAAGTATTCCAATGTAAAGACCTGAGGGTTTGTATATTGTGTCGGAACAAATACTACTTACAATACAAGAGAATGGTTGTTAAGCAACACTTTGTTCCCATCAAAGTAGGAACTTTGTAGGAAACAATTCTTCCAGCCTTATTGTACATCTGGCTGCCACTACATCCGAGAGCGGACGACGCATTAGTGAATGCTCATCATAAAAATGTTGTATTTTGTTGTTATGGCTTTTCATTGATTTAAGTCCATATTACTGTGTGTGCTTCTCTCACATGTAATGAGTACATAATGTCACCACTTTGGCAAAAATGCTAAAAAGTTGAGTATGACAATTTATCTAGTACAGTATTGGTACAAGAGTCAAGATGCCATGACATCAAAATACAAGACTGAAATAAAGGTTTTAAATCCAAAGTTATTACTTAAAATACCATTATATTTGACAAAACTTAGACTATGTATGTCATATATATATATTACACTGTATGTAATATATACAGTATTAATAAATAAAAAATATGATAAGAAAACGCATTGAAATTTGTCTCAGGAATCTGGTTTGTTCCAAAAACAGTGAATATTTTCAAATAAATTATAATAAATAATGCACACATTTACTCAATTTATAACCTATTCTGGTCTTTAGCTACCTAATTTTAAATATCTAGCGCCTCCAGCTGGCCCCGAAAATTCGCTAGAGTTCCCCATCCATGGCTCAAAGGCTGCCAGCATTTACCACTGATGTCAAGGAAATGGTACCAGTGTCTATGGATACAAATATTTTGCAGATTTAACACAGGAAATGGGCAGTTTGTTTACACAATTGATTCAGCAAATGTCGAGACAGCATCACTCGTCTGCTTTTAAGGTGTTTTAAGTGAAACTTCTGAGAGCATCATGGCCGGTAAGTTACCACCGTGCACGGCTAAACCTTGATGAACCTCTGTTTAATCGGAAATGTGCCATTATTTTATAATTTAGGAGAAAACGGTTGATAGGAGCGCAGAGGTCTTGGCATGCTGTGTAGAGGGGGCACAAAGTCTCACTGATGCTGATGGGGGTGCATTCAAATGCATTTTCTGGAAGTGTTCAGAGCACGGGGGAATTACACAACATGTCACAGCCCGATGATTTATCTTGCATTCCAGGACAGCCAGCATACAACTTCTGAGGTTAATTACAAGTTAATTACAGTCGACCGACAAAAAATAATGGTAAATTCCTGATAAGCAACCAAAATACTATAGGAAAAATCAATTTCCCAAGTAATACCCCATGTGGGCATATTGCTTGGTTCTACCTGTACCTTTAGGCCTATCACAGTAAATCTATGATGTCGGAAACATTAATTTCAGCCAATCGAGAGGTTTCTACCCAAAACCTGCGTTGGTGAGCGGACAGATGAAATGAAACCGACCACAGGTACGGAACCAGAGGGCCCGGTAGTAGGCTGGTCTTAAGTTTTACTACTAACCTAAAAATACGGGTTTACAGAGTTCCCACCATGGCGGAGACTACATTAAGCTATGATGACATTATTTTGCCAATAGGTAGCTTAACCAAGCGCCTGTAACGGAAATAAAAGAAAACCCCAATTTCACCAGGTCTACGCCTGAGTTTACCTACTCACCCTGAATTCTGAACCATGCTGAAGGGTAAGCTGTCAACACCCAGGCTGACTGTACTAAGAATGTTATTAATTCCTCATACGAGATCTACCATCTTGTTAAAATGTACTCTTACACAATTATCAAAGTACTTGAACTTTGAACGGATTGTTGCCTGACGTCTCGTCAGCTGATAATAATAGTAGTAGTAATTCGGGACACAATTTAAAACGGCTCCTTCGCCCTTTCTAATTTGCCTTCTACTGTGCTTGCTTAGATTTTCTATGGTACTATATGCGTTTCCTAATTTCCCATATTTTCGTTTTATTTTCTGCTTAGATCTATAAAAATAGAAGCATTAGCTATTAGTTTAGCTTTATCTTCATGGTATAGTTACTGCACGAAACTAAGCCTATTCATAATATAGTATTACGTTGGCAATAACGAAAAATGTTCAAATTTGCATTTACTTCTCGGCAGGGAAACATTAGGTTTATTTCCTCCTTCACTTTTCCTCATTATTTAACGCTGTCGTGCTCATTCTAGCCCTCCTAATCAACATTGTACTTTCGGTGTTATCCAAGTTTATTCTTTAGCTTGCCCTAATTTTTATTATTTCTTTCCAAGTTTTTCACTAATCTCCTAAACCTTACTTAAAATTAAGTCTGACTCCTTCAAATAATCCTCAATTTGAACAATTCAAAAATACTTGCTAACAGATTTGAAGTGTTTCATAAACCCATTAACTTTGAACCAACAAAAGCAGTACAAATAGTACGCTTGCACTGCACTACATAATTACCTTCGCACAGCACCTGTCACCCCCAAATGTGTGTTCGGATAAAATAACGAAAACACTGAAGACATCCCTGGAATGCTACCCGCTGAGTATGTGCAACAAACCTCCACCATCAATGGCACAATTGTACGCGATCTGTATATGAATAATTCAATGAGAAGGTGCTGTGATCTGGCAAACAGACATACATGAGGTTAGTTACAATAACTCCTGAGTAAAATTATAATAGTAATGTATAATACAAATCACCAATGTTGCATATTGAACATACTTTACATTGCTTTGTTGACAAATGTATTATAAAGGTGGATTATGGCAATACAGAAAATATGGCCATAGTTTGGTTTATATTTTTTTGTTTTCTCATTGTAAGACAGGTAAACAGACAGATATACGACAACCATACTCACCTCATGATCAGACACTTCGTTGAGAAGCAAAGTTGTGGTGAAACTTCAAAGTTTTAGGCCCACATTCGGTACGATTTCATTCAACCCTTAAGCCCTCCTGCACTAGCTTTGAATGAGACCAAGTTACAGTGCTGAGGAGTTTACTAACTTACTTAAATATACCATGAAGTCAAGAAACATTGCATTTTATCCAACAAAGTGCAGTTAAGAAACAATCAACTATATTTCCTGGACCAATTCTGTTTTGGGTGATGCCACACGGGTTTACAAATACGCATTTAAAAGTTTAACACATATAATTAATATTTAAGAACACAACAATCATCCGAGTTACATTAAGCAAGAAAACATTAACACATTACTGCAAAATTAACAAAACGTTACGTTACTTCGATAGAGGAAAACATAAATGGCAAAAATAGGATTTGAATATTCTTATGAAGAAATTACTGCAATGGCGACGACAATTCACGAGGTGATGGGGCTGGATTTACGAGAACTTCTTCTATTACTTGCTCTTTCTGGAGTTTGCTGTAAACAGGCAGAGCTTCACGTTCACACCCTAGAAGAAAACTCGGGAGGAGTACATCGCATAACACAGTTGTCACATCTACAAAACTACAGGGTTACGCAACAAACATCAACTAAAAAAACAAACATTAAGTACTCTAATCGTAACCCAACATACAAAAAAAAGGGTTTCGTCCAGAAGGCAAGCAAACCACTGGCATGTGCCCTTACAATAAGAAAACAACATATATATTCTCCACAAGAAGAAGTTTGACAACACTGTAATCATACGTCATCTGATTTTATAGAGATGGATAAAATTTGCAAAAAAGGAGTTTTATTACTTTAAATATCAATGTACTAATTTATACCAACTCATCGCTATAGTTAATATAATACAAAACTTCTGTGGAGCAAAAATAATCATATCAACGTATTTTCATAGAAACTGGGAAATACATCAAAATAAGTATTCAAGAAAACTAGGAAATTTTATTCAAGGGAATAAATGGCAATTTTTACATTCTCCCCAAGAAGAATCATAATTGAAGTAATCACAACTGCACCCAGGAGCGAATTCAATTGAATAACGCTATGCAGCTGTGACCATTTTAATACATCAAAATTTAAATCAAATATACATTTTAGAGTACATCCATAGAAATTAAATCCTTTCTCTCTTGATCACAGCGGATTGCTGCTGCACAGGTCTAGTACCACTCAGAGGCACACTATCTGGCTCCTGAGTTACAACAATATCAAATTCCCTCTCAGGTAATTCCAGAAGTACAAGCTTTGTGATTGATCTCATGTATAGTTTATTATTCACTCACTTCTACAGACCTAATCACACCATCAGACGAAGGAAACAGCTGGGTAACCTTACCCAATGAGAGAGGGGGATCTATAGCCTTTCCCCAGATGATCTTCTAAGTCTACCATCACTATGTCCCCCAACTTTCACATTTGCAGAGAGATTATTACTAGAATTATAATGTCTCTCTCTCAAGGACACTAAATAGTCTCTTTTCCAAGAGTTCTCAAATTTTCTTAGCACTGATGATAATCTAAAATATTGTTCTCTAAGATCACTTGAACTCATGAAATCTGGGTCATCAGTTGCTGAATTGTTAAGAGGAGGGGAAATACAAACATTTCGCCCATAAAGTAACATGGAGGGAGTCAAAGCCTCACAATCTCGATCAGAGGAGAGATAAGTCAGTGGTCGAGAATTTATCACAGCTTGAAACTCAACAAGTAGAGTTCTCAACTCTTGAAAGGATACACGTTTGTGATATAAGGCTTTGGACAAACATCCCTTTAGAACACCAACAAGGCGTTCATATAAGCCTCCAGACCAGGGGCTCGCGGTGTAATGAACTTCCACCAACACCATTTCCTTCAGGTATGACTTTACTCTCTGGTTCATCCATAATTTCCTTCAGGAAATTATTAAATCCAACAAAATTCCTACCATTGTCAGATATAATCAGACTCGGCAGAGAATCATATGCTACAAAGCGTCGAAAAGCCAGTAGGAAATCGGAAGCAGTCATGGAATGAGTCAAATTCAAAATGGACCGCCCTGCTCGTAGTACAGGTAAATAGACATACAAAGACCTCCTCCAAGCCAGTCTCATGATCAAAAACATTAATAGCACCAGTATAATCAACTCCTACTGATTGGAAAGATCTATCATATCTCACTCATTCTGTGGGTAATGGTGGAGGAGGAGGCAAACACAACTGTTTCTTGGTTAACTTCTGACACAAAACACACTTTGATAGAATTGATTTGATAACTTGTCGTGCTTTAGGTACCCAAAAAGTTTTCTCAACAATACCAGTACAGAATTGACACCACAATGGTGATGATGTCTATGCAAATGTTCAACTATCAACACTGTTAAATAACTTCTGAAGGCAATAACATTGGGCACTGAGTATCATAAGACATGGAAGCATTTTTCATGCGACCCTGAGACCTAATTAGATTTTCCTCATCAACAAATAAGTTCAACTGATTACACAAATTCTTAATATCCATGGACACTCCATGTGAATTCTTATCACAGAGGTACATTCTGGTAGTAGAAAAATGTTGCTTCTGTTCAAGGAGGGACAAGTGCTTTCATTTCGTTAACAACAAACTTAGAACCTTTACTGCATTTATTAAGAAAAAGCAATACTGACCTCATGATACGTTTAAGCTTACTTAAATTACTGTAACGTGGGATGTCAATTAATGGGGTTGGAGGGTTAACAAACTTAGGTTCTGAAAGAATTTCATTAACATGCACAGTTTCTGTAGCTAAAGATTGGGGATAATCACCAGTTAAAAGCCATTTGGGGCCATTCCACCATAAGGAATTTTGCACTAAATCTTTACTATTACTACCTCTGGATAGAATATCAGCTGGATTATCCTTAGAGGGGGTATACCGTAGAGGAAACTTGAATTCATTAATTTCAGTGACTCTGTTTCGTACATAGGGAATTTTACTATTATTGTTCTTCACCCAACAAATAGAAACCATGGAGTCACTCCAGAGAGTGCAAGAACTCAATCTTAAATCATCATTCTGCATTAATCTTCCAGCAAGTTTCTGCACCCAAAGACAAGGCTGTCAATTCCAAACGCGGAATAGTCTGTTTAGGGTTTGGTGCAACTTACACTTACTGACCAGTAAATTGCTTACACTTCTCCTGAAATCAATCACATAGGCAGCAGCTCCATATGCCTTGTTAGAGGCATTACAAAATACATGTAAGTGGGAACATTCAGGATGTACAACAAACCTAGGAAACTTTAAACTTTCTACATTTCTAAAACACTTGCAAATTTTCATCAAACCTGAACATAATGATTCTGGCAAGGGGTCATCCCACCCGTAGTTACTCCACAAACATTTAAGAAAATATTTACCTCTCACCTGTGTTGGTGACAATAATCCTAGAGGATCAAACATTCGAGCTACTACTGATAAAACCTTTCGTTTAGTTTGGTTAAAGGTCCTTTATACTCACAATTTACTTCCTTCAGTGACATCTCATCTTGTGCTAGATACCACTCTAAACCCAAAATGTTTACTCTTTCTTTGATAACATCTATGGTTCTGTTAAACTCTGAATCATTACTGACCCATTCTTGTAGAGGCATATTAGCATCTTCAAGAATCGCATTTATTACTGGATACTCATCCATCAAGACTGACACATCCTTGTAAGTTTTACTAAAATTATCTACATAGAAATTCTTCATCAGAGATGATGCAAGGGGATTATCATGTAAAGATAAGTGATGCAAGAGGGTTTGCTGCAAGAGAAAGGGGGAGCATGTAGCTCCAAAACAAACTACACAAAACTGGTAAGTTACAGTAGACTTCAAATCGGAGGGATCAGTTATCCATAGAAATCTGCAATAATCACGACAGTCAGGTGAAATGCCTATCCTTAAAAAGGCTTTACTGATATCTGAAATCACAGCTACTGGGTTTGTACGGAAACTCAACAGGGCATCAAAAAGTTTAATAGTTAATGAGGGACCAGTTAATAAACAATCATTTAAGGAAAGTTCTCCTTTGGCCTTTGAAGAAGCATTAAAACTATTCAAATGGGAGTTGTTTCTGAGTCCTTCAATACAGCATGGTGGGGTAAATAATGCCCTATAATAGGAGCCTGAGGGAATTAATTCTATAAACCCAGACTGAACGTAATCTTTGATAATCTTATCATAATGAGCATACAGGGGAGGGTCAGATTCGAATCTATGTAACGAGGAATTTAATTGACCAATGGCTATTCTATAGTTAGCAGGCGGTCTACTTTCATCTTTAAATGGCAAGGACACTTCATACTTATTGTCAACCCTTTTTACTTTATCCTTAAAACACTTAACTGATTCTCTTTCTTCAGGACTAATTTCAGATTGACGAATACCAACACTTTCTAAATCCCATAATTTTCTAACTTCACAACAAAAATTAATAGGATTTCCTCTACTTCTATTCTTGAACAACATACATTTGATGTAGTAATCTCATTAGATTCTACATCGTCATAAGACCAACTAGGAAGAGGTCCAAAAAATTAGTGCACCACCAGAACTATTCAATATCTGTATTCCAGAGCAAATTTGACTGTTCTGAATGAATTTTCCATAGTAATCAGCTCCAATGACTAATTCTATACCATTTACTTCATCTGAATTTAAATCATTATCTGCTAATTTTATGCCTTTACTCGTCAAGAACGCAGCTGACTTACTTTAAACCTGGAGAATAAATTCTGAATTAACTCTATCGAATGCAATGGCATTAATGACAGTACGAATCTTACCTAGTCTCACCACAACTCTTACTATATTACAATTAACTTCCATGGCATCACTGCCAAATGGTTTTACCTTTAAGGCTACTGTTGCTATGGACGGTAGACTAAGCTTATGAATTAATTCCGTTGCAATAAACGTTCTTTGTTCACCAAAATCAAAGAGTGCTCTCTCAAAGGAACGATGTCCATTCCCTGACACAATTACATTAGCAGTAGGAAGAGCAGTCGAAACAGAAATCTTATTAGTCTGAGAATGATCAATACCCAAAGAAGCGGTCATAACTACTGGGGAATCCTTTACTTACAGCACCTTTAGAATCATTATGAGATTTCCCAGAATTAACATTTGACTTACTAACATCAGTACTATTTACACTCAACTTTGGTGGAGCAGGATTAACAGGGTTTTCTGTTTTCTTACAAATCATCGGGTAATGAGACCCATCACATATATTACATTTCGGTTTGTTTCTACATTCAGAGAATAAATGACCTCCTTTGAGGCAAGCAAAGCACAATCTTAAATATTTAACTCTGTCCCTTCTACTATCAATGGTTTTGAAAGTCTTACAATCGCGAGAGGCATGGTTCGATGAGCAAAACACAATTATTGTAAGGACTACTATTACTAGGTCTACTGTTACTTGGTTGTGCTCTCTGCACGTTTTGCACATTTGAGGGAATCACTTTAGAATAGTTACCCTGATCCCGTTTTCTCTTATTAGAATTCTCACCTTCGTAACAAAATTCCATTAATTCACAAACATATTTCAAACCTGAGGAAATTTGCTTTAAATCAAGAAACATACTATTATGTTTATTAGCTATAGCCTTACGTGTTTCAGGTGATAATTTCGCATATTATACTAGAGAAAATGGGGTTCATGGCCTCTACATCTAAATTCAATGTGTTCATTTGTAAAATAATCTTCTCATATTCCAATTTGAACGTGTTCAAATCCTCTATTGTATGACTGGGAGGACTAAATGCGTTAATTTGGACATAAGTCTACGTTTCAATTTGTCCTTATTATCATACTCTCCTTAAGGGTCTGAATAGCTACTGAATAATTGGCATTAGTGACAGGCAAACCTTCTATGGCTTTAAAGGCGTTATCCTTTAAACTAGCTCTGAGTGTAGAAAACTTAATCACATTGGAAATATCCCTACGATCGTGAACTAAACTGTTAAATATATCCCAAAAATGCAAGCCATTGTTCTTCCCCACCGCTAAATTCAGGTATCTTAATTGCTGGGAGTTTAGGGGGAGGGAGAGGGTTAATGGGAGCCGAAGGAGGAGGCAAAGCGGGCCGTTGATTTATATCTCCCGTGTCAATCTCGCTCATAGTTTTCTGTGCAGTAGCAATAGCTTTCCTTACACATCTAGTTATTGCTCTATAACTTCTACATAAACTATCATATTCACTATCCTGTGAAATAATCGTCACATTCTGTGACCAACTATCTTCAAACGTCGTAGACCCTCAATAAGACAACGTTCATACATTACAAGGGTCGATTTTTCTGTATCAGTATCACCAGTGCAGTTACCTGTCTCATCAAGCAAATCTTGTAAGGAAATAATTTCCCTTTCAATAACTACCCTAATCTTGGAATCCATTATCTCGTTAATGGATCAATAACAAACTTGCTCAAATATCAAAAATGTATGGCAAATTATCTAAACCTGATTGAAAATATAACTAATCTTATTCATAGGACGAATAACATTCACTGAATGATAGATAATTTGACCACGTGCTCTTCATCACTTCACAAAATACATCTGGTCACGAAAACCTAAGTTCAAAATGGCTACGAAATTCAACAAGAATTTCTTTACAGAGTAATCACTAAATACGAATAATAATGTTCATAAACAATAGATTACTTGGCAAAACACTCCAAGTAATTCAATACCTTACCCTGCTCACCAAATAACTTTGGACACGTGCCAGCTACACTATAATGACTTTAAAGCCATCCATCACCAACGTGAACTTTATCGCAAATTATCTTTAACATCCAAAAATCCTTTGTGAATCGTTATGGCATCCGGTTCGAAGGACCAAAGCAAAGTACTACTATAACTAGCAAAGAATGTGGTGAAACTTTAAAGTTTTAGGCCCACATTCGGTACGATTTCATTCAACCTTAAGCCCTCCTGCACTAACTTTGAATGAGACCAAGTTACAGTGCTGAGGAGTTTACTAACTTACTTAAATATACCATGAAGTCGAGAAACATTGCATTTTTATCCAACAAAAGTGCAGTTAAGAAACAATCAACTATATTTCCTGGACCAATTCTGTTTTGGGTGATGCCACACGGGTTCACAAATACGCATTTAAAAAGTTTAACACATATAATTAATATTTAAAGAACACAACAATCATCCGAGTTACATTAAGAAGCAAGAAAACATTAACACATTACTGCAAAATTAACAAAACGTTACGTTACTTCGATAGAGGAAAACATAAATGGCCAAAAATAGGGATTTCAGAATATTCTTATGAAGAAATTACTGCAATGGCGACGACAATTCACGAGGTGATGGGGCTGGATTTTACGAGAACTTCTTCTATTACTTGCCTTTCTGGAGTTTGCTGCTAAACAGGCAGAGCTTCACGTTCACACCCTAGAAGAAAACTTGGGAGGAGTACATCGCATAACACAGTTGTCACATCTACAAAACTACAGGGTTACGCAACAAACATCAACTAAAAAAAACAAACATTAAGTACTCTAATCGTAACCCAACATACAAAAAAAGGGGTTTCGTCCAGAAGGCAAGCTTAAACCACTGGCATGTGCCCTTACAATAAGAAAACAACATATATATTCTCCACAAGAAGTAGTTTGACAACACTGTAATCATACGTCATCTGATTTTATAGAGATGGATAAAATTTGCAAAAAAGGAGTTTTATTACTTTAAATATCAATGTACTAATTTATACCAACTCATTGCTATAGTTAATATAATAAAACTTCTTCTGTGGAGCAATAATAATCATAACGTTTTTTCATAGAAACTGGGAAATACATCAAAATAAGTATTCAAGAAAACTAGGAAATTTTATTCAAGGGGAATAAATGGCAATTTTTGATAAAGGTCATCAAAACACCATAATATGGGGGTGTAAATGTCGTCAGCACCAGGCCCCGACTTCTTTGATTTCCCCAGTTTACGTAGCTCTCGCCTAAATTGACTACGGATGGATTCTATTTTTTTCTTCACTTCAGAAGCAGTAACAGATAATCCACTTCTATTCATTCCCGCCGTTATTTCATTGATGGCCGCGACACGTTTGTTCCTATCCTTGTACACATCAGCCTTGACATTCCATAAGCATGGATTTTGCCGGTATAGTTCTATTAGTAGCAGAGTCTCTTTTTCTGTCCCAGTGGCAACTTTTTTCTCCTTGACTGAGGTACTGCTGGCCATGTTAACAGGACAATTGAGACCTAGTGAACTGACGGACTTTGAAAATCCTGTAACCAAGTGACTTTGTTCATCATGTGCCTGGCAGCATCGTATACTTCGACACCAGACAGTGTGTGACGTTTCGATGCTGGGAACACGGACAGTGTCCGGTACACCACTTGGTGCTCGCTTCTGACGTCATCAGCGAGCCTTTTCGCTTTCCACTGCTAGTTGGTAACAATTATATCCGTCGAACAAGTTTGCATGCGCTGGATGATTTCTTGTGGTAATGAAGACGTAGCTAAACCCACTTTGGCATCACAACCAAACATTGCTGTGTATGGTGCCCTACCTATTCCAGAATGAAAGCTCGAGTTCTTTTGAAATTGCACAAACTTGATGCCAATGGACCAGTCATTGGTGTCGTTATCGCCCATCCAAGCCACCAACATATCCTTAATGTCTCCATTAGCACGCTCCACAGAGCCTTGACTCTGTGGGTGACGAGGTTTACCGTGTACCATGACAAGTCTCGGCCAGAAAAGTTTCAATTCCGTAATTACTTCAGCCGTAAATTCAGTACCATTGTCACTTTGTAGGATGGAGGGTGCACCTATCAAAAGAAAAATATCCAACAAATTATGAGCAACTTCTGCAGCGCGCTTGGAAGTCAAAGCTCTGAGAATAACAAACTTAGTGAGGTGATCCTGGTACACCAATATCCACTTGAATGCATGCTGGGACATTGATTGCATATCGATAAGATCAACTTGAGCCCCAGATGCAAATTCGTTTTCAGAATAGGACGAACTACGACCTTTCGTTCGTGGACGTTTATGTTTCTTTTGACATTCATAACAGTAGGATTTAAACAGCTCTATGGCGTCGCGTGTAACGTTGACATACTTCTTACCAATCTCTTTCACCATTCGGTCACGACCACTGTGGCCTGTTGCAATATGTGCGCGTTTGATAACATCATACGTATCTTCAATGCTGACATAGTACATTAGTTGTTGCTCAGGGTTGCTTCTTCTTTTGATCAATTTCTCAACAAAGAAATAATAAAAAACAATTACAGTAAAATAGTAATAGCAATTAAAGTAAAATTGTATTTTTTTTTTTTTTTTCTTATATCAAAGGAGAAAGAAAATTAAATTACTTTTGAAGAAGGTAGTACTCCTGACGAGTTTTTGCAGTCGTTTGTGCAGCAGCTGCTTTCACATTTTCAATAATTTGAAAGCATTGCTCTTTCGGTATGAAGATTTTTTTTATCACTTCATGCTTCTTGTAGAGTTCTGTTTTGAATTTATCTTCGAATGATTCAGTCATTTTGTCTAGATTCTGAAAATTAAGCCGGAGTACAAAATTATATTATTTTAAAGGAAAACAACAGGTAGTATACGATAAATATAAGTTATTATAGATTACGTTAATCTAAGTATGAAAAATTGATAGCAATTTAAATAAAACATTACAATAATATGGTAAAAACAGAAAAAAGGGGGAGGGTTATTACCACTGTGTTGGAGAGGGCAGGTGGAGGCGGACTGAGGAGGGAGGTAAGGTAGAAAAAGAAGAAAAGTCTGGAGTGAAGCCTTAAGTGTCTGAAGATTGACGCGAAGCATTGGAGGGAGTATTGAAGATAGTTAACTGATGAGAAGTACTTTGATTGTTTAGTTCCGGCCTAATGTGGTGTATAACTAGCGATTCAAGATTTTAAACATAATTTGAAGCATTACGCGTGTTGACTGAAACCTTGTCAGGCAACTAGTGTAATACAGAGCCCTTAATTTCAGCCATTACGTGAAATGACTAAAAATTTTAGTCATTACGCATAACGGCTAATGGTCACAACCATTACGTGAAATGACTAAAAGTTTTAGTCATTACGCGTAATGACTGATTACGCATGTTGACTGTAACATACATACATATATATAATGTATGCATATTGATTTTTATAGGTGCTTGTTAATCTCTTTGTTCGTATTGAACTTTTACCATATGATCAGTCTTGGAGGTTCCCAATATGAGTATTGATAAAAATGTATTTCCATAATTATATGTTTGAGTAAATACTGTTTTGAATCAGTGTGAGTCAACAATGAAATGGCAGTTTTCGACCCTTTCCACTTCGGTTCCCTTATAAACCCAGCAGGTAAGAATATGAAATAAAAAAAAAGGTTTCGGAATTTCGTACAACAGGTGGTCGAAAGTAATGGTGGTTAAGAGAGCTCTCCTTCGTGTCTGAATTGCGGACTTTCTCCGTTTGTTGATCAGGTGACTCGGCACTCGTTGTGTCTAGTGTATGACAGACACTGCCACATCGACAACCTGGACGAGTAGAGAGAGAAGGGGGAAGACGCAGTGTTATGAGTGTCATTAGGAAACTGGTTGAAATAGAGTTGACGGAACTGCAAACTAGTTTGTCTTTGTCTTCTTCAGTAGAGGTTTTATTACCATCTATGGTGTTGCAAGTATGTATCAGCTCACCCTCTGCTCACCCTTGCTTGTTAATTCTGGTCTATGGTTTCTGCTCACCGCCACAACCACGGCATCATTGTAAAGGAATTTTGAATCATATTCTCCAGTTGTAGAACAGTGATGTAACATAGATGGTAGTAGTAATTGATAATAATAATAATAATAATAATTATATGCTTCACTCTTGTCATTATTTAAATCTTGTCCGTTGTAAAGACCGCGTGTGTGATGTGGCCTGCCAGAGACCAGCAAAAGCGCTCCGTTCTCTTCGTGAGTCATCTGACGAGAGGAACAATGGCTCTAAGGAAAACAACTTCTCCCATACGACTTTTATACATATTTCTCTGTAACCATTATTGTGACAGCTCACTTATGATCACCACTACTTGCATTGCTATGCAAGCGCTCCGATTATGTACTCATAATATTCAACTGAATCTTCTGTATCAGATTGTATGTATGTTTCTGTCTGTGAAGACGTCAGACGTCTCTTCGATTTCGCATCAATCACGTCATGCATTATTACATTCTTTAATGTATCGGGTTTCTCATGTAAATGTTCACATGTAGAATTTTGTGGCCTGTCCACCGATATGTATTTCATCATTGTACGTTTATTATGTCTCAAAATTACCATTTGCTTGTTTGTCAACAAACACATGCCTGAAACCTAATCCCTGTTTCAGTCTGTCAAAGAATAGTAACTACGTTGCGGCTCTCACCAGCCGATAACTTCTGTGAAGATTCTGTACGTAAATCAGTAAGGAACCAGTCTTAAACTAGACAACACCCAGCCTTCATGTCACTCAGTACTCTTCCTTACACCGTTGCCAACTCTCTCTCTCTCTCTCTCTCTCTCTCTCTCTCTCTCTCTCTCTCTCTCTCTCTCTCTCTCTCTCTCTCTGTTTTGCTCCAGTGGAAGTCATGTAAAACGCTGTTTATATAATTTAATTTTCGTTCCACGACATTTTCCTCTTATAAAATCACCGTCCATTAAGATCGTATCGTGTCTTTTTTGATATTTCCTTTAGCTCGCGCATTCCTAGTCTGCCTGCCCTCATTCTCTTTGGAATTTTAATGTACCTGGCTGAAATGCTTGGGGATAATATGTTTCATGCTGTTACTGTATATGTATATATATATATATATATATATATATATATATATATATATATATATATATATATATATATATATATAATGATATACTCACACATTATATATAACTTATGTCATGCATGCATAGAGGTCTTATCGTTGATTCAGCAGTCAGATTGCGATTACGAAAAGCTGGTAACCTCAGTTATGTTGGGTTGCTAGCCCAATTATGACCCATTAATCTTTGCATTAAGTTGGTAAGATCTTTTGTGAACTATGAGACAGATACATCCCCCCTTCCTTCCTCCCCCACCAACCCCCCTCTTTTATGCAGGCTTGGTCCAGCATCAGTGTGTAGACTCTCATACTTGAATTCCGTTAGATGAAAGCCAAACCTTCCACACATTCCGTTTTGTGTTTGGCGACTATTGAATCAAAGTCTTCCATTCTTTCTATTTGCAATATACAACATGAGTAATAAAAAGTTAAGTATGCCTTAGTTTTACCAGACCACTGAGCTGATTAACAGCTCTCCTAGGGCTGGTATACTTAGTTTTACCAGACCACTGAGCTGATTAACAGCTCTCCTAGGATTAGACTTATTTTACGTGGCTAAGAACCAATTGGTTACTTAGCAATGGGACCTACAGCTTATTTTTGGAATCCGAACCACATTATAGTGAGAAATTAATTTATATCACCAGAAATAAATTCCTCTAACTCTTCATCAGCCAGCCGGTGAATTAAACTCCGGCCCATCGAGTGACAGTCCGCAGCTCTACCGACTCACCCAACGAAGAGCTGTGAGTAATAAAGAAACAACAAATGCTTCATAAGTAAGAGCAAGGAAAACATCGTGTTTGTAACGTCTCTCGAGTCAATAAGCACAACAACTTCAAGCGAAGCCGAGTTTGCTCTGGGTGTTGTTGTCATGAAAGGTACTGTAGAGAGAGGCCCAACAAGAGTTCCTTGGAAATGACGGTGTTCTGGCACAGTCAGAGGAAGCTTGTCTCTCTTGTTTCCCAATGCGCATCTACACTGTCTGAGGCTGCATTTTCCTTTGACTTATCACCTTGGGTGTTGTTGCCGTGGGATGATGGCTACGCTGAAGTTTGACGGATATAAAGCAATTTTCCTTTTTCTCTTTTGATGATTTTAATGTTTGTATATATGTGTTCGTTAACTGACACGTCATACTGAACGAGGTTAAATCTGTATATATTAGTGTATGAATGATTTAGAATGCTAGATTACTGGTGTATTCCTCTTGAGGAAGAGATATATATTCATATATATATATATATATATATATATATATATATATATATATATATAATATATATATATATAAACAGTCATACTGAAATTTTCTTGGTATGCAGCTAAGTCAAATTCATGTATGATGTATGTGTATAGTTTGATGTTGACATTTTCATATTCCCGCTTCGAGCCAACCTTATGCACGTATGTAATATATATGTATATATATGTGTGTATATATTATATATATATATATATATATATATATATATATATATGTGTGTGTGTGTGTGTGTGTGTATATATATATATATAAATATATATATATATATATATATATATATATATATATATATATATATATATATATATATATATATATATATATAAACTGCTGTTCGCCCTCTATGCATATTGTAGGAATATCATTCTGACAAAGAGGGAAGGCGGCTTTATATCGGCCGGGTTAGGCTGGGCATTTAAAAAAGTAACGTCCTTACAAGGAATAGGTAGCATTAGGGGCCTAAGTTAAAGTTAAGTATATCTTAGTTTAACCAGACCACTGAGCTGATTAACAGCTCTCCTAGGGCTGGCCTGAAGGATTAGATTTTATTTTTACGTGGCTAAGAACCAATTGGTTACCTAGCAACGGGACCTACAGCTTATTGTGGAATCCGAACCACATTATAGCGAGAAATGAATTTCTATCACCAGAAACAAATTCCTCTTGTTCTTCACTGGCCGGTCGGAGATTCGAACTCGCGACCAACAAAGTGGTAGCCAAGAACGGAACCCCTTCACCCAGCATGTATATATTAAGTGTATGAATGATTTAGAATGCTAGATTACTAGTGTATTCCTCTTGAGGAAGAGTTATATATATATATATATATATATATATATATATATATATATATATATATATATATATATATATATATATATATATATATATATATATTCATCTGAAATTTTCTTTGGTATGCAGCTAAGTCAAATTCATGTATGATGTATGTGTATAGTTTGATGTTGACATTTTCATATTCCCGCTTGAGCCAACCTTATGCACGTATATAATATATATGTATATATATGTGTATATATTATATATATATATATATATATATATATATATATGTGTGTGTGTGTGTGTGTTTGTGTGTATATATATATATATATATATATATATATATATATATATATATATATATATATATAAACTGCTGTTCGCCCTCTATATTGTGAATATCATTCTGACAAAGAGGGGAAGGCGGCTTTATATCGGCCGGGTTAGGCTGGGCATTTAAAAAGTAACGTCCTTAGAAGGAATAGGTAGCATTAGGGGCCTAAAACCCATAGGGAAAGTTTCACCAAGTAACCTCTATTGAAGGTGGTCTTAAGCTCCCTTTTTCCCTGTTCTATGTTCAGTGAGTGTTTTAACAACATTTCAGACTGCCTGAGGCATAAAGACACTGTTGCTCTCCGCTGCCCTCTTTTTGACCGAAAGAGGTCGCAGAGAGAGAACCCCAGGGACATGCATTGTGTGTACTACTGTCTTGTACTTACCCTCTGTCTCCATTAGTGAATTGGGAAGATGGCAATTATCAAGCCTTCCAATCGTCAGGAAACGTCCGGAGTAAGTTGAAAATTTGCCAAAGTTTTGTCGATTCGCTAATCTCTCTGTCTGTATTTCCATTTATTTGTTTTCCCTCTTCTTCACCATCTACAATAACCCATATCAGCAATTTACTTTTATGAAGTCTAGATTAAGAATAATTTATATTGCTTAGTGACATTCAGCTATTCCCGTGAAGTATATAGGAATTAGGGAAGCTTAGATAAGTAATGTACAGCATTTAGACAGCCTTGTGTCTAGATCCCATTGTTCAGAAGAGGAATAGCCTTCGTCAGAGCCCTTCAGTGGCGCAATGCGGCCACAACAACTAATTAATATTTCAAAACCTTATTCACCTTATAAAAATACCACTGCCACTATAATGTGAGAAGGTACTAGCAACAAGATAAATTTCCAAGTGTGGGAGAGTCAAATCAAGGGGGTTATTGAAAGATGGCAAAAAAAAAAAGCTATAATTTTATTACAATAATTAAAACACAGAAATGATTACCCAGACCTCAAAATTAACATAAATGTATGAAAAACCAAAACACCCTTAAATTATAAAAAACCAGTCACACTAATTAAGATAGGATACAACACTTTCAACCCAAAAGGAGAGGGGGTCCAGAAAGGAGAAGATTATTCAGAAAGACAGAATATCCTAACAAAATACCCTCTAAAATGCTTAATCTCCTCTTAGATGAGTGCACTAATCCCCACATCTGGAGATACACATCAAGCCGTGATCAGATTATAACTTGATTCCGTAAGTCCACAAAAGCTATGGTTAACGGAAGGGTAAAACGTCAACAAGGTACACAGGGCTGCATCAGAGGGACAGTGGTCATGATGTATCAACAAAAATGGATAATAGGGGTTTTACCTGCTCACAGAGAGTATCCCCAGGCTATTACGAGGCCGAGGGCTTAAGCAGAATAATACTGAAGAACAACAGAAGGGCATAAGAATGCAGGGATCCAAAATCTTGAAATAATCCAAATATTTAAATACTCTCAAGGCAGGCCAAGATAACACTCCTCACCAGCCCAAGACTCCCAGACAACACCTCTGGAAAGCCCACTGGACTCGTTATGGACACACAAACAAGCTTGGAAGAAAACACAAACATTAGTAAACGAAAAACCAGACAATAGATGGCGGTGAGGAGGAACTAAAAATTAATCAAAATAACACTTTACAAAAACATCCACTTAAACCAATAAGCTGAATTAATGAAATTACAGTGGATACTGACACCTTTTACCAGTGTAAGATATAATCCGTTGTGTTAAAACCTTACTGAAGCAAAGGGAAAATTGACTGCGTCCGAAGTTGGACGATGTTCAAGTAATTTCGTAGCTAACTACATATTCTTTGTGTTGGGGTTTTCTTCTCGACTGGCAACCTTATTCAATTAATAATAGTCTGTCTTTGAGGTTAAATTTCAGCTTTAAATGACAGGTTACGTGTGTTCTTGGCACTCAGGGCCTCAGAAATTACGTTAATCAAGTAATAAACTCATAAGCCAAGCCTCACACGTAACAATATATATATACATATATTTAATATACATATATATATATATATATATATATATATATATATATATATATATATATAAACTTAACTCATTGTCTTTATTCTGTATTCCAGACTTGCATAAGAAATTATGAAAAAAAGATTGTTAGAAATGGTAACATACCAAAGAAATATTGTGTTCTCAAATCCCGTATGCAAAAACCACCTTCATTTGTAGACCAACAGAGATACTAGTAGTGCGATAATAGCAGAATATCGTAGGCTGCTATATTCATGGCAGTCATGTGGTGATTTGACAAGACAATGACCCCTACACACACCCATGTGAAGAGCCCAATCTAACGGTATGTGTCCATATTTTATAATCCGTCGCTTTGTGAAGTGAATAGCGTCTGCCCTATTAATTAATATTGATGTTCTATGAAGTTGTGATTTTATTTCTGCCTTTCATAAAGTAGATTTATTAAAATTTGTTTCCTTGGCCAGTGAGCTGTGTTCCTCATTAGGGTGTTTGCAGCGTATCAAAAGATATGAAGATAACACATGCAATAAAATGAACCCCCTTTGCAAGAAACTTCCGTTTGTGTGTTAGTTTTTTTGAGGCAAAATCTCGACCATCATATCATTTAATGTCCAACAGGTTTGCTCACTGTGTCATGATACTTCCTATCTATACCACAGGTTTCACAACTTCATCTTACCCCACTCGCTTTAGGGTCTTCGTATGATGCAATGCTGTTTTTGCCAGAACGCTAAGGTTTGTTGCAAGTTTCGATCAAGTTGGGTATTTTATGAAGCAATCATAAGCAACGATCAGAATCCTCTTATGTCACGGTTTTGTAACTACGCATATATGAATAGTTCCATAGCACAGCATAATCTAATTACTCACTACAACAGTGATTTTAAAAGCCCGCAACTTGGCGTTCAGTTGCACATCACAGCGTAGTCTTGTTCACTCACAGCATAACCTGCTCCAATATTGAACTTCGTGTGATACCGCACCAAATAAATACTAGTGGTTTCACAGGATATTTCGGTAACTGCGAAATACCAGTCCAATGGCTGCTCAGCAAAGCGCGATCTAGTGAAGTTTTATGGTGTATTTATTATGTGGGCATCAGTATGAAGCCTAGCATGTATTTCTCTTTGATGTCGAGGATAACTCCAAAGCGCGCTGTCCATCTACTTGGCTTCTTTGTATTCCAGACATCTCCAAACCATTTTTTTTGTCTATCACATGTATCGTAAGCGTCTCCATATCTGAAGGCACTTCGGGTACCATACGATTTATATTTAAGATTTTAATGTGAATTTAGGGCATTCCTTGGATGTGTGGGGCGTTCCATGAGTATGAATATTTAGCTGCTTTTGTAGTTATTGGCCATTCCACGAACGTTTGAATATTTCGTGACCATTTGGTTATTCCATGATTATTATTAAAGGCCTCAAGTAGTTGGTCATTGGGTTTTAAAGGAGAAAAACTGTATGAATGTATCAAGGTGCAGGTTAATCAAATAGTTGAGATTAAAAAGGCTGAAGGAGGATAAGGCAAGAGAGGAATGGGCTGCTGAAAGAGGTCCAGAAACAAAAGATATTAGCAGAGGTAAGCAATTAGCAGAGGATGCAGCCAGAAGAGATAAGTAGCAGAGGATTCCAGAAGAGTAAGCAGAGGATGCAGCCAGAAGAGATAAGCAACTAGCAGAGGATGCAGCCAGAAGAGATAAGCAATAGCAGAGGATGCAGCCAGAAGAGATAATAGCAGAGGATGCAGCCAGAAGAGATAAGCAACTAGCAGAGGATGCAGCCAGAAGAGATAAGCAACTAGCAGAGGTGCAGCCAGAAGAGATAAGCAACTAGCAGAGAGGATGCAGCCAGAAGAGATAAGCAACTAGCAGAGGATGCAGCCAGAAGAGATAAGCAACTAGCAGAGGATGCAGCCAGAAGAGATAAGCAACTAGCAGAGGATGCAGCCAGAAGAGATAAGCAACTAGCAGAGGATGCAGCCAGAAGAGATAAGCAACTAGCAGAGGATGCAGCCAGAAGAGATAAGTAACTAGCAGAGAATGCAGCCAGAAGAGGCAAAGCAGAGGATGCAGCCAGAAGAGATAAGCAACTAGCAGAGGATGCAGCCAGAAGAGAAACTAGCAGAGGATGCAGCCAGAAGAGATAAGCAACTAGCAGAGGATGCAGCCAGAAGAGATAAGCAACTAGCAGAGGATGCATCCAGAAGAGATAAAACTAGCAGAGGATGCAGCCAGAAGAGATTAGCAGAGGATGCAGCCAGAAGAGATAAGCAACTAGCAGAGGATGCAGCCAGAAGAGATAAGCAACTAGCAGAGGATGCAGCCAGAAGAGATGGCAGAGGAAGCCAAGATAAGCAAGCAGAGGATGCAGCCAGAAGAGATGCAGAGGATGCAAAGAGGATGCAGCCAGAAGAGATAACAGGCTAGCAGAGGATGCAGCCAGAAGAGATAAGCAACTAGCAGAGGATGCAGCCAGAAGAGATAAGCAACTAGCAGAGGATGCAGCCAGAAGAGATAAGCAAGCAGAGAGGATGCAGCCAGAAGAGATAAGCAACTAGCAGAGGATGCAGCCAGAAGAGATAAGCAACTAGCAGAAGGATGCAGCCAGAAGAGATAAGCAACTAGCAGAGGATGCAGCCAGAAGAGATAAGCTACAGCAGAGGATGCAGCCAGAAGAGATAAGCAACTAGCAGAGGATGCAGCCAGAAGAGATAAGCAACTAGCAGAGGATGCAGCCAGAAGAGATAAGTAGCAGATAGCAAAGGAAGCCAGAAGAGATAAGCAACTAGCAGAGGATGCAGCCAGAAGAGAGCAACTAGCAGAGGATGCAGCCCAGAAGAGATAAGCAACTAGCAGAGGATGCATCCAGAAGAGATAAGCAGCAGAAGAGATAAGCAAGCAGAGGATGCAGCCAGAAGAGATAAGCAACTGCAGAGGATGCAGCCAGAAGAGATAAGAGCAGAGGATGCAGCCAGAAGAGATAAGCAACTAGCAGAGGATGCAGCCAGAAGAGATAAGCAACTAGCAGAGGATGCAGCCAGAAGAGATAAGCAACAGCAGAGGATGCAGCCAGAATAGATAAGCAACAGCAGAGGATGCAGCCAGAAGAGATAAGCAACTAGCAGAGGATGCAGCCAGAAGAGATAAGCAACTAGCAGAGGATGCAGCCAGAAGAGAGCAGAGGATGCAGCCAGAAGAGATAAGCAACTAGCAGAGGATGCAGCCAGAAGAGATAAGATACTAGCAGAGGATGCAGCCAGAAGAGATAAGCTAGCAGAGGATGCAGCCAGAAGAGATAAGCAAGCAGAGGAAGCCAGAAGAGATAAGCAACTAGCAGAGGATGCAGCCAGAAGAGATAAGCAACTAGCAGAGGATGCAGCCAGAAGAGATAAGCAGCTAGCAGAGGATGCAGCCAGAAGAGATAAGATAGCAGAATGCAGCCAGAAGAGATAAGCAAGCAGAGGATGCAGCCAGAAGAGATAAGCAACTAGCAGAGGATGCAGCCAGAAGAGATAAGCAGCTAGCAAAGGATGCAGCCAGAAGAGATAAATAACTAGCAGAGGATGCAGCCAGAAGAGATAAATAACTAGCAGAGGATGCAGCCAGAAGAGATGCAGCCAGAAGAGATAAGCAACTAGCAGAGGATGCAGCCAGAAGAGATAAGCAACTAGCAGAGGATGCAGCCAGAAGAGATAAGCAACTAGCAGAGGATGCAGCCAGAAGAGATAAGCAACTAGCAGAGGATGCAGCCAGAAGAGATAAGCAACTAGCAGAGGATGCAGCCAGAAGAGATAAGCAACTAGCAGAGGATGCAGCCAGAAGAGATAAGCAACTAGCAGAGGATGCAGCCAGAAGAGATAAGCAGCTAGCAGAGGATGCAGCCAGAAGAGATAAGCAACTAGCAGAGGATGCAGCCAGAAGAGATAAGCAACTAGCAGAGGATGCAGCCAGAAGAGATAAGCAGCTAGCAGAGGATGCAGCCAGAAGAGATAAGCAACTAGCAGAGGATGCAGCCAGAAGAGATAAGCAACTAGCAGAGGATGCAGCCAGAAGAGATAAGCAGCAACTAGCAGAGGATGCAGCCAGAAGAGATAAGCAACTAGCAGAGGATGCAGCCAGAAGAGATAAGCAGAGGATGCAGCCTACAAGCAGAGGATGCAGCCAGAAGAGATAAGCAACTAGCAGAGGATGCAGCCAGAAGAGATAAGCAAGCAGAGGATGCAGCCAGAAGAGATAAGCAACTAGCAGAGGATGCAGCCAGAAGAGATAAGCCAGCAGAGGATGCAGCCAGAAGAGCACCAGCAGAGGATGCAGCCAGAAGAGATAAGCAACCAGCAGAGGATGCAGCCAGAAGAGAAGCAACTAGCAGAGGATGCAGCCAGAAGAGATAAGCAACTAGCAGAGGATGCAGCCAGAAGAGATAAGCAACTAGCAGAGGATGCAGCCAGAAGAGATAAGCAACTAGCAGAGGATGCAGCCAGAAGAGATAAGCCAGAAGAGATAAGCACTAGCAGAGGATGCAGAAGAAATAAGAGGATGCAGCCAGAAGAGATAAGCAACTAGCAGAGGATGCAGCCAGAAGAGATAAGCAACTAGCAGAGGATGCAGCCAGAAGAGATAAGCAACTAGCAGAGGATGCAGCCAGAAGAGATAAGCAACTAGCAGAGGATGCAGCCAGAAGAGATAAGCAGCTAGCAGAGGATGCAGCCAGAAGAGATAAGCAGCAGAGGATGCAGCCAGAAGAGATAAGCAACTAGCAGAGGATGCAGCCAGAAGAGATAAGCAACTAGCAGAGGATGCAGCCAGAAGAGATAAGCAACTAGCAGAGGATGCAGCCAGAAGAGATAAGCAACTAGCAGAGGATGCAGCCAGAAGAGATAAGCAACTAGCAGAGGATGCAGCCAGAAGAGATAAGCAACTA